>NC_138138.1:15877755-16302755 GCF_964188305.1 Podarcis bocagei | reverse complement strand
TTGGGAAACACTGGAATAAACCCTACACAAATCCAGAGTGGGGTCCCTAAGATGGTTGGATGGCGCCTTCCGGCAACTCCTGCAGCCAAGCTGCTGCCAAAGTTTTGCCCTGCTTTCCTTTGGACCACATTGGTGAGACCGATGTCATCTGGGCAGCCTGGGATCTCCATAAAAACTGCTCAGGCTTGCGCCCTGGGGAGGTCACATGGGTGCTGTTAAGACAGCGGTTTGACTTCGCCCCTGGAGGTGCACTCCATTGTTTCTCGAGACGGACGGATGCCAACGACAACACTCTCCATTAGTGCCAACCAGCATGGCTGCCGGTCACAGACGATGGGAGTGCAAAACTCTATGGAGGGCTACTGGTTCTCTAGCTAAAGGTAAAGGGACCCCTGACCATTAGGCTCAGTCGTGGCCGACTCTGGGGTTGCGGCGCTCATCTCGCTTTATTGGCCGAGGGAGCCGGCGTACAGCTTCCGGGTCATGTGGCCAGCAGGACTAAGCCGCTTCTGGCAAACCAGAGAAGCGCACGGAAACGCCATTTACCTTCCCACCGGAGCGGTACCTATTTATCTACTTGCATTTTGATGTGCTTTCGAACTGCTAGGTGGGCAGGAGCAGGGACCAAGCAACGGGAGCTCACCCTGTCACGGGGATTCGAACCGCCGACCTTCTGATCAGCAAGTCCTAGGCTCAGTGGTTTAACCCACAGTGCCACCCGCATCTGCCACTGGTTCTCTAGCCCTGCTATAAAGGATTCCATGTCAGATTTGACTACTGTAATTCCGGGCTTGACTACTGTAATTCGCTCTACGCGGGGCTGCCCTTGAAGCTGTCCCAGAAACTCCAGCGGATGCAGAATGCTGCAGCGAGGCTCCTCACGGGGTCTCTGCCATGGGAGCATGTTCACCCAGTGCTTTTCCAGCTGCATTGGCTCCCGGTGGAGTACAGGGTCAGATTTAAGGTGCTGGTTTTGACCTTTAAAGCCCTTCAAGGTCTAGGACCCTCATACCTACAGGACCGCCTCTCCTGGTATGCCCCACAGAGGACCTTAAGGTCCATAAATAGCAACACCCTAGAGGTCCCGGGCCCTAAGGAAGTTAGATTAGCCTCAACCAGAGCCAGGGCCTTTTCAACACTGGCTCCGGCCTGGTGGAATGCTCTGTCTCATGAGACCAGGGCCCTGTGGGATCTGATTTCTTTCCGCAGGGCCTGTAAGACAGAGTTGTTCCACCTGGCCTTTGGCTTAGAATCAGTTTGATTCCCTCCCCCTCTTTCTTTTTCCTTTCTCCTCCTGTGAAGAGGCTGCATCCTAATGTTTTAATGTTGTATTTTAATCTTTTTTTAATTGTATTTTAATCAACTTGCTTTTATTATTGGTTGTTAGCCGCCCTGAGCCCAGTCTTGGCTGGGGAGGGTGGGGTATAAATAAAAAAATATTTTTATTTTATTTTTATTTTTATTATTAGCCCAAGCAAATAAGAGACTGGCTCTTGCCTATGCACAGAGGGCCTTCAGTGTTCTTCCCTGGTCTTTGCTTCAGCCTGCCCTCAGCAACCACCTACTTGAGTCAGGTTCAGGTGCTCTAGTAACAAGAGCCCTAGGATTGGGGGAAAGGCTACAGAAAGGAAGATCTTGCCTCAGAAAAATGCCTCATGCCAGACCCCTCACAGTCATCCCATCTTCCACCTCTCTCACCTAGGAGTCTTTCAATGTCGTCCACCACAACGCAGCTGAGCTGAGACTTGTAAGCATCGTCAAAGATCTGTTTTTTGGAAAGCGAAAAGTTATTTTTTTTACCTCTTAGCTACAATGACTGTACTTTAAAGGGGGGGGAGCCAAATTAAATCCTTAGTTGCGAACACATGATTTGATTTATTTATTTGCTTTGAAGGAACAGACAAAAGCCAAATGCACGGTTGGCGTCCATACAAAACGCAGCGTATTTTAAGGCTGTGGAAAAAAATTTCTTAGAATGCGAGACAAATTCCAGGAGCAACAACTTGGCAATGGTTGCTGTCCCTGAACAGGCACAGTCAAGCCTGAAGAACAGGTGTTTTGAAGTCTTTTTCTAAAAACACGGGAGATTAATGAAGAAATATCATGCACATTATATATTGCCAGCAATTTTGCTCTCCTCCTCTGGAGAGGTTGTTAGATGTTTGGAATTCTTGAAAGGAAATGCCCCCGTTTTTCGGAAAAACCAAGCCGCCTCTCTGCTTGTCCGTATTCAGTTCTTTCAAACTACCTCCCCCCCCAGTGCAGATCCTGGTGAAAAGCAATTTAAAAAGCAACAATTTCCCGACATTTGGAAGGCCGTATAATTAACTGTGGCTCAGATGTCTCTGGGGAATATGCGCTTTCTAGAGATGGAATAATATTTAGGATTCTCAAGTCAATCTTTTCTTTGCCCTATGTATTCATCCCATTAGGGGATGTTTGCTTCATCTTAACTCTCTTTCTGTGAGGGTTCCACATAAATACAGACAAACTGCATTTATTTCCTTCTTAAGCCAGGGAAATGGAAGGTATCTTCCTTTTGATTTACTGATTTTTTTCATTCTTTGTTCGTTCCATTCAACTGAGCAATCGGTTAAGATGATCTTGCTCACTGTCTATTCTTGACAAAGCCACTTCCGCCTTAGGAAGGTGGGGTCAGCCCTGCGCGATTGGGGGGGGGGGTCCCACCTGCGCCACTGCCCGGGCAACCAAGCCAATTGCTCTGGGGGTGTGGCCTGCTTGATTTAAGCAGGATGCAGTGGGAATCTCACCCCTTTCCGCGCTTCCAGCTGCTCCGGTTTTCCCACCCTCCCGCCCTTTAGGTTATTTCATCTCTTGACCTTGCTATGGACTGTGGTTGGTCGCCATTGAGGGGCCTGGTAGGACTTTTTCCACTTGGCAAATTGGCTCCGCCACTGGGTTTTCGCCTAAAAAGCTAAAGGTAAAGGGACCCCTGACCATTAGGTCCAGTTGTGGCCAACTCTGGGGTTGCGGTGCTGATCTCACTTTACTGGCTGAGGGAGCCAGCGTACAGCATCCGGGTCATGTGGCCAGCATGACTAACCTGCTTCTGGCGAACCAGAGCAGCGCATGGAAACACTGTTTACCTTCCCGCCAGAGTGGTACCTATTTATCTACTTGCACTTTGACGTGCTTTCGAACTGGCAGGAGCAGAGACTGAGCAGCGGGAGCTCACCCCGTCACGGGGATTCGAACTGCCGACCCTCTGATCGGCAAGTCCTAGGCTCTGTGGTTTAACCCACAGTGCCACCCACGTAGCAAATTGTCACAACTTTGTAAGGTTTGGCGGTCAGGCATTGGAATATTGCTGGAGAAGAGAGGAAGGGGGGTAGTGCCATTACCTCCCCCGCACATTGAAGGGTATTCCGTTAAAGCAGTGTTTCTCAACCTGTGGGTCCCCAGATGTTGTTGGACTATAACTCCCATCATTCCTAGCCAGAATGACCATTGGTCAGGGATGATTGGAGTTGTAGTCCGACAACATCTGGGGACCCACAGGTTGAGAACCGCTGTGTTAAAGGATTCTGGGGGTGTGGCCCTGTCCAAAGCCTGGGGAGGCTAGGGCCTAAGGCATGACCCCTATTGGTGACCCCGGGGGAGCTCCTAGTTAATGTGCATCAGCAGGACTCCCCCTACTGGTGGTTAACCCTTCACGGACTCCGCGCAGACAGGCAAGAGTCAGATATAGTTGGTTAGGTCCAATGCCTAAGCCAATACCGCTCACAATCTGTAACCAATAAAGTTGTGGCCTTTTTTAGCCAATTAACCTAAAAAACTGGTGTCAAGTGTCTTTATTCAACCTCGTGGAGGGGTCGGGACCTTGCCACGCAACTTTCTATAGTTTGTAGCATCATTTTATAAATTTGAAAGTAGCAGAAGACATCGACGGAGTAGTAGGGAAACAGACACAATGCCCGTGACATCAAACAAAAAATGTGGCGTGGAAGGGATTCGCAAAATATACCTTCTTCATCGCCTGGCATTTGGCAGTTTCTGAAAAGCCGATCATCTTATCTGGAGAGCAGATCTTGATAAATGGGAAGTTAGATTCTTCTGCAATCTTTGCAGCCAAGGCCGTCTTTCCGCTGTGTGGGGGACCTGTAAGGATCACAGAACAGACAGAATTGAGTAAGAGGTAACAGCAAATTCAGCATGTCCGGGCTGAAACCATCCAATCTCACTTGGAAAAGATGCCCATTCGTTTCCACGGTTTGTTTGTTTTTTTTACTGTTTTGTCATGGATCTAGAACAGGGGTCAGCAAACTTTTTCAGCAGGGTGCCAGTCCACTATGTCTCAGACCTTGTGGGGGGGCTGGACTATATATATATTTTTGGAGGGGGAATGAATGAATTCCTATGCCCCACAAATAACCCAGAGATGCATTTTAAATAATACATGCTACTCATGTAAAAACACCAGACAGGCCCCACAAATAACCCAGAGATGCATTTTAAATAAAAGGGCACATATTCATGTAAAAACATGCTGATTCCCAGACCGTCTGTGGGCTGGATTTAGAAGGCGATTGGGCTGGATCCGGCCCCCGGGCCTTAATTTGCCTACCCATGATCTAGAATATTGCATAGCCTGAATTGGAACTCAAATTGTTCTGCCCACTGAGCAGTGTTGCAGTTCTGAATGTGCAGTTCTGAGCGGCCTTGAAGATGGGTACTCACAGCAGAGCAAGGATTCTGCTCTGTGTGCCTCACATCCCATTGGCCAAAGAAACATGGCAATGGTGGTCAGAACTAAGAATGGTTTGCATTAACCATCACTAAGCAACCAATCTACAGTTTGTGCTCTCAGTTGCACAAAAGACAAATCATGGTTCAGAGCTACACCCAGATTCATGAATTCAAGGTTGTAGGAGTCTGTGGAAGTGGAGCAATGGCTTTATTTGAAGCCATACATCCCACTAAACCATAGTTAGTCCGAATCATGGTTTGCAAAGTCTTTTCAAACCACGGTTTCCGATTTTGGTTTGCTGGCTGATTACATACCACATCCTGTCAACTGAAATCACATCAATCAGCTTCCTTATCATGGCCTGACGTGATGTCTGACTTGAGTCATGGCAAGTTATCAATGAGGGAATCAGTGACAGAACAGTGCTTTTTGCTTTGTTTTGCTTTTGTTGTCCCCTAAAAAGGTAAAAGGTAAAGGACCCCTGACGGTTAAGTTCAGTCACAGATGACTCTGGGTTGTGGCGCTCATCTCGCTTTACAGACCGAGGGAGCTGGCGTTTGTCCGCAGACAGTTTTTCCGGGTCATGTGGCCAGCAGGACTAAGCCGCTTCTGGCGAACCAGAGCAGCTCACGGAAGCGCCGTTTACCTTCCCGCCAGAGTGGTACCTATTTATCTACTTGCACTTTGATGTGCTTTTGAACTGCTAGGTGGGCAGGAGCAGGGACCGAGCAACGGGAGCTCACCCCATCGCGGGGATTCGAACCGCCGACCTTCTGATCAGCAAGCCCTAGGCTCTGTGGTTTAACCCACAGGTTCTCCAGTCCTAATCTGGCTGAGAAGACAATGTGGAGAAGGAATAATAATAATAATAATAATTTATTATTTATACCCTGCCCATCTGGCTGAGTTTCCCCAGCCACTCTGGGCGGCTCCCAATCAGTGTTAAAAACAGTACAGCGTTACATATTAAAAACTTCCCTGTTTTTAAGATGTCTTCTGAATGTCAGGTAATTATTTATCTCTTTGACATCTGATGGGAGGGCGTTCCACAGGGCGGGCGCCACTACCGAGAAGGCCTTCTGTCTGGTTCCCTGTAGCCTCACTTCTCGCAATGAGGGAACCGCCAGAAGGCCCTCGGCGCTGGATCTCAGTGTCCGGGCTGAACGATGGGGGTGGAGACGAAACCAACCTTCCAAAAGGACGCTGACCAACGGGGTTCGGTCACTGTTTTTGGCCTGCTGAACAAGAAGCTCTCCATCATCCAGCACCCGAGTGACAGGATCACCCCATTTCATGATCCCATTCATGATGTAGCTTGCATAATCCTCCTGATTGGTCCCAAATGCCTACAGGTTGAAGAAAGGGAGATGGTGCAAAATCAGGAAGTCATTGTCTGTTCATTCTAGCCTGCCTCTGGTCTTCCACAGAGGGGAGCAACACAAATGTCTGCGGGATTAAAAGGGGTTCACTCACCGGCTTGATGTCATTTTCCAGAGAAGTTAAGAAGTCTCCCCTTGTCACCTGCAGGCACTCTGCCTTCTCCATGTCAACTTCCACTTTGGTGGTGGCCTAATCACAAGAGGAGATGGTATGTTAGTGAGACAGCCAGCAGGAATCAGAAGTTTTTTTATTAGGAATCATAGGTACCGAGATCCCAAAGGACCAGGAAAGACTATTGGTGTATGCGACAGCAGCCACACAGATGTTACTAGCCCAGAGATGGAAAGAAGACACAATCCCGACCACGGAAGAATGGCAAACCAAGTTGATGGACTATGCTGAAATGGCAAAATTAACTGGAAAGCTCAGGACCCAAGAGGACAAGAACTTCAAAAAAGAATGGGGAAAATTTATAATTTGCTTAGGAGATCATTGTAAGCAGATGGAACCATCAGCAGGATTTTAAACTCACTGGTAAGGTAACAAAGACTATGGATAACTCGGATGGATAAAATATGTGGATAATGGATTGATACGGAGGTGTAAATGCTGACATTAGGACCCATGGAGGGGAAGTCCGGAGATTCAGGGGAATCTCTTTATATGGAGCTATAATGGTATTTGTTACAAATTTGTATTTGTAAAACCGAATAAAAAATATTTCCAAAAAGAGAGAGAGAGAGACAGCTGGAGGCACATGTTCACAGAGAAAGCTGCTGAGGTCATGAAGCGAGACTCTTTGGAAGCCCTGCAAAAATCTAAAGAGCCTCAGCTTCCGTCGAAACAGAAGGGGGAAATGTGTTTAGACCTTTTTGAGGATAAAAAGAAGCTTGGGAGAAGAATGGCACGGGTCTTTCCCCTTCCCATCTCTCTTTTCATCCTAGCTGATCATATTTTGCTGATAATAATAATAATAATAATAATAATAATAATAATAATAATAATAATTATTTATTATTTATACCCCGCCCATCTGGCTGGGTTTCCCCAGCCACTCTGGGCGGCTTCCAACTGAATATTAAAAACAGTACAGATTCAAACATTAAAAACTTCCCTAAAGAGGGCTGCCTTCAGATGCCTTTTAAAAGTAAAATAGTTGTTTATTGCCTTGACATCTGCTGGAAGGGCGTTCCACAGGGCAGGCGCCACTACCGAGAAGGCCCTCTGCCTGGTTCCCTGTAACCTTACTTCTCGCAATGAGGGAACCGCCAGAAGGCCCTCTGTGCTGGATCTCAGTGTCCGGGCTGAACGATGGGGGTGGAGACGCTCCTTCAGGTATACTGGACCGAGGCCCTCTAATGATGAGAACCTGTCAAGATGGCTGCTTTGAATCATCGGCCTGAGCTCTATGGTCTTCCAGGTGTTGCTGGACGGTAACTCCCATAATCCCCTGGTCCTTTGCTATGCTGGCTGGGGCGGAAGAGGGTTGTGCCCAACAGCATCTGAAGGTGCACATGTTCCCCATTCCTGGCCTTCTTTTCTGTGTTGCTCTTACACAACAGGGGCATTTGTGTACAGCAGCCTTTCTTGACCTGTGGGTCCCCAGATGTTGTTGAACTACAACTCCCATCACCCCTAGCTAGCAAGGCCAGAGCTCAGGGATGATGGGAGTTGTAGTCCAACAACATCTGGGGACCCACAGGTTGAGAAGCGCTGGTGTACAGTCTTCACGTGGTTCCTGTTGAGGATGTGAGCAGGTCAGCAAACCTGCAGAGGGTAACTAGCTTGGTAATGCAAACCCGAAGGGCTTTTTTTGGGGGGGGGGGTTGGGATGTTAGTGGAGCCAAGGGTCTGGACCCCATCGCCACCAAATCTTTAGGGTGCCTTTTCAAGCCAGTAACTGGCCACAGCACTCTTCCCCCTCCTGAAATCACTGCACAACACTAAAACTTTTACACCAACGCCTGCCTGTTCCAGGGTGCATTCCTGGCCCTACACCTGTGGCAAGCTAACAAAAAAAATAATATAAGCATTTCAACACTCTTCAATAGCAAACCCTTATTTTGCATGTTCCAGCTAATCTCTAACCTTCTCACTCTGACATTTCGCAGCCTGCATCACTCATTTCCTATTAAAGGCACAGTGACCTTTACAACTTAAAAAAAAAAAGGGACGGGGGAAGAGAAACACCAACTACATCCCATCTTGAAATCTCAGCTCCGGGAGCTGAACAGCAACACGGGCACACGACACATATGCTTAACTTTTCTGCACAACTGTGTACAGAAAGAGGCCTCTGTGCAGATCTATAGGTTCAGTACATGCAAGAAGCAATGAGTCTTCTGTTGAAAGCTTAAGTTGTGTCTCACGTAATCTTTGTCCCTCCTTAGAGCTGCAGAGAAAAAGTGTGTGGCAATGTCTTAAGAAAGTTTAGACACCAACAGTGGGATGGGGAAGGGTTCCCAGTACAGTCATACTTTGGTTGGTGAGCAGAATGCGTTCCGGGAGTCTGTTCGACTCCCTGGAACTGTTCGAAAACCAAGGCGTGCCCGACGTTCAGCTTCCAAAAATCGTTCGAAAACCGGAATGTTTGACAACTAAACCGTTCGTCAACCAAGGTATGACTGAATTCAGTGACTGGAGAGGTGCAAACCAACTCCCCACCTCCGAATCCTTCCCCTTTATTACTTTCTCGTTCCTTTTTTACTTTAATCTTTCTGTTAATTTTCCTTTTTTTTTGCTTTGTTTTGCTTTTGTTGTCCCCTAAAAAGGTAAAGGACCCCTGATAGTTAAGTCCAGTTACGAAATACTCTGGGTTGTGGTGCTCATCTCACTTTACAGGCAGAGGGAGCCAGTGTTTGTCCGCAGACAGTTTTTCTGGGTCATGTGGCCAGCATGACTGAGCAACTTGTGGCGCAACGGAACACAAAAACCAGAGCAGCACACGGAAACGCCGTTTACCTTCCCACCAGAGTGGTACCTATTTATCTACTTGCACTGGCATGCTTTCGAACTGCTAGTATGGCAGGAGCTGGGACAAAGCAACGGGAGCTCACCCCGTCGCGGGGATTTGAACCACCGAACTTCTGATTGGCAAGCCCAAAAGGATCAGTGGTTTAGACCACAGCGCCACCTGCGTCTCTACTTGTTGTCCCCTACTTTGGGTTAAAGTACAGTTGAAGGTGACGGCTGCCTGTGTGAGAGGCTGGGAAGGGAAGATCTCCCAGGGTGGGAGGCTGGGAGTAGAAAGGGAAGCTCTGGGTTGAGATCTGAGAAGGTCCACCTCTTTCTTTAACCGAGGCAGGGGAGATGTTCAGAAGCATTATTGAATGATGGAGGAGGAGGAGGAGGAGGAAGAAGAGGGAGGCAACAGAAGATCCATCTTGGATTTATAGCCAATGCCATCTGAAGGGAAGAAGCAAACCTTAATGTGTCTGTTCATAGCAGTGGATTGTGCTGCACGGACCAGACCCTCAAGCTCAGCACCACTGAAGTTCTTGGTTTCCACAGCCAGCTCCGAAATGTCAACATCTGGGGCCAACAGCTCGTGGGTCCGCATCCTTGAGGTGTGGATGTTAAGGATCTGCATCCGGCCCTTTTCATCCGGCAAACCTAAATGAAATCATCAACACTGTGAATTATTTGCATTGGAAAACAACTCTCTGTTCCACGGCCGCAATCCTAGGTGCTGCAATGCAATAAGCCATCCTTCTCCAAAACCCAGGGCTCTGGTGGGCTTCTCGGGAGTGAAGAAAGGAAGTCACGTAGCACTCTAGCTTCATCTAGAATGAAAGGGGTCATTCAGAGGGCACTGATGGGATGTCAAATTGGTGGATTTCAGACATATGCGCGTGAGCCTTGGCAATTCTCCAGCTTGTGTGCTCACTCTCCTTGTAATTTGAGAACCACTACTTTTTTACTGCCTAGACTGTAAGGTGACCTTCTGAGGCCCTTCTGAAGGTGACCCAATAAATGAATTAAGGAAGACAGCTACTAAAGAGAGGGCCTTTTCAGTGGTGGGACCTCTGCTTATCAGCATCAGATGAACATATTTTTATTCACCATTTGGGGTGGAAATGTGTTGTTGTTTTTTAGTTTTTAAATATTTTTTGAACTGCTGTTTCCTCTGTCGTGATGTTTAATTCTGTTCTATATGTTCGTTTTAGATTATGCATTTTTAATATTGTAAACCTCCCACTGAACATCAGGCAGTATAGAGATGACATAAATAAATGAACTAACCCCAGTTAAATCCATGACACCCAGACTTGGAGAAACTGTGGCTTGTTTAAGCTATGGTTAACAAGAACAAGCCAGGATTTAAAATCACAGAAGTCAGCCTGTGGCCATGAGCATTCCCTCGACTTACTTACCAATCTCCATTTTCACCTCCAGTCTTCCAGGTCGCAGGAGAGCCTCATCTATCAGGTCCGGCCTGTTGGTCATTCCTATGTATCAGACAGAAGCCATTAGCAAAAGCATCAAGAGCACCTTCAATAGCTTGAGCCCAGGGACCACTGTTACCCCTAGGTTCCTCTTTGCAGAGTTCTCATTTCCCCAAGGACAAATGGCGATGTGCAATGGTTCCTTATCCCCATTTAGAACTCACCCCTTCGAGAGGATGAGGCAAGAGCCATTTCAAACATTACAGCTGAGGTTGCTTTGCTCACACATTGTGTGTGTGTTTGGGGGTGTCTATCTTTTGATATTGACCATAAAGAAGGCTGATCGCCAAAGAATGGATGCTTTTGAATTATGGTGCTGGAGGAGACTCTTGAGAGTCCCATGGACTGCAAACCTCTCCATTCTGAAGGAAATCAGCCCTGAGTGCTCGCTGGAAGGACAGATCCTGAAGCTGAGGCTCCAATACTTTGGCCACCTCATGAGAAGAGAAGACTCCCTGGAAAAGACCCTGATGTTGGGAAAGATGGAGGGCACAAGGAGAAGGGGACAACAGAGGACGAGGTGGTTGGGCAGTGTTCTCGAAGCTACCAACATGAGTCTGATCAAACTGCGGGAGGCAGTGGAAGACAGGAGTGCCTGGCGTGCTCTGGTCCATGGGGTCACGAAGAGTTGGACACAACTAAACAACAACAACATCTATTGATCAGAATGTGTGTGAGCCAGCAAGCTCACAGGGCTAAATTTCAGTCCATCCAGCAATACAGTCATACCTCAGCTCCCGAATGCCTTGGGAGTCAAACGTTCCGGCTCCCGAATGATCAAAAACTGGAAGTGAGTGTTCTGGTTTACGAACGTTCTTTTGGAAGGCAAATGTCCAACAGGGTTTCCGTGACTTCCAATGGGCGGCAGGAGCTTCCTGCAGCCAATCGGAAGCAGCGCTCTGGTTTCCGAACGTTTCGGAATTCAAACGGATTTCCGGAACGGATTCCGTTCGTCTTCCAAGGTACGACTGTACAGTGGAACCTCGGCTTTCTAACATAATCCGTTCTGGAAGTCCGTTTGAATTCCGAAACATTCGAAAGCCGAGGATCAAAGGGACGTCAGCAAGTTCAATGGGGGAAATTGAGAAGCGTGTCTCAGAAGCCCGTTTGACTTCCAAGGCACGTTCGAAAACGGAAGCATTCACTTCGGGTTTCCAAAACATTTGACAGCTGAGAGGTCCAAAACCCGAGGTTTGACTGTACCTAAGATTGCATAAGATGCTCTGGAAGTGTTTAAGTAGCAGAGTACTGCCAGCTGCCAGCTGAGGCCTGACTGCTTACACAAATAACCACACACGCACACAGTAACATGCAGATCACTCCTTGGATAGCCTTTTAGGGTTAAGAAGTAAAGGCTTCTCTTTACTTCTTTGAACAGACAAGGCAAGGGAAACTGTAGCTGCTTCAGTTTTCAGTGCATCTAAGACTTTGCCCATTATTTATCGTTTTGTCCATTCTATGACTCTCCCAGAGCAAAGTGTCTTTCCCACCATGTATCTCAATGCATGGGGAGATCAATACATTATATATGGCAGGCTTCTTCAACCTCAGCCCTCCAGATGTTTTGAGACTACAGTTCCATCATCCCTGACCACTGGTCCTGCTAGCTAGGGATCATGGGAGTTGTAGGCCGAAAACATCTGGAGGGCTGAGTTTGAGGAAGCCTGATATACAGCATATGCACTTTTAACGAGTAAGACCGTATATTTTGTCAAGCTGCATTATTTGCTGCTGCGGCCACGGAAAAAAAATGCGAGAAAGTACCTTGGAAAAAGTGGCCGTGGGCCGTATACACTTAAAAATGTAAATTGTGAGCAGGACAGATATGCATTGGGGAAATATGCAATATACAGGTAGACTCAGCAGTTACATCCCTTTGTTAAACGCAGACTCAGGGGCAAGCCTGTCTATATTTTCTTCATTTATTTCTAAGCTCTTGTGCTTCCCTTGCTATTAGACAGTGAGGTCCTTGTGTGTTTGGAAGTACTGCTGCAACCTATTTTTAGCCCACAGGAAGGAACAAGGTATAAATATTAAGCAATAATGATGCGTCAAACACCATCTTACTGGGAAGTTTAAGTAGTATTCAAATTTATCCTTCCCTCTTCCCCACCCTCTACTTGGTTTGCTTCCTGCTCTGCTGAATTTACAATCAGAGCACAGCCCTGTCTTGTTTATGTTGCTCTCCTGTTTCTTGCAAAAGAGTTTTTATTTCAGCGTTTTAATTTTTATCCTATACGATGCCAAGAGATTTTATTTTACGAGGCGTCTCATAAAACAGAAATACAAACCAAGGTGCCAGGTACAATTATGGTGCTATAAAGATAATAATAATAATAAATACTAACGTTATAATAATGTGAAATTGGTGCTATAAAAATAAGAATAAGCATTCTTTTCTCACAAAACAGGCGTTAATCAAGTAATCTTCAAACTGAACCATCTAGTATTTGTACAAGTCCTTCCCTACAGTTCAGCAAAGCAGAAATGAAGGAAAGTTGCGCCAGAGTGAGCTAAGACAGTCTGAGAATATTATGCGGAAAGATGCTTTCAAGAGCAAACACGAACCAGGAGAAGATATTCAGCACTGAGGAACTCTAATATTATGAGCCATGGGGTTGCAGCTACCTTGTTTAATACCATGAGCTTAGTGTCAGGTACAGACTACATTGTTATCCGGAACATTTTTCGGATGAGGGTGGGCTCATGTTTCAGTAATAGTTCTGAAAAATCCCAATAATCAGAAAGGTGAAAAGAATCACAACTCGGGCATTTAAACGCAGCACATTTTGATACTGAACAGTTTACCTCAGGAGTCGAACGGAATCCATTCTGGAAGTCCGTTCAACTTCCAAAACGTTTGGAAACCAAGACGCGGTGTCCGATTAGTAGTAGTAAGCTCCTGCAGCCAATCGGAACCCACAACAGATGTTTGTGTTCCAAAGAACATTTGGAAACCGGAACACACTCACTTCCGGGGTTTGCGGCATTTGGGAGCCAAAACGTTTGACTCGCAAGGCGTTCGCGAACCAAAGTATGACTGTATTTTGAAAGGAGCAGGCCTTTTCAGAGACAGCATCCTGTTTTGTGGATCTCCCCTTCCAGAGAAGCCACCAGCAAACTTCTTGATGTTTTTTGATGGCTCCCGAAAACATTTATTACAGAAGGTAGATCGAGGTTTTAGCTGAAAGCCGTTTTAATCTCATTGTGTCTTTTGGACTGGCTTTATCACTGGCTTCTAAGGACTTTAAAACTATCAAATCAACTATCAAATCTATCCATAATTAAAACACACAACAAACCAGCTGCACCAGAAGAATAAAACATTCACAATTATAATGTACAATAAAACCATATATGGCTTTACATTGATTTTTCTGTTATTTATATAATTCAAAAGTTTTAAAAACTGGCCAGCATTTTCCTCGTCTACCGCAAGAACAGTAAAAACCTAGGGAATGGAATAATCCATTTAGGAATGAAATCATTCTTAAAACTGAATGTAAATATCAGCCAATCTCTACCCACCCAAAGCAAAGCTTGGCCATAATCCAATTTAACTGCTTGCCTGAGGCCACCTTTTTTGTGTATTTCAGGTATCCTAAAATCTGAAGATTAAGACATTCGAACAACAAATGGTGCCCAACACAAGCCCTGCAGAGTCTACGCCCGACATGAAACTACAGCAGAGTCCCCCACCCCAAAACAGAACAAATAGCTTTCATTACCAATGACCAAGATGTTGTTTAGCTGCTCCACCCCATCGATTTTTGATAGCAGCTGGTTCACAACCGTGTCGTGGACGCCGGTACTGCCCGCCATGCTCCCGCGCTGCTTGCATATGGCATCGATTTCATCAAAGATGATGATGTGGACGCCGCTGTTTGCACCAAGCTAGTGAGGAAGAAAAACAGAAGCGTGCCAGAGATCATGGACCCCAAAAGGGCTGCTCCTCCTTTTTCCTTTCTAATAATAATAATAATAATAATAATACAGTAGTACCTCGGGTTACATACGCTTCAGGTTACAGACTCTGCTAACCCAGAAATAGTACCTCGGGTTAAGAACTTTGCTTCAGGATGAGAACAGAAATCTTGCGGCAGCAGCGGGAGGCCCCATTAGCTAAAGTGGTTCTTCAGGTTAAAAACAGTTTCAGGTTAAGTACGGACCTCCGGAACGAATTAAGTACTTAACCAGAGGTACCACTGTACCTTTATTGCCATTGTACAAAGAAATTAAACAAACCTCCCCCCCCCAAAAAAAAACCACTCAATCTCTTATCAAACAACACACCACCTTGCAAGTCAATTTTGCTACGCTATTTTTCGTTCAACAGCCTAACAGCCCACAGACAGAAGCTATTTTTTAGCCTGTTGGTACGGCTTATTATACTTCTATATCTCCTGCCCAAGGGTAGAAGATTGAAGAAGTGGTGGCCGGGGTGTGAGTCATCCCTGAGAATTCTTCTCGCTCTCCTAAGGCAACGATCCCTTGCGATATCATCTAGCGGATCCAAGGGACAGCCCGTGGTATCATGTGCTGTATTCACCACCCTCTGTAGAGACTTTCTGTCTGTGGCTGTCAGGCCAGCATACCACACTGTGATACAATACGAAAGGGCACTTTCTATTGTGGCCTGGTAGAAGGAGTTCTTCAGTTGTTGTTGAACATTATTCTTTCGCAAGACCCTGAGGAAATGGAGTCTCTTTTGGGTCTTTCAGACCCCCTTCGCTGGGGGGGGGTGACATTTGGTGCACCGCCTGCCGGGACTCCCAAGCCTTCCCCGAGCCGCCGGGGGAAGGAGGGAGCTGTGTCACTTTGCCGGCAGTATTCCCCTCCCTTCCCCCTTCGTTTTGACAGCTTGGGGGAGGCTTGGGAGTCGCGGGCGGGCAGTGCGCCGAATGTCCACCATGAGTGGCTAGCTCCGCCCCTGGGTGCTGCAGGGCACACTCACTGTTCCATGCACCTGAGTGGATATCCCTTGCCTGGGAGGGCACCCTCCGTGCCCCGCCCCTTCGGGAGCACGCCTGCCCCCACTGTAGGTTTGTGAAAGCTGTTTTGCATGTTTGCCTAGGAGCCATGGCTCAGGTACCAGAATTTGCAAAGAGCAAAGCCCTCGAACAGCCCCAGGCCCCCTTTCAATGCTTTGAAGCTATACAGAAATCTACTGCAGAAGCTTAAGGGCTGGGCCTCTCGGGTTATCACCATCCCAAGTGTCTTTTCCATGCTGTCATCCCATGAACCATGCAGCTGGCGCTCGACGCTAGGGAGACAGCTGGCAGCAGCAGCCTTGAAGCTCTGTCGTTCCTTTTCCTCCCATGACATCTATTCTTATTATAATGCAAGTCATATTCGCACTGGTGAGTTTCCCCAATTCCTCCTCAACTTCATCGCCCGCTGCTTGTGGGGGCAAGAAAACTGGCAATGCAGTGATGTCACCCCCAAACGTTTTGAAACAGGAAAGAGAGAAACAAACAATGATCCATCGTGTCTGATTCCAGCAGGAATCTCCATCCACCTGCATCTTATTCTTCCATTTTTTTATTTTTTTAAAAGGCAACTTACCCTCCTCTGTTCTTCTTCTGCATCTGCAAAGAGCTTGCGAATGTTGGCCTCTGACTCCCCGACGTATTTGTTGAGGATTTCTGGCCCGTTCACTATTTTGGGCTCCCTGGCGTTCAGCATCTTGCCAATCTGCCTAGCCATAAGGGTCTTGCCGCAGCCAGGGGGACCAAACAACAGGATGCCTTTGACGTGCTTGCAGCCTGGAAAGAAAGGAAAAAGGGGGCAGCTCGTCATAAAGTCAAAACAAAGGTTCTTTCCTGGTTGGAGGTAACCAAAAGAAAATGACACGTTCTACAAGGGGTCGCTGAGGAAGACCATTCGAAAAGGGTGATTGACAGAAAATACAGCAGCTGAGTTGGTAACTGGAGCCCATATCAAATCTTGACAGTGTTTACAGTAGGAGTGGTCGAACGCAGAGATACATCAGATCTGTTAGACTGCCTGTGAACTAGTCCTGAGGAATTCAGCCATAAATAAACTTTGCCTGTACAATAATCATTGCGATCTCTGCTCAACTTCTTTTTCTTAAAACTGGCTAATTCACTGCAAATTTAACAGATCTAACAGATCCGATGTATCTCCACGTTCAACCACTCCTACTGATTACAAGCACTCCTTAGAGTCTGGGAAAGGATTGCGTGGAACTGCAACAACCTTTCATGTGGATTGTTGGACTCTATGAACAGACAGGTGGAATAGACATTTTCACATATATGGACCTTATGCATAAACTGATTAGAGAATGAACTCATCCACTGGGTCTTCTACCTTTTTCGTTGAACTTTATGAGCTACTTCTGTTGAAATCTACAATTCAATACAATGAATAGTATATATTATTTTTTCAAATGTACAGCCGGTTACGTCTTGTGTGTTTATTTAATGGCTACCAATTAAAGGCATAAGAGCTGTTTGACAGTGGATCAGTCTCCCTCAGACTCTCCTTCCTTGGAGGTTTCAAAGCAGAGGTTGGATGGCCATCTGTCATGAATGCTTTTGTTGAGATTCCTACATTGCAGGGGGTTGCACTAGATCAGGCATAGGCAAACTCGGCCCTCCAGATGTTTTGGGACTACAACTCCCATGATCCCTAGCTAACAGGACCAGTGGTCAGGGATGATGGGAACTGTAGTCCCAAAACATCTGGAGGGCCTAGTTTGCCTATGCCTGCACCAGATGAACCTCGGGGTCTCTTCCAACTGTACGATTCAATGATCTTTTGCAGCCCTGCTTTGCAAGCTCCTTTAACTGGGGATTGAATCTGAGATCAAGGCATATGCTCTACTACTGAATCATGAGAAATACGCTGAAGCAAACACGAAACAGCAGCAGTTGATTATTCCCTGGCGATCTCTGGGATTGCTATCCACTTGATCTTGAGTGGTACCTGGAAGGGCACCTCACAGCGCTGCAGCTCCCAGGAGCAGAACTAAGGCAAACTTGTTCCCTGGTTTGGAAAGGCCGGTGTGTAGCTCTGAAATGGGCTGAGTCACAGCAGCAAATGTGATAATACTGTTGACATTTGTGAGTTGTTGTTTTTTACAAAAGAAAAACAAAAATGATTCTCCTTTGCTATTGCCTTGATGGAGAGTTGGATAACGAAAAAATTTATTAGTCAGCTCTCAGGCATTCGAGAGAGACAACCAGAAAAGCAAATATACACACAGTGTATAAATGGGGGAGGAAAGAAAAATATCACTGGAGGTGAAAGACTAATTTTACACATGAACCAGCAAGGTGGTGATAAATTAAAAGTGATCCTTGTCAAATTACTGTCAGGGTAGAGCCGGTTAATTCAGAATACTGGGGGAACACGATCTCTTGTGTAGCCAAAAAAACAGTGAGGCGGGATTCGAATGATGAGTGATGCCAGCAAAGGGGAATCCCAGCTTGCCGAGACGAGAGAGGCTACGGAAAGGCTACGAGCAAGTTGGGGCAGATTTCGCACAAGCAGGTTTAGGGAATTTCTGTTGTCAGGCAAGCCAGATGGACGTAATCCCTTGCTGCTGTGTGCTAGCTCCCTTGAAACAGGAGGCCACACGGTCAGGTGAAACACCCAAAGGCTTCACTTATTTGAGACTCGCCATTGTCAGAAAACTGGCCAATAACAAGAATTATTGTGAATCGATCTGCATACATAGTCACGCACATTTCATTGCTGGACCAAAAGCTTATACTCAAAAACTTGCTCCTTGCCCATCATAAGACTACGCTCTTAGCATCAGAGAGGGGATGTGCACACACCTGTACTCTCAGAAAACAGTCGTTCACTCCAGCAATAGCTTCACCACTAAAGGACTCTACTCCGAGCTGTCCACGTTGCCAACTCAATAGGGAATAAACAGAGTCGTCAGTGCAGACATTACAAAACTGTGGTTGTTTAGTGTTAAATTATTGGTGGAGTAAGGTAAAGGGACCCCTGACCATTAGGTCCAGTCGTGACCGACTCTGGGGTTGTGGCGCTCATCTCGCTTTATTGGCCGAGGGAGCCGGCGTACAGCTTCCGGGTCATGTGGCCAGCATGACTAAGCCGCTTCTGGCGAACCAGAGCAGCACACGGAAACGCCGTTTACCTTCCCGCCAGAGCGGTACTTTGACGTTATCTACTTGCACTTTGACGTGCTTTTGAACTGCTAGGTTGGCAGGAGCTGGGACCGAGCAATGGGAGCTCACCCCGTCGCAGGGATTCGAACCGCCAACCTTCTGATCGGCAAGTCCTAGGCTCTGTGGTTTAACCCGCAGCACCACCCGCGTCCCCATTGGTGGAGTAAGCGACTGCTATTCCAGCACATAGGGATGATGTGTCAGCAAGTGAAAATTCTAGTAGATCACAAGGAAGGCTGGTCCACATATGAGGGAAACAAGTCACAGCAAAAGGGGGAGACTCCCTTGGCTTCTTCAGCAGCCTGCCCCATCTCTGTCTCCTGGCCTCCTTCCTCTCCTTCCTCTGATTCTGGACTGCTCTCTGCCCCAGCCTCTTCCTGCTCATTAAACCCTTGCTGCCTCTTCAGCTTCCAACACCTCCGTTTCCCAGTCTTCTCCCTCTGACCACTCGTCATCATCCCACCACCAGTCCAATGGCTCTGAGCCTTCTTTCCCTTGGGGATTCCCCAGCTGCTGCCTGCCACCAATCCTCTGCATCCAGGCAGTCCATAACAGCAACTCCAGATTTCCACAAAGCACCTTGCTCTATCACCAAGGCTCCGTCCTGTTTCCAGCAATGGCAGCTATGTGCCTTTGCGACACCCGCAGACTGGGCAGGAAGGCAACAAACCTCCCCACAGCTTACAGTACTGAGAGGTATGCTGCCACACCTCAGTGGCAGAGCATCTACATCAATACCTGACATCTCTAGGTAGGGCTGAGAGGCGCTCCAGTCTGGAGATGTGCCACCGATCTATGTGGACAACACTGAGCTTGAGACCTAAGGGTCGGACTCTGTGTAAGGCAACTTCCTGTGTCTCTGTGCCTCTGAACAGGGGAGGTTATGTTTCAGGTACAACACCTAAAAACACAGATATTAACCTCTAGAAGTGTGTCTAATCCCCTTTCAGAGTGATCTAACTGAGCAACAACTGCCACATTTCGTGGTGACGAACTCCATCCGTTAATTCAAAACTGCAAAGTCTCTTTTGTCTGACCCGAACCCACTGCCAATCAATTCCACAAGATGTTCCCAAGTTGTTGTTGTTAAGTATATTTGTATAACGCCCTTACAATGCGGGTGGGCGCTGTGGTCTAAACCACTGAGCCTCTTGGGCTTGCCTATCAGAAGGTCAGTGGTTCGAATCCCCACGACGGGGTGATCTCCTGTTGCTCTGTTCCAGCTCCTGCCAACCTAGCAGTTTGAAAGCACGTCAAAGTGCAAGTAGATAAATAGGTACCACTTCGGCGGGAAGGTAAACGGTGTTTCCGTGCGCTCTGGTTTCTGTCACGGTGTCCCGTTGCGCCAGAAGCAGTTTATTCATGCTGGCTACATGACCCGGAAAGCTGTCTGTGGACAAACACCGGCTCCATTGGCCTGAAAGTGAGATGAGCGCCGCAACCCCATAGTCGCCTTTGACTGGACTTCACCATCCAGGGGTCCTTTACCTTTGACCTATACCGCACTACATCTGCAGGTCTCAGGGTGGTTACAACATAAAATCACAATATAAAAACACAAAATGCACAATAAAAACAAAAACAACCCAATAATCTCCCCTCCCCAGCTTTGTTCTAACATTACGAGGACAAAAGCCATCACAACTCAAAAGTGGCCTGGGAAAATTGATTTGCTGTCTTATGTTTCGCTGGAGATACCATCCATTAAACCCAGGACCTTTGAGAGAGACTAAACATGTTCTCTGCCGCTGGTCTTGCTTCCCGCACCCCCTCACCTCTTCTCCACCTGGAGAGCATCCCTCTAAAAATCGCGCCCACCTGGCCAACATGGGAAGCAATGAGAACACGGAGACAGGCTTCCATTCAAAATAGGAAAGTGATGACAAACTTGGAAAATGTCACGGCTCGAGACTGCGCCGTGGGCTCCTCCTGCAGCGAGACAACACTTGGCTTCGTAGCTTATCTCCGCTCTGGGAGAAAGGCAGGCAGTGTCTCCAAATGTCAGCGCGGTTAACAAAGAACCTTACAAAGCTCACCCTCTTCCTCTGGGCGGGCATTTCTGAATGCCTCCGTCTAGCGCGAGGACCATTCCCCACTGAAGGTCACTCGCGTTAACAGGGCACCAGGGTTATCGAGCGGCTTTTAATTACTCGCTCACCCGCTCACAACAGGAAACAAATAAGCCAAACAACGAAATAAGAGCAACAGATAAATCAAGGGCCAAAGACAACGTTGTCATCACTGAAGCGGGCTCCCCACAAACAAAGGAATTCTCAGCAGGTTGACATATGGTGCAAATTAGACAGAGACAACCGTACTCTCATTGTATCTTGGGAAACAGGTCTATAAAGGTCAGCTTCAGGTGCCATTCATGGGATTAGCTGCTCCCAACCTACCCACCCGACTCTTCCAGTCTTTTCATACTACTCAGGTGCATGCATAAGTGACATTTGTAGGCTGGGAATGTTGCTCAGTGGGAACAGAACAGACTTTATTTGATCATTTCGTCAACCTACAGGTGTACCCACAAAAGGCAGGCACTGAAATGGGTTGGGAGGAGGAAGGTGGGAGATGCCACCATTTAGACAGCGTCATTAATGTACGTAGCATTGTGCAGAGTTTCGTGAGGTTGGGGCCTCCGACCTTTTTAGCTTATAATCTACAATTTCAACATTGCGGAAGAAAACGGGTGGAGGGGCAGAGACGGTCAAAGATAGTAAGGTCTGAATATGAGCAAATGCAAACTTCAGCCTGGTTCTAGTTAGGGATTAAAATTAAGGGGCTAAGCCAAAAGGGAACTCATCATTGGTTTATTTGGGCAGGCCATTTGTAGGCTGCCCCACAGGAGAAAGTTCTCTGGGTGGTGCGCAGCGCAAAATAAGTCAACACAAATGAAAAAATCATACTGTAATAAAAGGCAACGAAACACACCCATTTAATACACCAGAGCAAAACAAATCAATTAAAAGCAAGGGGCTGGGACCGTATTTTTCGCTCTATAAGACACACCAGACCACAAGACGCACCTAGTTTTTGGAGGAGGAAAACAAGAAAAAAGATATTCTGAATCTCAGAAGCCAGAACAGCAAGAGGGATCGCTGCGCAGTGAAAGCAGCAATCCCTCTTGCTTTTCTGGCTTCTGTGATAGCTGCGCAGCCTGCACTCGCTCCATAAGACGCACACACATTTCCCCTTACAGTGATACCTCGGAAAACTCGCAAAACGAAAGGGTTTTTTGTTTTTTGAGCTGCTTCGCAACACGATTTTCCCTATGGGCTTGCTTCGCAAGACGGAAACGTCTTGCAAGTTTGTTTCCTTTTTCTTAACACTGTTAATACAGTTGCGACTTGACTTCAAGGAGCAACTCACAGCACGCGGTGTGGTAGCCTTTTTTGAGGTTTTTGAAGACTTTGGTGATTTTTGAAGCTTTTCCAAAACTTTTCCGACACCGTGCTTCGCAAGACGAAAAAAATCACAAGACGACAAAACTCGCGGAATGAATTAATTTCGTCTTGCGAGGCACCACTGTACTTTTTAGGAGGGAAAAGATGAGTCTTATAGAGCAAAAAATACGGTAAACTGAATGGCCTGCAAAGCTAAAGCAATATGATGAACAGTAGTATAATCTGTTGGGACGGAAAGAAGGTCTTTGCCTGGCATCCAAGAGAAGTATGGCATTCCACAAACTGGGAGCCACCACTAAGAAGACTCCATCACTCACAGCCCCCTATCGTATCTCACTTCGCAGAGGCACTTGAAGAAGGGCCGCAAATGTCTCAAGATACATGCAGGGAGAGGTAATCTTCCAAGTACAAAACTAAAAAGGGATTTAAAGACAAAAAACGGCACCCCTTGGCCTGGGCCAAGCAATGGAGCCAGCGGAGATGGCAAAATCCTGCCAGAGCATTCCATGACACCATCCCAGTTAGCCCTCTTGCATTCACGTTCAGTGCCCTGTTCTGATTTTCGAATTACACATCATTGGTGTCCGATGGCAGGGGTCAAGAAGTGGAACTTCACCCCACACCACAGCGCTGCGATATCATGCATACTTTTTACGCAACAATACAGCAAGAAGACAATAACTGAATGAGTGAAGGCTGTTTCTGGTGGCTGTCATGCACTTAGCGTAACGTCTATTGACCTCTAGTGTTACGTTTTATCCTAAGACCACCTGCAGGAAAAGTTGACAAAGAAGGAAGATGAATTGGAACCAACGGACCTCTAGGATTTATGTGAACTGCAGAACAATTATCTCCTTCTGATGGAATGTGGAGGAGATCAGATTAAAGCAGGAATTCTTAACACACATACAGAAAAGCCCTGGGCTACGAAGTAAAAATCGCACACATTTTTAAAAACACACACACACACAGAAAAACTTTGAGCCCAAAAGTGGGACTCAAGGCTTGCTCGCTTAAAAAATAATAATAACTATGTTTCATCATGTAATTTTAGGCTTTTAGCAAAATCGCAGCCGCAGAGGAGACATGCCAGGAGCCTCATCCACTAAGAGCTTGAAAATGAGAAGGCGGCCGAACAGCTGCTTGAAGATTATAGGAAAGGCCACCAGCACGGGAATGGGTTGCAGCTCGCTGAGGCTTAAGTTTCAGCCATCAATTGCAGGCAGCCTTTTAGGCATCAGGACTGGCCCTCATCGTTGGCCAACTGCCAGCCAATGTGGTAAAGGTAAAGGGACCCCTGACCATAAGGTCCAGTCGTGGCCGACTCTGGGGTTGCGGCGCTCATCTCGCTTTATTGGCCGAGGGAGCCGCGTACAGCTTCCGGGTCATGTGTCCAGCATGAGTAAGCCACTTCTGGCGAACCAGAGCAGCGCACGGAAACACCGTTTACCTTCCCGCCGGAGTACCTATTTATCTACTTGCACTTTGACGTGCTTTTGAACTGCTAGGTTGGCAGGAGCAGGGACCGAGCACGGGAGCTCACCCCGTCGCGGGGATTCGAACCGCCGACCTTCTGATCGGCAAGTCCTAGGCTCTGTGGTTTAACCCACAGCGCCACCCGTGTCCCTCAGCCAAGGTACTTAGGGTCAAATAGAGAGCTATAAATCCAGTCCCTCTCTCTTTCTCCATCTCCTCTGGAACAAGAGTGCTGAGACACACTGGCTCAACGTAACACAAACCAATTGGCTAACCACAGTTAGGCATCCCAGAAGGCCCTGGACATTTGAGTCCTGCTCCTTTGCACAAAAAGGTGCTGCTCCCTGCCTCCCTTTGGGGAGCTAGGAGCCGGTTCACACATAATGCTAAGCCAGAG
This sequence comes from Podarcis bocagei, assembly GCF_964188305.1. NCBI lineage: Eukaryota > Metazoa > Chordata > Lepidosauria > Squamata > Lacertidae > Podarcis > Podarcis bocagei. The sequence goes on along the minus strand of NC_138138.1, from coordinate 16,278,777 downwards.
AAGAGTTCACAGCTGCCCCTTCTCCAGTCCTGCAGCCTTTAACCAATGTTTGTTATAGGGTTTACAGCTTGTGGATTTCTGGGAGGGTATGAACCACAAGCCCTGGTTTGGATGACACATGAAGCCAAGCCATAATTTAGCTTCCAGCAGCAAAGCCAGAGGATTGCAGGAGGAGCACAGCAGCTAGGATCTCCTCTCCAGGAGCGATCACATTTGAAATAAGCCACGGTTTAGCTTAGCATTACAGGCAAGGGCCAGAAGCTTGGTTTTAAAATAAAAGGTGAGATGCCAAAGGATTGACTTGATAATAGAATTTAGCTTCCGGTCTAGTATTTGCTATGCAAAGATCCGTATAGTTAAAGCTATGGTTGTCCCAGTAGTGATGTATGGAAGTGAGAGCTGGACCATAAAGAAGGCTGATCGCCGAAGAACGGATGCTTTTGAATTATGGTGCTGGAGGAGACTCTTGAGAGTCCCATGGACTGCAGGAAGATCAAACATATCCATACTTAAGGAAATCAGCCCTGAGTGCTCATTGGAAGGACAGATCCTGAAGCTGAGACTCCAATACTTTGGCCACCTCATGAGAAGAGAAGACTCCCTGGAAAAGACCCTGATATTGGGAAAGATGGAGGGCACAAGGAGAAGGAGACGACAGAGGACAAGATGGTTGGACAGTGTTCTCGAAGCTACCAACATGAGTTTGACCAAACTGCGGGAGGCAGTGGAAGACAGGAGTGCCTGGCGTGCTCTGGTCCAGGGGGTCACGAAGAGTCGGACACAACTAACGACTAAAAAACAACAACATGCAAGAGCAACTACGCTGGAAGACAAAATCTCTGCAGAAATTCAAAGGGCTGTCAACATTTGGCTTAGGATAGGTCATGGAGCACTAGTGATTCTGCCACTGCAACCAGCCACTATAATAAATGAGGACAAACAGGAATGTCCCAGGTCTTAGCCGGAAACCCATACTTGAAATGGAAGGAAGCAGAATAGGACAGGCCACCGTAGGTGGAGCACAAAAACACACAGCCCAAAACTGTTTCAGGCTGCTACCCAGTTCAGTTTGAATGCTTCCTTTCCCCCTCATAATTGGGGAGCAAACATGGCTGAGGAGGAGAACCCCTCCATTGTCCTAGAGGATGGAAACTTTGCTACGTTAATTACCACTAGGACGGTCAGGCACAATGTCAAATCCAAGGGCCCCTCCATCCTCCTCCATTCATTTTTATGTACCCCAGCAAGCCAGCAAGTCATGGATGCTGGAAAATGCCTGTCTAGGCTCTCTCTCTCAAGTCCAATCTAGAAAGCAGCAAAGAGGTTTTTGGTTCCTTTAATATTCGACATACATATTATGGCAAGATCTTCTATTGACTAAAACCTACTGTGTCATCAATGTCCACAGAACTTTATTCCGTGATGGATTTATTCGCATTATTGCCACAAGAAACAAGCACGGCTACCCATTCTCTTCTAGAATTTGGGGTTGGGGCTCAAGACAACTTAGTTACTTCCTAGTTTTGCTTCGTACTCTTGTACGACCCCTGTTCGCTTTCCTGGGCCTGTGTGACCCACCAGGGGCCAAATCTGCCTGCCTCTACCTCCGCCAGCCTTAATGGCCCCTCAAAACCCACCGCCTCACAGATGCGGCACGCTGAAGTGGATTTATAAAACTCCTTCTCCCCTCCTCCCTTTCATAAGAGCTGGTGGAAACCACGCTGAAGCAAACAGAAATGCAAGATGGGTCAATCTTGGCCAAGCTGCAGCTGGCATATTGACTGCTGCTCACTTGTGAGGCACAAGAGCAGGGAAAGGCAAGAGAGAGAGAGAAAACACAAAAGGGGTTCTTGGGGGGAGATCTGCGACTGCTACTTTGCGCAGGGCTGAGGAATGGCTTTCTTCTCCTTTCCCTCCCCCTCATGAATTATTACGGCGGACCCGAACAGATGTCAACCTGGCATCTGAGGCCTGAAATATAGTTGGAAGAGCAAGTCATAACTAATGCACAGGGGAGGAAGGATGAGTGTCAGGAAGCGGCACTTTTCTTCAAATTTCAGATAAGCTTCTTTCGCCTAAGGGAGGCCTGTCGAAGAAGAGAAAGGGAACTGGGATGGAAGGCTTAAAGCTCCGCTTGCGAGGCAGCAAGCGTCCAACTCGAAGTGGGCCGTAGCACGTTGAGGAACAAGCGTTCAGCAGGAACAACAATGACCCTGGCAGGAACAGATACTGATTGGCAAGTCCATATAGTTCCACTGTGCATCAGGATGCTTCTAAAGCTTCATTTATATGTTCCCTGGAACAGCACGAGGATTCTATCTTCAAATGTCAAAGTTCAACATTTTACAGTAAAACTGGGAAGAAGTTATTATGGACAAAGGGGTATCAGAAAATGGGCTGCTAGTATGGTAGGTTCACTGGAGGCAAGCTCATTCCAAGACCTGAACCCACTGCCAATCAATTCCACGGGATGCTCCCAAGTTGTTGTTGTTCGGTATATTTGTATACCACCCTTACAATGTGGGTGGGCGCTGTGGTCTAAACCACTGAGCCTCTTGGGTTTGCCAATCAGAAGGTCAGTGGTTTGAATCCCTGCGACGGGGTGAGCTCCCGTTGCTCTGTCCCAACTCCTGCCAACCTAGCAGTTCGAAAGCACCCCAGTGCAAGTAGATAAATAGGTACCACTGCGGCGGGAAGGTAAAGGGCATTTCCATGAGCTCTGGTTTCCATCACAGTGTCCTGTTGCGCCGGAAGCAGTATAGTCATGCTGGCTACATGACCCGGAAAGCTGTCTGTGGACAAACGCCGGCTCTCTAGGCCTGAAAATGAGATGGGTGGTGCAACCCCATAGTCATCTTTGACTGGACTTAACCATCCAGGGGTCCTTTACCTTGTAGGTGTTTCGCACAAACGCTCCTACTGGGGCTGGAAAGGGGTTAGTTTAACCTCCTGTTTGCTAGTAAAACTGAATTACTGCATCCTGAAATGCCTGTCTAAAAAGTGTGTCACCAACATGAAGAGTCTGGAAAGCTCTGCTCTAACCGCATAAGGTTGAGGTTAAGAGTGAAGGGTGCCTCCAGTTACATGCCTCAGGTTACAAACCCAATCTCACTTACCCAGGAGTAAGACCCACTGAGTTAAATGGGACTCCTGAGTAGATACAGTTAGTGTTGCGGGCTCAGACGTTTTGATGAATTCAGAGTTACAGGAACCAGCCAGCCAAGAAGCTGCACTGAGCAGAGGGTTACAGCTCCCCATCTTGTGGCTTCGATTGTTCAGAGGGGAATCCCATCAATTTAACACCAGCAATTCAAGCTGTTTTCAGCGGCTGCCGTAACCAACAGGAGAAGCCCTTCCGTTCCATTTTGGTACCAAACCAGGTGAAATCCCTAGGGTTCGCCTGAAGGAGTTGCACAGAAGGAACCTGAAGCACACTGGGCACCCGGCAGGCCATAACTGGCTGTTCAGCTCAGGCGTATAATTTGATTTTGCCTGGAACCAAGCACTGCTGCAATCTCCACTTCATCTTTATATTCCATGAAATCAAACCCTAAAAAAAGACTGCCCTGTTTTGTTTAGCTACCACTGCCTAAGGGAGAGGGGCCAAAATGCTGTAATATTTGATAGTCCTCATGGCTTGCATGTCTGAGTTTTCCACAGTTCCTGCTGCTGTCACTTCTCCTCTCCTATCTTAGTCAGCTCCTATTTTGATACCTGCCCACCCCCTTTGTACATCACTATCCGTGGGATGCTGGTGGAGCTGTGGTCTAAACCACTGAGCTTCTTGGGCTTGCCGATCAGAAGGCTGGCAGTTTGAATCCCCGCGACGGAGATTCCATTGCTCTGTCCCAGTTCCTGCCGATCTAGCAGTTCAAAAGCATGCCAGTGAAAGTAGATAAATAGGTACAGTGGTACCACGGGTTAAGAACTTAATTCGTTCTGGAAGTCCGTTCTTAACCTGAAACTGCTCTTAACCTGAAGCACCACTTTAGCTAATGGGGCCTCCTGCTGCTGCCGCGCCACAAGAGTACGATTTATGGCACTTTGTTATCAGCCGTGACTCCCGCTAATTGATTTACGAACCTCGATTAGCGATTTTATGGTGCCCGGCACACTTCCGCTCGCAGCTCTTCTTCACGGCTCAGCAGAGTTTCACACAGCGGTGTAAACTGTCACGTGGCTCGATTCAGCTTCCAGACAAACACACAGAGAGTCCAGTTTGTCTATTTACAGCTTTTATTCCAACATTTCTCAGGAATTTCCAGGACTATTTGCAGCCATCACAGCACTGCATTCTTTCCCCACAGAGTATAAAGTGGGACTGGCAAACCTATGCCCAAGCTCCTCCAAAGCTTCTAAAATTGACGTCAGAATGGTGTGGCATCATGGGAAGAACTTAACCTGTTAAGTTCCAACTCCAACACCCCCCTTTGCCGCACCTTCTGACAAGACCCTTTTGAGTTCAACACCTTCCCCTTTGCCTTGTGCTCCTTCCCAGCATCTTTCTCAGGCACCTGTTGAACCCTTTCAACACTCCCAGAATCACACTGTGCGAACCTGGCCCACGCACTTGTCGCTTGGTACCTTTCAGGTGGAATGCCCTTTGTTGCGCGACTTGACCTTCTGGGCACAAACTCAGATGTTACCTCTGACTCACTGCTACCAGGAACTGTGTCCTCAGCATCACGGGATTCCCCTTCTGACTTAAAACGTTTTCGAATCCTTTCCATTACACTCACAGGAGAACTGGGCTCGCTTTTGGGTGTTCTCTTAACCTGTGGAGAAACCCACCCCTGTGCTTGACCATCATCAGCATCTTGGTCTCCAGCAACAGGCTCCGCCTCTGACTCTCCTTCCTCACTTTCTTCCTCCCTTTCCTCCCCCTCAGAAAACCTCCTGTTCTGAATCAGAGAGACACTCTGAGAGAACATCACGCTTGACAGCAGGTTGTGACTTTTTATCCTGCTCATAGAACTCAGCGTGCTTGCTGATCAGTAACTTACTCTGATCACCTGATGGAAATGCAAACCTCCATGCACTCGCTGTTGGCTCATACCCACAGAAGATCATTTTCCGGAACTTGGATCCATCTGGCCCCTGCAACTCCGCAGGTACTGACACAGATGCATGTGACCCAAACCTGCGCAAAAAATGAATCTGGGGTTTCCTGCCATGCAACAACCCAAACGGTGTGTCCCCTACCATGGAATTGTAGGTGCGATTCCAGGTGAAGCTCACATACTTGATTGCCTCCAGCCAAAACCTTGGAGGTAACCCAGAATCCTTCAGCAACACCTGTGCAGTTTTAACCAGAGCCTGACACTTGAGCTCTGCCTCCCCCCTCTGATTGGGTGAAGTCACTGTGTGACGTATCCCTTTCTTGCGAAAGTACTTCTGCAAAGCAGAACCTGTAAACTCAGCTCCTCTGTCACTTGTGACAGCTTGCACTTTGGTGGAAAACCTTACTTCTACCTCCTCAATCCAACGTTTGATCAGCTGTGCTGCATCATCCTTGGATTTGAGACCGTGAGTCCAGGAATTCTGTGTAAAATTATCCTGCATCGAGAGCAGAAACCTTGACCCTCCCAGACTTGGTTCCTTTACCGGACCCCACAAATCTATGTGAATTTGTTCAAAAGGCCTAGTGGTTATCCTCTCAACCTTTGGATAACTGCATCCTTTTACCTTTGCCAGCTTGCAAGTTTCACAACTTACAGCTTGTCCACATTCTGAGATCTTACACCCTTTAGAAACTTCTGGTAACACCTGTAGTTCTTCCAACGAACTATGGGCTGTTCGTGTATGCCAAGCATGTACGCATTCATCATGATTGGGAATTGTAGCACGCAGTGCTTGTGCTTTCTCAACCTTCCCATCACCCTTCAGAGACGTTTTAAGAATGAAGAGATCATTCTGCCCTTTTTTAACCTTGGCAAGCATCCTCCCTCCTTTGGAGATCATGCACACATTACCCTGAAAACAAACCGTAAATCCCTTTTTCAGTAAATAAGGCACAGATAAAAGACAGTGGTGCATCCCAGGAACGGTACAACACTCCAGCGTTTCCTGCAAAACAGCAAAATTCAAATTTACAACATTTTTTATATTTCCTTTCTGTCCATTTGCAAACAGTACAGTTTTCCCGGCAGGAATTGCCTTGCAATTCCACCTCTCAACAGCAGGTGTCTCTGGAATCAAATTGCGATTAGCTGCAGAGTCAATAATAAAACTTAGCTCCTTTGGGCTTGTGTCCCAGCTGTCTTCAGACAAAGCCAAACTAGCTGTTATCTTATACGTCTCCTCACGTTGTTTTCCACGTCCTCCTCTGGCGTTCCCAGGCTGGCCACCTCTCCCAGACTGGTTCCCATGGAAACCCGACTGGTTCCCATGATAGGTGTCCTTGAAGCCTTCCTGTCCAGCTGCCCTCGCTTTCTGCGGGCAGTCTCGACGCAAATGTCCCGCTGCATTACACAAGTAGCAACGACGAACTCCAGTGGAAAAACACTGCCTGGGGCTCCTCCCAGCTGGCCTGGCCCTCCTTCTTCTGGAAAAGCACTCCTTGCCAGATCCGCCCCCCTTGAACTGCCGCTTCATTCCAGCAGGTTCAGTGGAAAACTTTTCAAACTTGCCTTTGGAACTTTCTGCCCCCCCGACTTGCTCACTAGCACTCCTTGAGGCTAAATCATCAGGAACGGGGCCTCCAGCCATCTTTAGGCTTCCAGCTTCCCTCTGCCCTTGGCCTCCTGCTGCGTCTTCACACAGACGTTTCAGCACACGCCAAGCCTCACACGCAGATTCAACGCTCTCCAGGTGATGTTGCAAATTAGCATGCACACCTGCCTTCAACATGCAGACCTCAGCTCTCATAGCTTTCTCCCTCTGCATCTTCTCCTCCAGAGAAACAGACTTTAGCTTTCCTGCATCTCTGTCCACCAGTTGCACTGGTTCCCTCTGGGTAATGTCCCAAACTTCCGTGGCCATGAACCACGCCCTCACCCTTTTTGTCCAGGTATTCCACGCTTGGACGGTGAGTTCCTCAAGCTGTTCAAACGGAGCTTGAATCACCTCCTGGCCATCTGCCATGTTCTCCTGTTCTCCCGATGCCCCAAGCTGTACTCACAGAAATCACCAGCTCCCCTGGCGTGGAGAAACGATTCCTTGCTGCTCTCAGCTCCTTGGCTCCACAGCAACACAGGCACTCTCTGCGTCTTGCAGCTTGCTTGTTTGCTTCCGCCTCCTGCCGTGCTCCTCTGCTCGACACCGCAGATCAAAGCTCTCCCGGCAGTATCTCCCGTGACAGGTTTACAAGCGATGATTAAGGACATCCATAACCTATGGCACTTTGTTATCAGCCGTGACTCCCGCTAATTGATTTACGAACCTCGATTAGCGATTTTATGGTGCCCGGCACACTTCCGCTCGCAGCTCTTCTTCACGGCTCAGCAGAGTTTCACACAGCGGTGTAAACTGTCACGTGGCTCGATTCAGCTTCCAGACAAACACACAGAGAGTCCAGTTTGTCTATTTACAGCTTTTATTCCAACATTTCTCAGGAATTTCCAGGACTATTTGCAGCCATCACAGCACTGCATTCTTTCCCCACAGAGTATAAAGTGGGACTGGCAAACCTATGCCCAAGCTCCTCCAAAGCTTCTAAAATTGACGTCAGAATGGTGTGGCATCATGGGAAGAACTTAACCTGTTAAGTTCCAACTCCAACACGATTTCTGTTCTCATCCTGAAGCAAAGTTCTTAACCCGAGGTACTATTTCTGGGTTAGCGGAGTCTGTAACCTGAAGCATATGTAACCTGAAGCGTATGTAACCCGAGGTACCACTGTACAGTGGTGCCTCGCAAGACGAAATTAATTCGTTCCGCAAGTTTTTTCTTCTTGCGAGTTTTTCGTCTTGCGATGCATGGTTTCCCATAGGAATGCATTGAAAATCAATTAATGCGTTCCTATGGAAACCACCTTCAGACCAGGTCCAGGGACAGTCTGTCCCCCGACCTCTTCTGAAGGCTGGGGGGGGGGACAAGGGCTTTTCTTCCCACCGCCAGCCTTCAGAAGGCTGTTCTGAAGGCTGGCGGTGGGAAGAAAAGCCCTTCTCCCCACCTCCCGCCCCGCAAGCTCCGGGGACAGGAGGGCTTTGCTGCCGACCGCCAGCATTTTAAGATCGCCTGGGACAGCAGAGAAGTCTCCGCTGCCCCGGGGGCTTTTAAAATGCTGGGGGTCGGCAGCGAAGGCTTCGCTGCCGCCCGCCAGCATTTTAAGATTGCCCGGGACAGCAGAGAAGTCTCCGCTGCCCCGGGGCATTTTAAGATCGCCCGGGACAGCAGAGAAGTCTCCGCTGCCCCGGGAAGGCAGGCGGGGGGAGCAAAGACTTTTGCCCCCCGCCGGCCTTCAGAAGAGGTCCAGGACCTCTTCTGAAGGCGGGCGGGGGGCGAAAGTCTTTGCTCCCCCCCGCCTGCCTTCAAAAGCCGTCCGGGACAGCGGAGAAAGGCGCTGCCTTTCTCCGCCCTCCCGGGAAGGCAGGCAGGGGGGAGCAAAGACTTTCGCCCCCCGCCCGCCTTCAGAAGAGGTCCTGGACCTCTTCTGAAGGCCGGCGGGGGGCAAAAGTCTTTGCTCCCCCCCCCGCCTGCCTTCAAAAGCCGTCCGCGGTAGCGGGAAGCGCTTCCCTGCTATCCCGGACTGCTTTTAAAATGCTGGCGGTGGGGAGCAAAGCCTTTCGGCCCCCGCCGGCCTTCCTGGACCTCTTCTGAAGGCCGGAGGGGGGGGGGGAAAGGCTTTGCTCCCCACCGCCAGCATTTAAAAGAGGTCCCCGGAGATTTCCCTATGGGCTTTCGTCTTGCGAAGCAAGCCCATAGGGAAATTCGTCTTGCGAAGCGCCTCCAAAACAGAAAACCCTTTCGTCTTGCGGGTTTTCCGTCTTGCGAGGCATTCGTCTTGCGGGGTACCACTGTATTTCCGTGCGCTCTGGTTTCTGTCACGGTGTCCCGTTGCGCCAGAAGCGGTTTAGTCCTGCTGGCCACATGACCTGGAAAGTTGTCTGTGGACAAACGCCGGCTCCCTTGGCCTGAAAGCGAGATGAGTGCTCCCGCTCCATAGTCGCCTTTGACTGGACTTAACCACCAAGGGGTCCTTTACCTTACCTTTTACCTTTACGTCATCATCCTTTGTGAGACCCCCTTGTACACCATTGTGGGATTTCGTTCTCCCTCAGCTTTGGTACTCACCCATCTGTTCCACAATCTCAGGTGGGAACACTCGGGAGGCAAAGGCCCGCCGGAAGATGTCAGAGAACTCCTTATCAAGACCCCCAATGCCCATCTTCTCAAAGTTCCAGTCAGGGTTGATGATCGACTGGCGGTTTTCTCTGGTTTTGGATTTGCCTGTGGGAAGGGAGAAAGGAGTCAGCTCAAGGATGACAAATTCAGTCAGCGCATGGAAATGTTGCAGAGTTCTGTTTCCTGTGTGCAAGATGCTAAAGAAAAATTCGAACACAGTGTAGTATGTGTGTGTGTGTGTGTGTGTGTGTGTAGAGGTTAAGAACAAGAGCCACAAATTCAGGGCTGGATTAAGACCTTTAGAGACCCTAAGCACTTAAAAGATTTTGGTGCCCCCATATATATCTAATTCAAAATATAAACAATAACAACCCGCAAAATAAATTTATTTTTTGAAATGAAACAAAGCCTACAGTAAGATGGAAAATATTTTTGTCTACTTTCACTTTATATTCGATAAAAATTTATCCTACTTTTTCTGATTGCAAAGTCTTTGCTCAAATTGTCAAAACTAATCTTACATAATACACATCTGCTTCCATACTTAGTAGAGATAAGGCCTCGAGCCTGCCTTGTTGAATAGTTGTTCTGTTGGGATTTTTAATATACAGCCGTACCTTGGAAGTGGAACGGAATCCGTTCTGGAAGTCCGTTTGACTTCCAAAACGTTCGAGAACTAAGCTGTTTGAAAACCAAGGTACGACTGTACTTCAGCTGAGAAAATAATGCTCAGATGAGCAATTTGTGACTGTTAATGTAAAAAAAAAAAAAAGGCAACGGAAAATTTCTGTGGTGCCCCTTGATGCCCTAAGCACATGCTTATTTTGCACAAATTACCTGTTCACATCTCAGTTCAGCCTTGGATCTGCTGAACGGACCCAGGAAGGCAACCATATCTCAGCTTCAGCCCCATACTACCAATCTAACGTGGGGATTATAACCCCAATGTTCTTGCAGAGTTGTAAAGATTACAAAGATGTGAGCTAAATGCATTCCATATTTAGAAGGAGGGGGGAGAAAGAACATCATAGGAAAGGATCGATCCTGATGACTGGCAATTAATTGAAGCAATTGATCAAATACTTGAGCTAACTTGAGGGTGTGGAAAGGAGCGTTCTCTTCCATGGAAGAATCATAGAATCATAGAGTTGGAAGAGACCACAAGGGCCATCGAGTCCAACCCCCTGCCAAGCAGGAAACACCATCAGAGCACTCCTGACATATGGTTGTCAAGCCTCTGCTTAAAGACCTCCAAAGGAGGAGACTCCACCACACTCCTTGGCAGAAAAACACACACCAAGCACCATGAGCTCAATACACTCCTGTCGTTTTAAATATACTTTTAACTGCAGCACAGGGAAGCCACAGATGATGTACAAGACGTAGCAGTCATTGCTGGTCTAGACCCTATAATTGATTTCACGCTGAAAGTACTGTAAGTAGAAATCAATACCGCAGTAGTCCTGACATCAAAGGGGAAAGTGGGGTTTTGTTTTATTTATTTCTTTGGAAAAGGTAGCCAGCAAGTCCTATACACATCGACTCAAAGCAAGCCCTGTTGCGTTCAATTGAGCTTACTCTCAGGTAGGTGAATATAGGAATGCAGCCTAAACGACTTTTAAAATTACAGTATGTTTGGTTTTTTAATTCTATTTCTTATAACAGTGGTATATTTCTATTACATTTTAGAATTGACTTTCAACCGCATGCATAACGTTTCACATTTGTGTAACACATAGAAACCCTAAAAACAATACAGTCGTACCTTTGTTGTCGAACGCCCTGGAACTCAGACATTTTGGCTCCCCAACGCCACAAACCCAGAAGTCATTGTTCCGGTTTGCAAATGTTCTTTTGGAAGCCGAATGTCCAACGGTGCTTCCGGGGCTTCTGATTGGCTGCAGGAGCTTCCTGCAGCTGATCAGAAGCTGCGATTTGGTTTTTGAATGTTTTGGAAGTCAAACAGACTTCCGGAATGGATTCCGTTCAACTTCCAAGGTACGACTGTACTGTTTTCTTCTGAAAAAAGCAAACCAGTTACTACCTTTTAAAAACACAGTACTCTGGTACCACCATTCCATTCTCTGGTTAGAGCACAAAATTACCCAGTATGGAAAAGCATCAGGAAAAAACTGGGAGAAACAGCATCTTTTGGATAGGTTGGTAAAAAAATAATAATAATTAGGGCGTAAAATTACTCTCCAGCCTTAAAGTTGCTTTTATCTTCTGTGTTATTGTTTCCCAATTTACAGCCCCAACAAAAGCACAGCATGTCCCCTTTCTGTATTTTAGCTTGCAATGCACATGCAAAGGTGATGCCTCCTGGTTAGCTGACCTGGTTTAACAGCAAAAAATGGTCTGCTAACTGCAGTCCAGCTTCTGTGAAGGAAGGGGAAGTTGTCGGTTCGGCTGGGATTTAATTACAACCGTGCAGACACAAGGGCTAGCTGAGGTCTAGGGAAGAGGCACTGGGAGGTAGAGAAGCTAGAGGACAGGGAGACAGGATGCAAGAAGGCTGGGGAAAGTTACAGAGCAGACAGAGACAGGTGGAGAAGAGGTTGGTGGAGAGAATGCTCAAAGGGCAGAGGAAGGCACAGAGTCAAGGCAAGGAAGGGCAAATGGGAGAGGTGGCTCCGTCAAAACTCTGTGGCGCTTGAGATCAGGAGGGCCTGTGTGATATGGGTTCAAGAGTGTTAGGAAGGCGGAGATGAGACAGTGGCCTTAAAAAGTGAGCAAAGTAGGTCATGGCCTGAACAGAGGAGAACCTCAGCAAATCAAGGATGCAGGAGATATGGAAATAAAAAGAGGTGCTAAGGCAGTTGTGGGGGATAGATTTGGGGCAGAGCTACACAGGGCCTAGAATTTAGAACATGGGTAGGCAAACTATGACCCGGGGGCTGGATCCAGCCCAATCGTCTTTTAAATCCAGCCCGTGGACAGTCCGGGAATCAGCGTGTTTTTACATGAGTAGAATGTGCCCTTTTATTTCAAATGCATCTCTGGGTTATTTGTGGGGCCTGCCTGGTGTTTTTAAATGAGTAGAATACGTACTTTTATTTAAAATGCATCTCTGGGTTACTTGTGGGGCATAGGACTTCATTCATCCCCCCCCCAAATATATAGTCCGGCCCTCCACAAGGTCTAAGGGACAGTGGACCGGCCCTCTGCTGAAAACGTTTGCTGACCCCTGCTCTAGAAACATGTAGGGCTGTATAAATTGGCAGGAAGGAAGGAGGCAAGGGAACGAGGGCCAAGGAGCCATGCCACCAAGTGGGCTTAGGACTGCTTGGCTTGCAGCAGGAATGGGGAACCTGCGATTCTCCTCCACATGTCGTTGGACTACAATTCCCATCAGCCTCTGGTGGACCACAGGCTTCACATACAGAGTGCTTTAGAGCCAAGTGAATTCTGCCTGCTGTGGTTCCGACTGCTATATGGGTGTAGCTTTGTGATCCATCAACAATAAGGAGGGGTAGCAGACCCAAAAGAGGCACACATCGAGTTTCATGTATTGATTTAAAGAGCTCAGGCAGTCTTCGTCTGCAGGCTTTTGGTGTTTTCATTTATTTTGCTTCCTGCAGGATGGCTGTAATCATACAACCTCTTCCCAGAGTTAGCTGGCCTCTTACGACTGCTTAATTTTTACCTTTTACTTTTCTGATTCTCTGCTGCCACATGCTGGTTGTGGGCTGTATTTTAAAATTTGAAAGCAACATGTCTGGGGGCCATTCATTCGCTCAGAAAAACTTTCTTCGCTTGATTCCGGAGTCTGATTTTACAATACTGCCTTGCTAAACAGTGCGGTTTTAAATGTGCGCAAATGATGTCATCAATAGAACAAGCCGCTTAAAGCAGGGCAAGGCAAGGCAGATCTTGCTGGAACACTGCTGATTTTAAACAAGCAAAGGTTTCGACTCAAGTAGTCACCAGCACCTTGCGCAAATTCAGTGCTAAATATATGAGTGCTAAATATATGAGGACGACATGCATCTATCAGGGTATACAACGCACCAATAATAATATCCAAGTTGAAACTAGATTGTGGGTTGATTGATGCTGATGAAAAACAAAAACCAGCAGAACTCCCTTTCCAATGCAAGGAGGCTAATTTCAATGTCAAGCCTGCAGTACTACCACACCCAGGTACAGAACCCTGCAACTGTGAAGTCTAACTGCCGCATGGGCAGGGTTTTCCCAGGTCCAAATCAAAAAGGAAGAGCTGCAGAAAAGCATCACTGTCATTTTCCCAACCGGTTAGCATAGAGTAGCCCTGATTTCACAATAGGTCCCAAAAGATGATGCCCCTGTTCTGCAAAGGCAGCACAGGGGACCCTGCTTAGCCAAAAGCTGATTTTTACAGGGCACTTTTCCCCAGTCAGTGGAGATGAGTAATAAGAGCAGGGATTTGTGCATTGCCGTGATATTTCTGGCACTTACGGCTGCAGAAATCCACTGCAGCCAACACCTGTGGCAATCTCAGAAGTCAGAAGTAAGATTTCCAGTGGTTGGGGTGGGGCTCCAGTTCTCTACAGAGATCCTTGCTTCTCCTTGCTACATCAGAATAGATTATGCAAAGTAATAGAAGCTGCTCGATTTGAAGAAACGTACACTAGTACCTTGGATCCCGGATGCCTTCCAAGTCGAATGTTTTGGCTCCCGAACGCCACAAACTCAGAAGTGGCTGTTCTGGTTTGCAAATGTTCTTTGGAACCTGAACGTCCGGCACTGGTTCCGTGGCTTCCGCTTGGCCGCAGGAGCTTCCTGCAGCCAATCAGAAGCCGTGCCTTGGTTTCCGAACGTTTTGGAAGTAGAACGGACTTCCGGAACGGATCTCGTCCGACTTCTGATGTACGACTGTATACATGCTAACAGATTTCAACTTCTCCGTACGCAAAATTGGGACTGCCTGGCTACCGAACTTTTAACTTTTAAAAAAAGTTCAGCCTTGTCTATCAACTCTCCTTTTAATTTGATCAGTTCCCCAACCCACATACAGGTATTTCTCTTCTTTCTTGCATAATTTTTGCTCCCTGCAGCTCCTCCTACCCTCTCCTGTTCCAGCCATGCAAGCAGCTAAAAAGGGACCCATGCAGAGCAGTTTTCCTCTCTCGCTTGACCCACTCACCCAGCCAGCTCCTCTGCACCTTCCGAGCACAGAGGACAAAGGAACGAGAGCCAGAGAGCAAGTGGGCATTCAAGGGAACGAGTGAGAACCAGAATGCAAGTTCCTGCTGGATGCTTTGGCATAACCCCACTTCCCCATGGTCTGCCCTTGTCTCCAGCAACAAGAGACACGAAGGGGAGCCGAATGGAATATCCTTCCTTCTAGAGCAGTGTTTCCCAAACGTTTTTGGGCAACGGCACACCTGTTTACTGAAAAAAAATCTCGCGGCACACCACCATTAAAGCCCCGCCCCGTGACGTCAGCGCGCAGCGTCACGCCGGGAGGATTTCCCCTCCGGTCCCATGCCTTCGTTTGGGGCATCGCTCCGGCTGCTCCCTCTCCCGCCGCGCAGGAGCGATGCCTCTCTCTGGCTCTCCCTCCGCGCAGGCTGAGGGAGGGAGGGAGGTGCGCGTGTGACCCGTCTCTGCTGGGAGACCAAACCCAGCGAGGCAGAGTCGCGCGGAGGCGCACAGGCAGCGCTGCCGGCTGCGAGGAGGAGCGCCAGGCAGCAGCAGGAGGCGCGGCCTCTCCTCGCCGCCGCCGCCCCGCCTCTCGCCGCCCGACTCGCCCGCCTCCCTCCAGGCATCTCGCGGCACACCAGCCGGTGTCTCACGGCACACTCATGTGCCGCGGAACACCGGTTGGGAAACACTGTTCTAGAGGGACTCAGCAGGGTTAGAATTCACCCCACCTGAACACTCCAAGGGGGCCTTGTCTTCGCTGCCAGAAAAGCCCTAGTTCTTATCCTTTGGGCTGAGACTTGGCTTTTTCCATTCAGTATCTTCTCCCTGGGGACACACCTCGGTTGCTTATACAGTCGTACCTTGGTTCTTGAACGGAATCCGTTCCGGAAGTCTGTTTGACTTCCAAAACGTCCAGAAACCAAGGCACGGCTTCTGATTGGCTGCAGGAAGCTCCTGCAGCCAATCAGAAGCCACGTCAGACAGTCGGCTTCCAAAAATAGTTCGCAAACCGGAACACTCACTTCCGGGTTTGCGGCGTTTGGGAGCCAAAGTGTTCGAGAACTAAGCTGTTCGAAAACCAAAGTATGACTGTACTCCGCTTTGATTTGGGCATACAGTGGTACCTTGGTACTTGAACAGCCTGTCTCCCAAACAAATCGGCTCCAGTACACCGCAAACCCGAAAGTGTTTTGGTTTGCGAATGTTTTTTGGAAGCTGAACATTTGAAGCGGCTTCCGATTGAGTGCAGGAACCTCCTGCAGCCACTCGGAAGCCACACCTTGGTTTTCGAACTGTTTCGGGAGTCGGACGGACTCCCGGAACGGATTAAGCTCGAGAACCAAGGTACCACCATATCTGCAACTAACCCCTTTTTCGGTCTACTCCCTCAGCCTAAAAGAGCTCCTGGGAATTTGGAAGTTTTACCATGGCTTCTTTTTCCCAACAGAAACTTTTCTCCCACAAACCTTCCCCCACAAGACTTGCTCCAAGCCTAGCTAGGAGAAAAGGAGCTACGGGGAGGCGGAAAGTTTCAGCAAACCTTCCCTTGCCAACACCTCACCCACTTAATCTGTTACTTGGCGGCAGCCCATAATTGAAGGCAAAATTCTGCTGCTATTCTGTGTGGTTCTACCTTGATGAATGCCCTGCTTCTGGGCCCCATCCTGCCCCACTTTTATCAGCTTCATGCAACACCTGTTGCCTACACGGTGTGAAATGAAAGGAGCATCGAGAGAGTAATAATAATAATAATAAATTTTTATTATAACGCCAGGCAACTACTAAGGGGAGAGATATCCATGGAGCTAAGAGCCAGGGCTGCTTGCTAGGCTCTAGCAAGAACACAAAGCTAAATATTATTTGAGTATGGTTAGAGAAGGACACAAGGGCAACATGCACGCCCCCATTAAGTGTTTCCTGAATTTGGCAAATGCAAATATAGCCTGAAGGAAGATTTGTACTGAGGAGTAATTGTAAAATAAAAGAGGAAGGAAGTTGTTGTTTAGATAGATGGACAGAGAGACATAGATGCAAGCTATTATACACTATTTTGCTCAAGGGTACAGTATAACCTACAGTCTGGAAATTCTTGAAGTTAATTTATGACTCCGCAGCTGAATGTTTGCGCAGTCTCATGTTGATTTTTCAGCTGGCCTGGCTACCTATATATCTGAACGAATAAAACTTGAGGCGGCTAACACAAAACCACAACTGGCGAAGCTGGCTGGTGAGAGTGCTCAAATCGCAACTGATCTCTTGCGGTGATAGGGGGCACTCTCTCCTTTCTTAACAATGAAAGGCAGAGGAGAATGCAAGCTGAATCCACAAGATTTAAAAAGGATTTTAACTAGGACCTTGGAGAACTACCGCCATTAATCTGAACAGACCAAACTTTCGTTCTCACACTTTTTTTCCTCAGGGCCACACTTTCAGAATTAATACACACTCACATATATATATATATAGGTAAGAAATACATTGGAAAACAAAAACAAGCTAAGATGTTCTATTTGTAGCGTAGAACACAACTATCTTACAATATCCAAAAATTATAAAACAATGCAGCTACGTAAGAAAATGAATCATTTCCACACACTTGACACTCTTGCTTTCATGTTGGAAAGGTATCTACCCATATTACGCAAATAAAATAAAAAAATTGATACTATACTACACTGAAATGTTCAAATGTTTCTTTGATTGTCCTTGAATCTTTTATAAAAGATTGGAAATGGTTTACTGAATATTTACAGATAAATTGTAAACAGATAAGAACATTGGCAGGATTATTGTAATAACCTGCAGTTTTGTAAGAGTATATAATTAGATGAATAAATGAGCAAATTTATTTGGATAGGCAGAAGATATTAAAAATAAATTCAAGCGACCGCAGAAAGAGGGGAAAGGAAGTCGAGCTTTGAAATGTTAAAATGATTGTAAAATTAGTGAAATGTATAAACTTGAAAAGCATATACAGTGGTACCTCGGGTTAAGTACTTAATTCGTTCCGGAGGTCTGTTCTTAACCTGAAACTGTTCTTAACCTGAAGTACCACTTTAGCGAATGGGGCCTCCTGCTGCTGCTGCGCCGCCCGATTTCTGTTCTTATCCTGAAGCAAAGTTCTTAACCTGAAGCATTATTTCTGGGTTAGCGGAGTGTGTAACCTGAAGCGTATGTAACCTGAAGCATATGTAACCCGAGGTACCACTCTGTGTGTGTGTATATGCTGATTGGGGGGGGGAGATTACCCTTGACTCTTCCTGCCAAACTTGCTATCCTCTTTTGTTACACCAGTGTAGCACACCACACCCTTTGAGAACAGCTGGAATGGGCTATAGTAAACTTGATGCACCAGTGGCTTGATTTGGTATATGGCAGCTTCCTATGTCTCCCTGGGAGATGCTACAACCTTGTCCTCTGCTCTCCTACCCCAACCCCCAGCAGAAGACGCCAGCAGCCAGCTACTGCCAGCAGGACAAGGAAAATAACGCTGCTGCTTTGCCTTCTCCAGCTCTGGCTACTGGATGCAATCAGAGAGGAGGCCTCAGCTGTCGTCTGGGCCTTGAATGTCAACAGTACAGGCCTTTTGTTACTGAAATTCCCTTTTGCTACCTACAGAATGCCTGGCCATTGGAATTTCTTCTGCAGCACAGCTAGTAAAGTCTTTTAAAATATAATAATAATCCCTGTCACTCTCTTTTATGATATGTGTCTTGATCTCTTCCTGTTCACTCTTGCTATCTTTCCACTTGAAAAAAGAAAATAAAGGAAGCTAAAACCAAAAGAGCATCAGCACTGCTGGTCAAGATACAACCTACGTGTGTGTGTGTGTGTGTGTGTGTGTGTGTGTGTGTGGTTTTTTAGGACCTGGAATAGTAATAGTGGTACCTTAGTTCTCAAATGCCCTGGTACTCAAACGCCGAAAACCCAGAAGTGAGTGTTCCGGTTTTCAAACATTTTTCGGAAGCTGAACGTCCGGTGCGGCTGTCGGCTATTGTTTCTGGGGCGCCTGCACCAATCAGAAGCTGCGCCTTGGTTTCCGAACATTTCGGAAGTCAAATGGACTTCTGGAATGGATTAAGTTTGGTGCTTTTGTTTTTGCTATTTACTTGGCGTTTTTGTTTTTTGAGGCTTTTCGGTTAATTTGTTTTTGTGACTGTGTGGAACCCAGTTCAGCTACTGACTGATTGATTGATTGATTGATTGATTGAGGGAAAATGGATAAAATCCTCCCATCCAACCAATGACTATCATCAGTGCAGGTAAGAAAAAAAATAAATGTTTATTTTTATCAACTACAATACTGCCTTATTTATTTTATAGTGCAGTACATTGATTATAGCTTTCATTTTATGGATCAATGGTCTTGTTAGATAGTAAAATTCATGTTAAATTGCTGTTTCTGTTGAATGGTCTCTTTAAATGTGAAGCTTCATTATTGTTCCACAAGATGTGTATTTTTTTAAGGGCCAGAGCAAATAACGAGACCCAGTTTTACAGCTGTGAAACAGTATAGCAGGTGCTGCTAAGTTATGTTAATTAAGCTGTGTCAGCAATTGGGTATAGTATATAAAGAGCAGCACCTAGCTCTCTCAGTACCCTGGGGGCTGGGCTGGTGGTTGGGTCATGCTTGTTGATCTATTTAGTGTAAAAGGAGTTTTTGTTATTGTTATTAAAACCTTGTTAAAGTTATTTTTGAGTTCCTTGTAATGCGTGGTCTCCCCAGCAAGCTTTCTGCAGCGCAACTAAACTGCAAATAGCCAACAGTTTTAGGGGTTGTTTTTAAAAGTCTGGAACGGATTAATCCGTTTTGCATTACTTTCTATCGGAAAGCACGCCCTGGTTGGCTTTGGAACGCTTTGGTTTTGGAATGGACTTCCGGAACGGGTTAAATTTGAGAACCAAGGTACCACTGTATAAAGTAGCTAAAAATTCAAAGGGGAGAGAAGATGCAACTTGAACGAAGAGCCCAGGTCTATGTTTGACAGTTATGTAGATAAGCATGCAAGGGCAGACAGGTGAGTAAATACTGCTGTGGTCTAGTAATTTTTGTGGACTTGCCGATAAAGACTGCTTGGAATGCACAACTGTCGCCCCAGGGCCACACTTACCAATGAGAGTGAGGGAAGAGCTCTCGGCCTTTTCAAACGCAACCTGGCTGTTGCCAACGACAAGACCAACTTCGATCTGAATGAACAAAAACCGCAATTAAAAGCCTTGAAAAGTAGTAACAGACACACATGCTCTGTGTTACCCAGAGAGCCTCAGAATGGAAAGAGAGGGCCATTTTTATATTAAGACAAGCTCCATAGCAGCAGAAAGCAGCAGGCGGCATGAGATGAAGTCATCCCAGCGCAGCTGGTGCTCAGCTTCAACAAGATTCCTAGCGGCATATGGTCAAAGAAGACCTATTCGTGACGATACACCCCCGTCTCAAGCTGTGAAAACAGGGGAAAGGACCTGGACTTCAGGGCTCCGGAAAGGAAATCAGCTGCCAGAACAGAAGGCAGGTGAAGAAAGAGCTACAATGCTGTTTCGCTCAAATCAGTGGGGTGCTGGCACAATATATAAAAGTGGGCACAACGGAAACGAAGATGTAAAAGAGATTTACCTCTTTATGAAATAACACAGATCTCCGGGGCAGGGAGGGTGGGATTGGCACGAACCCTGGTTAATTAAAAGCTGATTCAAACCAGCATGTTCCCCATTTTGGCAGGAGGATATTCCTGACACATTTGGGAGGATTTCAGATTAATTCCTAGAAGCTTCTGGCGAGTCATATCCATTTTTAAAACTCTAGGTATAGCAGTCTTCCATTATGTTCTGCGCCCCATTTCCTCTCTCTTTTTTTAAAGGATTGATTTGGTTGTTAAGTAGGATTATCTTGGCAGGGGTGAGATTATGGAATCATTCTAGCCTGACAGCCCAGGATTGGGACTTTGCTTGTATATTTTGCAGAATGAAAAGGAGATATTAATCAGATGCTTGTTCCCCACTAATTAAGATGGGAAACGCATGTGTGAATAAGCCAATGCAGATCAGCATTTCTGTATCACTATATCCAAGATGAACCTAGGATACGGCCAAGGTTATAGTTGGTCCAGCACTGAGTGACAAGGTGCTCACAGAAAGTCCACAATCAGGGCATTGCCTCAGGATTAGTGGACTCTATTCACATATTCCGTTTCCAATCATTGCAATTTACATTGAGGTAGCTCAGAAAGGGAGATCCAGTTCTTACCTTCTGTTTTTTCCCGGTGGCCGGCTCTCCTTTAAGGATACTGGGATCCATGGCTTCAATGTCCTTGACCAAGAGGCCAAAAAGCTTGTCGTTGAAGCTAAACACAAGCTGTGCAAACAAAGTGAAGGAAAATAAGGTTATTGAAACACTTGCCTGCATTTTCGTGGCTAGAGTGGCAGCCAACAAACAAATGAAGCTCCAGTGCAAGATTTATTTGGGTCCCTCCCTCCTATTTTTTTTTAATAAATATTTATTAGGATTTTACAAATTATAGCAGACATAACAATACACACAAACACAAACAAAAATAAAATAAAAAGAACAAGTATAATTTCAAGACCTTATTTTCTTAAAACTTATTTCACCGACCTCCTCATACCTCCCCTTTCTGCATTCCCATTTCAAAAATTTAGTTCAGCAAATCCTCACCCTTAATTTTATCTAATTATCATCCTTTCTTTTCTTTCAACTTAATCTTTACAGCTGTACTCCATTTAATTTTTAAAACCACATCATTCTAAGACTCATGAATTTTACAATATTTCTTAAGATAGTTCTTAAATTTCTTCCAATCTTCTTCCGCCGTCTCTCTTCCCTGGTCTCGGATTCTGCCAGTCATTTCTGCTAGTCCCATATAGTCTATCACCTTCATCTGCCATTCTTCCAAGGTGGGTAAATCTTGTGTCTTCCAATACTTTGCGATGAGTATTCTTGCTGCTGTTGTAGCGTACATAAAGAATGCTCCCTCCTAAGCCATCTCACCGGTCCAACAGCACAGCGAGGAGAGGCAATGCCTCCCTGCAAGCCAGCCCTTTCAAGGACTGAAGTTTTCACAAAGGGAATGGAGCCTAGGCAAGGTAGATTGGACCCAGAAGCTCAAAAGGCTTCAGTTGCACCTCTAGCCTTTGCTGAAGCAAGTTGCTGATTGGAGCTCTCCATGGTTCTGAAACTCCGGGCTCTGTTTGCCCCATGGGCTCTTTCACCAGACCAAGGCACTTCTCCTCTCACAAGTCTGACCAAGTCCAACTGTGAATATCAAGCAGCACTTCTGTAAGACATTTCTCTTTGGGTGGGCTTTTAACAATTGCCTAAGGTATATGGGATAATGCCTATATATAGGTAAAGGTAAAGGGACCCCAACCATTAGGTCCAGTCACAGACGACTCTGGGGTTGTGACGCTCATCTCAAGGGAGCCGGCGTACAGCTTCTGGGTCATGTGGCCAGCATGACTAAGCCACTTCTAGCAAACCAGAGCAGCGCACGGAAATGCCGTTTACCTTCCTGCCAGAGCGGTACCTATTTATCTACTTGCACTTTGACGTGCTTTCGAACTGCTAGGTAGACAGGAGGAGGGACTGAGCAACGGGAGCTCACCCCGTCGCAGGGATTTGAACCACCAACCTTCTGATCAGCAAGCCCTAGGCTCTGTGGTTTAACCCACAGTGCCACCCGTGTCCCTTCAATGCCTATATATATGTATATGTCATCCTGTTTTTACTTTTTTCTCACGTTATTGTTACAGTCATACCTTGGTTTTTGAACAGCTTAGTTCTTGAGCGTTTTGGCTCCCAAACAGCGCAAACCCAGAAATGACTGTTCTGGTTCGCGAACTATTTTTGGAAGCCAGCGGGGCTTCCGATTGGCTGCAGGAGCCTCCTGCAGCCAACCAGAAGCTGAGCTTTGGTTTCCAAACATTTTGGACGTCGAATGGATTTCCAGAACAGATTCTGTTCGACTTCCAAGGTACGACTGTATTTGTCCCATATGGCTGGAATGAGGTGGGGCAGAAACTAAATAAATATTTTGTCAGTTTGGCAAATGGTAGACGCTGCCCACATTTTTTGACAATTCTGATCCTTTGTACTCTCTGTGTCTGGGAAGGGGAGTAATAAATTGATTTGAGGAGATGCACCATACGTCTTTCAATTTGTAACTTTGCCGAGGTACAAAAATGCTTTTTCTTGGGTAGTAAATCTGGTGCTTTGGCTTCTTACAAATTAAGCAGAAGATTTTGAACCAAATCTTGTAGACTTTGTAATTCAGATTTAAAAGAATCATACTCTTAGTGTGTAAAAGAGAATGAAATGAATGAACATTTCAATAGACCATCCAGAAGGCTCTGATCAGGCTCCAAGATCCTTGGGTCTTTTGTCAAGCCTGGCTTTGGCATCCTTCACACATATATTCTCCTCCTATATATAGTGGTACCTCGCAAGACGAATGCCTCGCAAGACAAAAAACTCGCTAGACGAAAGGTTTTTCCATTTTCGATTTGCCTCGCAAGACGAATTTCCCTATGGGCTTGCTTCGCAAGACGAAAACGTCTTGCAAGTTTGTTTCCTTTTTCTTAACACTGTTAATACAATTGCGACTTGACTTCAAGGAGCAACTCATAGAACGCAGTGTACATAGTAGCCTTTTTTGAGGTTTTTAAAGACTTTAGTGATTTTTGAAGCTTTTCCAGAACTTCTTTTGCAGCCATTTGGTAAGTTAAGTTTTTAAAACTTTTTTTGGGGGGGGTTGGATTTTGGGTTGGGGTGTTTGGAATTCAAGGACTTGGTGTTGGGGAGGGGTTTGCAAGAATCTGGAAGCTTGTGTGTTTTTTTCTGCATTTTTATGATTTTCTGTGACCATTGGGCCACTCTGCTCTTTTTTAAAAAAAATTCTGGATTTGAATTTCTGTGTGCTGGGTGGCTGGGGGAACAGTTGAGGAGGGGGTTCTTCAGCAAGAAGCAAAGAGTGGAAGAGGAGCCTTCTTCGAGTGGTCCCCCAGAGTCTTAGAAAATGTACTGTACACTTTGTTGATTTTTAAATGTTTTTCTGTCATGTTTATAAAGTTAATTTATTTTCCCTTCAATTTTTGAACTGCTCTTTACAGTATGTGTGACTTTAAAGAGCAGTTAATAAACTGTTGTTGTACCAAATTTGGCTTTGTTTGGACTTTTTTTGACCATAGGAACGCATTAATTGATTTTCAATGCATTCCTATGGGATTTCGTGATTCGCAAGACGAAAAAGTCGCTAGACAACAAAACTTGCGGAACGAATTAATTTCGTCTTGCGGGGCACCACTGTACTAATAGAAAACTCATTCTTCAAATATGGATCTTTCTGCAGTCTAAATGGCACCAACCACAAACAAGAGGCACCAAACTCATGGAAGGCCAAAAATCTTTAGTAACATTTTTGGTTAAAAAGCCCAAGAGGGAGAAATAAATGACCACAGAATGCTGGCCAGCTGTAGGGCTTTTGGGAGGGGGGAGCGCCAAAAAACCACATGAAAAGCATATGCTCTCTCCAGCCTCAAGGATACTAGTGCAGAACCTACAGATTCTTCTTTTTTTAATGCAACTCAGAATTTCAGCTTTCACGGTTCTCTTTTTTATCCTTAGTGGTTGCAGAAACTCTGCCTGAATATACAAGCTCATTATCCTGGGTCAAGAACTCCTTGAATGGGCTTCTAAAAAAGAGCCTTGTCTAACGCTGGTCCTAAAAAACCCCACTTCTTTTCAAATACCGTATTTTTCGCTCTATAGGACGCACTTTTCCCCCCTCCAAAAATGAAGGGGAAATGTGTGTGCGTCCTATGGGGCAAATGCAGGCTCTTTGCCTTCAGCGATAGCAACGCGAGGCCTCCAAAGCGCAGAGGGAGTCTTGCTCTCCCAGCTTCAGCAAAAGGAACCTGAAGCCTTTGGAGCGCAGCGCAAGTTCCCGCTGAACTCCAAAGGCTTCAGGTGGCTATCCCTGAAGCCTTTGGAGCGCAGCGGGAACTCGGGCTGCGCTCCAAAGGCTTTGGGTTCCTTTCATTGAAGCGGGAGAGCAAGACTGGCTTCAGCAGAGAGGGAGAGCTGCGCGGCGCCCCTTCCGCGAAGCGGGAGGAGAATTGGAAGGGGCTCCGTTTCTCCTGCCGCTTCGCTGAAGGGGCGCCGAGCAGAGAGGGGGAGAATTTTTTTCCCTTGTTCTCCCCCTCTAAAACAAGGTGCGTCCTATGGTCGGGTGCGTCCTATAGAGCAAAATATACGGTAAATCCTCAAAAGGGTCCAGTCTACAAAAAGTGTACAAGCCATCCACCTACAAACAACTCTTTTTATCATTTGCTGTCTAAAAGAAAGAGCGTGCAACTGATTTCTTTGCAAAGATTCGCTTTCTAGTGAACTGCGGTTGGCGATTTGCAAGACTGGAGTAATCGAGTCCTTAGAAGGGAGAAATGGTTTCAACACTAAGTGAGAATAGCATATAAAGACCACAAACCTGCTGCCCCACTGTGAAGGCCTGGTTGTTGAACTGCTGGATGAACTCGGCCGCCATTTTGTCAGAATCATACGGGTTGGAGTCGACGCTCTTCTTCTGCAAGAAGTCTATCTCAATAGTCATCGTGCCGACGCACTGCTTGGTCTTATCGAAGTTATACACGGAAACTGTGTGGGAGGCAGGGAAAGCACAGACGTCAGCGGAGTGCTGAAGGATCTCAGTTCAGGTCATTCGCCAACATCCCCTTAAGAACCACGTCCCCAAAGAACATAGAAACAAATGCTTAAATCAAATGCTTAGTGTTGAAACAAATGCTTAAATCAACAAACACTTAACCAAGGAAATGGAAATGATGAATAATGGCAATGCCATTTTAATGTGATTATCAACTATTTTATGACCTTGTGCTGTAATTTACGGTGAGGCCTCCTTGGAGGGTATAAAAATGAACCAAGAGTATCTTGGCTGACTCTTAGTGCAGACCTAGGTCATCGAGCCTGAACTTCCACAACCGTCACCCACCATAAACCACCAATGGCAGAATTGGCAGCAACAGCAGTATATATGTTCAATGCTTACAATAATATTTCATTCTCTTGTTAATTGTGCTGTTTTAAATGTGCATTTTATACTCAACTTCCTTCAGTAATGTTTTATTTTGAAATCTTTAAGATAATATTTTAGTCACCTGTTAATTATGTTGCTTTGAATGTATACTTTATACAGCCGTACCTCGGAAGTCGAACGCCTTGGGAGTCGAACGTTTTGGCTCCCGAATGCCACAAACATGGAAGTGAGCGTTCCAGTTTGCGAACGTTCTTTGGAAGCCGAATGTCCGACGTAGGTTCCGTGGGGTTCTGATTGGCTGCAGGAGCTTCCTGTAGCCAATCAGAAGCCGCACCTTGGTTTCCGAACGTTTTGGAAGTTGAATGGACTTCCGGAACGGTTTCCATTCGACTTCCGAGGTACAACTGTATTCGACTTTATTTTGGTACAGTACCGTTTTATTCTGGATTGTTTTATTTGATGTTTTTAATGTGTTGTAAAGTGCTTTGAGATTTTGTCTTAAAAATATAAAGCGGTATAGAAATGATAATAATAATAATCATCATCATCATCATCATCAGGAGCAGGAAACTCTCCTTGATCTTCTGGGTACTCCTTAAGCTAAGCAGAAGCTCTGGTGCCTCCATAAGGGAAGGAACAAGGAGCAAAATTTCCAAAGTAAGCAGAAATCAAAGCATAATGAGCAACAGGGGTTATATATATTTTTCAAAAGCGCCTAAGCCGTTAACTTTGAATTAGATTTCATGGTTGGTGACTATTAAGAGAGTGAAAACCACGAAATCAATATATCAGGCTGTTTCAGAGACAAAATGAACTAGTCTCATGGTCAATCCATTTTGGGTTTTGTTTTTAAGTCCGTCTAATTTTTGCAATTTCCCCCATAATATTGCGACAACAAAATAAAGCAGACGGGAGCCCTGGTTGCCTCCGCTAGAGAAGAAAAAAGAGGCACCCTGGTTTCTGTTTCTTGGGGACACTGAAGGGTGAGAGAAACAAAAATTTGACATTCATGCATCTACTTGATATATGCTTCAGCCCTCGGAAGCATAACGCCACCTCCATAATGCACACATGTTGTAAGCATCCAATTGGTAGGGGACAGTTTCCACGCTGCCTACAGGGAATTTGCTTCCTGGCACAAACCTCCAGAAAGAAACCTCTAAGTGGAAAGAGAATACAGTCATTACGCCTATGTGAGTAGTTCCCCGGCCTTCTCCCGCTCTTAGCAAAAATGATAAACATTGCAAGTTGGGACCGATCTTCCGTTTCTCGTTACAAGTTCCAATTATTGGAGATGCATCGCAATGCCAATGGGGGTGAATGAGAATTAAGAGCCACACCAAAGATGCAGCTGATGTAATTACTGCTTTAAGGCATCCTTAATGACGGCACAGCTTTGTCTAAAACACCAGTATACAATGCCCAGTAGTGCTGCTAGTTTCATATTGCTGGGCAATGTACAAATGTACTTTTACGGCACAATGCAGGGTTAGCCACAGCTTCCTGCTTCTTTAATATCCTATTTATATCCCCTGCCCATTCCCAGAATTATACCAACTGCAACCTAGGTTTCCATTAACTTGTTTTGCCAGCAGCTTGGACAGCGCATGGCAATATCACTATTAACAGCGCACCTTTTAGAACAGGGGTCAGAAACCATTTTCAGCTGTGGGCTGGTCCACCGTCCCTCGGACCATGTGGTGGGCTGGACTATATTTTGAAGATAAAAATGAACGAATTCCTATGCCCCACAAATAACCCAGAGATGCATTTTAAATGAAAGCACACATTCTACTCATGTGAAAACACCAGGCAGGCCCCACAAATAACCCAGAGATGCATTTTAAATAAAAAGACACATTCTACTCATGTAAAAACACCAGGCAGGCCCCACAAACCCAGAGATGCATTTTAAATAAAAGGACACATTCTACTCATGTGAAAACACCAGGCAGGCCCCACAAACCCAGAGATGCATTTTAAATAAAAGGACACATTCTACTCATGTAAAAACACCAGGCAGGCCCCACAAACCCAGAGATGCATTTTAAATAAAAGGACACATTCTACTCATGTAAAAACACCAGACAGGCCCCACAAATAACCCAGAGGTGCATTTTTGGAGATTGGAGCTGAGGGAAGTTGGGGGGTCGTTTTATGGGGGGAATTAAGGATGATATGTTTTAAGATAATATGTTTTGTTCAAATTCCTAATAAAATTTATTTTATTTTATTTTTTTAAAGAGAGGGCGATTGGGCTGCACCCGGCCCACGGACCTTAGGTTGCCGACCCCTGTTTTAGGAGATAAGGGACAGGAGAGGGGGAAGGTTTGACAACTGTCGCCAGGGCTCCCGAACGATTGAAAACTGGAAGTGACTGTTCGGGTTTCCAAACGTTCTTTGGGAAGTCAAATGTCCAACAGGGCTTTCAATTGGCTGCAGGAGCTTCCTGCAGCCAATTGGAAGCCGTGCTTTGGTTTTCGAACGTTTCAGAAGTTGAACAGACTTCTGGAATGGATTCCGTTCAACTTCCAAGGTACGACTGTACTATAAACAAACTTACAGGAAACACTTACCATCAATGTCTTGCCCGATGGAAAGTCCAGCCCATTTTCTCTGAAAGAAAACAAAAAGATATATAGATATAGATATAGATGATATAGATATAGATAGGAACTAGAAAAAAACATCTCTTCGTCACAACTAAAAACAAAATTTCAAAGTGGGGGGAAGGATATGCAATTTTTCACAAGCATGCTACAAGTCATATCCTCAATAAGACTTCATGACACTCGTGTGACTATAGCCTATATGAGAGTCCGGACAGCATGGTGGCCAAAAGTTTGAGCTAATGTCAAGAAGTCGCTGTCACAGCTCTTTACTTTGACAACCATCTCCCAAATGCCCCACCCTACATGCAACCGGGGGGGGGGGGTGACACCACTGGCCTACCATTCAAGGTTGTTGTTTGGACAAACAAAAAGATAATGTGATGTGTTTTGAATACGCTAAAGTGCCAGTGGAAGACAGGCATGCCTGGCATGCTCTGGTCCATGGGGTCACGAAGAGTCGGACACGACTAAACAACAACAACAACAACAAAGTGCCATATAAAAGCTAGGTATTATATGCAGGTCCCCTACCTTTTGAAGGCAGCCCTGTTTAGGGAGGTTTTTAATTTTTGATGCATTACTGTATTTTCATATTTTGTTGAAAGCTGCCCAGAGTGGCTTGCCAAGGAAGCAAGTAGGTCTCAAGCAATTTCGTAGCCACATTTGTTCAACTAGGTTTGCGAATCCATAGCACGGATTATGCTATTGCATTGTTGCACTGACCACCAAACCCCTATCATATTCTGTTTATTGTTGTTTAGTGGCTTAGCCATGTCCGACTCTTCGTGACCCCATGGACCAGAGCACGCCAGGCACTCCTGTCTTCCACTGCCTCCCACAGCTTGATCAAACTCATGCTGGTAGCTTTGAGAACACTGCCCAACCATCTCATCCTCTGTTCTTCTTGTGCCCTCCATCTTTCCCAACATCAGGGTCTTTTCCAGGGAGTCTTCTCTTCATTCTGTTTAAAGCACTGCTAATTAACTTTAAAGTGAACTCTGTCCTTATCGTTCAACTTGTTCTCGCCTCAAACTCTGCATTCCTGCTTTCTGAACCAGAAAGTTCCACTTCCGTTTCTGAGCTGTGTGGATTTTTTGCCAGCAGCTCCCAACATTTGAAATGGGGAGATCCAATCTGTTCAATGCCACCCACTTTAAGAAGGTGTCTCAAAACCTACTTGTTTCAGTTAGCACTTGCCAACGCAATCTATATATTTAGCCTCCTCTCCAGGTTTTTTCTTCCTCTCTGTTGATTGCTTTGATTACAGGCATAAGCTTGTGAACAGGATCTCACTTTTAATTTTTTGCAAAATGCCTAGCTGTATTAGAAACTTAGTAGTTTTATTCACTTCCAGTAGCACATTAGAGACCAATTAAGTTAGTTATTGGTATGACTTTTCGTGTGCATGCACACTTCTTCCGATATCTTCAGATATCTTAGTTGGTCTCTAAGGTGCTACTGGAAGGAATTTTTTTTTTCGACTACGGCAAAACAACATGGCTACCTACCTATAACTAGTTTTCTTCAGATTGCTATTTAGCCTGACCCATCTAAACCTTTTGATTAGTAACATGATCTCCTCACAGTGGTTCTGCAGAGTTATCTTTATCTTCCCCACTTCTCAAGGCTGGGGAACAGAGGTTTCCATAACACCTCCAGATGAGTCAGAGACAGAAACAAAGATTTGCAGCCCGGTCTCCCAAGCAAGCACCCTTACATAGTTGTTGAATTAAAAAAAGAAAAAACAGAGAGAAAATCCTCTTTTGCAATTCACAGCCCTGTAGGCTATTCCCCCTTTGCTGTTTTGTTGAAAGAGGAGAGGAAAAATCTCACCCAGCAGTTCACTCCCCAAGCTAGGCTGCACTTGATTCACAGGTTCAAAGTGTTTGCTGACACTGCAGGAGGTTCAGGGAAGCCAAGGAGATTAATCACACACTGCAAAGTGTTGCTGCTAAATATCCAGCGATACATTTGACAGATTTCTTCTGCGTGGAGATTTGCAAGTACTGTACCAGATCACTGGGAGATTATTTAGCAGCAGCACTGCTTTCCCAGGGAAGCTATAACCCTCCGTTCCACATTGCTTATGCTTAAGAGGGCTGAAGCCATGGCAGGGGATCCAAGCAAAATAATAATAATAATAATAATGATGATGATGATGATGATGATGATGATGATGTATTATTGATACCCTGCCCACTCTGGGCGGCTCCCAACAGAATACTAAAAACACGATAAAAGATCAAACATTAAAAAACTTCCCTAAACAAGCCTGCTTTTCTAAAAGTCAGGTAGTTGTTTATTTCCTTGACATCTGACGGGAGGGCGTTCCACTACTGAGAAGGCCCTCTGCCTGGTTCCCTGGAACCTCACTTCTCGCAGTGAGGGAACCACCAGAAGGCCCTTGGCGCTGGACCTCAGTGTCCAGGCTGAACAATGGGGGTGGAGACGCTCCTTCAGGTATACTGGGCTGAGGCCGTTTAGGGCTTTCAGGGTCAGCACCAACACTTTGAATTGTGCTCAGAAATATACTGGGAGCCAAT
The DNA here is from genome assembly GCF_964188305.1 of Podarcis bocagei. Lineage (NCBI taxonomy): Eukaryota > Metazoa > Chordata > Lepidosauria > Squamata > Lacertidae > Podarcis > Podarcis bocagei. The sequence goes on along the minus strand of NC_138138.1, from coordinate 16,248,150 downwards.
GTAGGTCTTTCAGGACTAGTGTTATGTGGTCTCGGAGCAGCTGGCTGATGGGATACATCACATGACAGTAGCCATCCTTTCTGAGGAATGAGATGAGAGATACTTCACAGCTCTCTACTCTCAAGCAATCTTGCTTTCCACATAACTTTCCTGTAAATTAAATTGTCTTGCCACATCAGACCAAAAGGTGCTCCCCAACAGTGACTGACCAGAGGTCCCTGGGAAGCCAACTTTAATACACAAACTTTGCATTTTTGTGGGGTTTTTTTTAAAAAAAAAACCACAAAAAAACCATAGCTTTTAGTATGAAGTTCCATTTCACTCTTGGCCAATCAAGCAATAAACAGTCAAAAACATACCTGCGGTAAACTGAAGGCGATGGTGCCTGGGACAACGGAGGAGTAAGTTCTTAGCGTAAAAATGTATTTGTGGTTCGGGGAGGTCTTCACAACTACATGCCTGCAAGGGGGAAGAGAAATGGAAATTTTATTTACAACATAACATAACCCCCCCCCCCACTACAGAAATCCACCCTCATTAAACGTGAACATAACATACAATGAGCATAACATACAACAATACAAACAACCAAATAAAAGACTTCCTTTATCCTGTATCTGACCTCCTTATTTACTTCTTATAAGCTGTTTCCTTTATGAATAATTAAGATTTTTCTAATTATAACTTAAATATCCACAAAGTCTCCTGCAGACATTAATCGAAACAATTCCAGGTATGTATTTTAGGGCACTGTTTTGTGAAGTACCGTATTTTTCGCTCTATAGGGCACACCTGACCATAGCGCGCACCTAGTTTTCAGAGGGGGAAATCAAGGGGGAAAATATGATCCCCCCCCCCCGAGCTCTGCGAGCAGCGAAATGGAAGAGAAATGGACAAGGATTGCTACACCCCATGCAGAAAGTTCTAGCCTCAATCTTTGGCATCTCCCAGGTAGTGCTGGGAGAGAACACTGCCTGAAACCATGATAAGTCAGTCAATGTAGACAATATCGAGCTGGCTGGGCCGACAGTCTGATTCAGTATAAATCAGAGAATAAAAGACCCTCAGAGAACATGTTCTTCAAGCCACAGCTATATAGCTCTTCACGTGCAGATTTTGGCTGTCAAGAAGAGCAACTGGGGTCAGCCGAGACCTGGGAGAAGAGATAGTGGAAGAGGACTGGAAGAAATTTAAGGATTATTTGCAAAAGTATTGTAAATTGTATGAATGTTAGAATGATGCAGGATATAAAGATAATATGGCATTAGTGACTTAGCCAAAAGGAGTATGAAAACAATTGAACTATAAGAACAAAGGTGAAACTTGAATAATATTATGTCAAGCTTAAATATTTGATAACAAAGGGAAAAATTGGAGACATAATAGTTGAAACGTACAATTTAAAATAAATCTTGAGAGAAGGTGAAGCATTGCTGAACAAGATTTTGTAAATGGGAACACAGAAAAGGGAGATGTGAGGGAGTCAGAAAAGAGGCTTATGGAAATTTTATTCATGAAACTGAACTATTTTTCATGTCTTTTATATGATTTTTTATCCTTTGTCTTTTTTTTGTATGTCTTTTTTCGTTTTTTTCTTTTGGTCTATGTGACTGATGGTGATGGTGTTTTTTCTTTTTTGGGTTGTGTATGTGAATGGTGTTTTATTGTTTAAATTCTTAATAAATATTTTATTTTTTAAAAAAAGAGCAACTGGGGTCAGTTCTGGCCGCCTTGCCCTTGATAAAAGAGCAATCCCTTGTGGGAAGGGCTCTTCCCATCAGATCTAGCAGCAGAAGAAGTGATGGTGTCCAGCCCAGGAGGACAGGGCAGCTTCCTGCTACACAGTTCTGCCCTCAAGCATATGCACATTCAGGAAAGAATAAGTGAATTCCATATAGCTTACAAGGCTGGGATCCAAACTATCTGCACGGTGACTCTATTAAAATCCTTCAGAAAAGTTAGTTGTGACTAACTTAAGCCCCACTGATTTCAAGGGGAACAAAATGCAACAAACTCATGAGCACATCTCCTGTGATTTCTTTTCATGGGTCTGAGAGGGTTTCTTTTTTCTTGTTCCACCGCTTTTCCACGGTTAAACCTGCTGGTTACTGCTGAATCAGGACAAACATCTATCTGCAGAAAACCTGATCAATATCTTTTCCTTGATTCAGTAGTAAACAGCGGGTTTTAAAAGATTAAAAATTCTCAGACCCGTGACTGGAAATCACAGGACAAGTGGAATTGTGGTTGAGCCCATAATCTGTATGCAATCCACACAGGTTTCAACTTTAAGGCGTGCCTGAGCAGGTAGTTTTCTGCAGGGCAAATATCCATTTCAGGGATTTTACCAGCGTTGGTCTGCAGTATAAATGAAATGTGAATGTCAGCCTTCACGGTTGCAGAGAAAAACTGGGAACACAAAGGAAGCCGCAAACGTACATACACACGTCTCCACTGACTCATAAGGAAGAGTGCCATAAACAGTGTTCTCTCACTAATGTACAGAGAAAGCAGAGTTTCCCATCCCTTACACCGGTTACCATGGGAGCGTCCTCATCTTTTCTGCCACCACGCTCCCCCCACACGGGCCTTTCTAATCCCAAATGTGACAGGTGCTGAAGAAAAACCATCCATGTAGTCGCTACAAATGAGACTGTGATGGAGAACGATATGAATTTATCAGCACTGATGAACATACATGGTTGCACAATCGGCAATGTTACGAGGTCCCAGCTGATACCTCGCTGTCGCCACAGAAGGAGGAGTTGGGTGCTGAGCGCCCACAGTGGGGCAAGGGAGGACAGTCCCCCCCGGGGGGGTGAAACGTAACTCCCAGATTCCCAGCTTTCATTTTAAAAAACAAAGGTGTCTCTAGCTGTTGTAGAACCCGAGGTACGAGACAAAAGGTGCAAACACAATTCTTCTCATTTTAAGGTGAGAAATTAGCTAGCTCTCACCTTCCGTGTTTTACTACCCCCCCCCCATGGGGGGGAACTGCTGATGCCCATCACACTCCTTCTTGTTAGTGTAATAATAAAATTTAAGGTCTTATATATATATAATAGGTAAAGGTAAAGGGACCCCTGACCATTAAGTCCAGTCGTGGCCGATTCTGGGGTTGCGGTGCTCATCTCGCTTTATTGGCCGAGGGAGCTGGCGTACAGCTTCTGAGTCATGTGGCCAGCATGACTAAGCTGCTTCTGGCGAACCAGAGCAGCGCACGGAAACACCGTTTACCTTCCCGCTGGAGCGGTACCTATTTATCTACTTGCACTTTGATGTGCTTTCGAACTGCTAGGTTGGCACAAGCAGGGACCGAGCAACGGGAGCTCACCCCGTCGCGGGGATTCGAACCGCCGACCTTCTGATCAGCAAGTCCTAGGCTCTGTGGTTTAACCCACAGTGCCACCCACGTCCCTATATATATATATATGTTCATAAATGTACCAACCAAGCACGTACAACCCAGCACAGGAAGACCGACTTGAAACGTTTTTGACTCCCAAACTGACCAAATGTTTTCTCTGCAAGGAGGGAGGGGGTCAGGGAGCCTTCCCATTGTCTCAAGAATTGGGAAATCACCATCTCAAAGGGTGACAGACTACCAGGAAAGGCAATCAGATAAGGCATTATCAGATAACCTGGTAAACAGGAAAAACAACAACATTCAAATTTCTGTTGTAGACCACCTTTTCTGTGATGTATGTATGATATATGGAGGGGTGGTCTTGAGCTTCAGAGCAGGGAATTAAAAATGTCTATATAAGGGCAGGCACACCTCGGTTCTGGATCCTCCTCCTTTCCTGTGTGTGAGGGGACCACCCTGTTGCAACAGATCAATAAAGATCAGGCTTACTAGCTGTTTTGCTTCTCAATATTCTCGGGTTGGCCTCTGTTATTTTCTCCTACCAATTGGGAACCCACATAAGGACTCTGTATGGGCTCTTGGAAAAGGGCAGATTTTGTTTACAACATTAGACAATAAAGGACAGAGGTCTGTGAGGGGACGAGACTCATGAAATTTGCAGTGTTGTGTCCAACCATCCTCTGTGCCTCCAAGCCACATTCTCACATCAAACAGGCAGCTATAACTGGGTTAGAGGCGCCGTATGTCTCTCAGAGAATGTTTTTGGTGTGGCGTTGCCTTCTGCAAAGCAGAATCCTTCCTAACAAAAGGCGCCACCTCAAATCAACACTAGAAGAGATTGGAGTCATTCAGAGCGGTGGACCTTTAGACTAATGAAACTGCAAATGCTTAATTGTTCACTTTCTGGAAACATAAACACACAATTGCACCTGAAAGCTTTTTACTATGCCCTCTGGCTGTCAGGTTATGAGTGTTCCACTTTTATGAGCCTCAGGCTGCATTTTTCATTGGTTTATTGCTTGGAGCAGGTAATTGTTTTAGATTTATGTCATTAATTCATGAAGTGCCTTCTATTCTAGTAAGAGAAGCAATCTAAAACAACAACATTTGAATGACTGTTTTTTGGCAACATTCCACCTTTAGGGGATCGGAACCTGGGAGCAATATATTGCCCAACCAGCCCAGACAACATCCTGCAATGCTCTGGAGATGAGCTACTAAAGGCTCTAGGAAACAGTAGGTTCCTGTAAATTATTTCCCCCCAGTCACCGCAAGAAAAGGCAAATTCTCCATTAATGTGTGAGGATAATAACCACCAAAACTTACAAGCCAGACTGAAAGTCCTTTTCGTTGACCACCGCACAGTTGCTTAAGGAGAGTTCGTCCGTGGGACATCTCGCAGCTTGCATAGTCTGTGAGGGAATCAGAGAAGACGCGAGGAAAGGTCAGAGCGGCAAGACATCATAGGACATGTATATAAGACGGCTTTGCTCTCTAAGGTCCACATTTTAATTAGCCGGAGGGAAAGGGAAAGGCAAATCAGCTGCTTAGCACTTGCTTGGCATTCAGAATACTAGTACAGCGGTACCTTGATTCTCAAACTTAATCCATTCCAGGAGTCCCTTCGACTCCCGAACCAAGGTGCAGCTTCCAGTTGGCTGCAGGAGCTTCCTGCACTCAATCGGAAGCCACAGCGGAAGTTCGGCTTTCGAAAAATGTACACAAACTGGAACACTTACTTCCGGGTTTGCGGCGTTGAGGAGCCAATGTGTTTGGGAGCCAAGCCGTTTGAGTACCAAGGTACCACTGTACTCTAAAGGAACACCTCCACAGAAGAAACATGTTAGCTGTGCATGTGGGAACCTGGTTCTGAGAACACTCATGACGTAGAGGAGGAAGGAAACCAATCAGACGGAGGAAGCAAAGCTGTGTAATAATACATAATAATAATTTTATTATTTATACCCCTCCCGTCTGGCTGGGTTGTGTCGCTTTGGAACGAGACTCTCATGAATGTATGGCTTCACCATACAAGGGTCCTTGTACATTGAAAGCCAGCACATCAAGGAAGAAAAGGAAAAGGCCAAGCTTTCCTTTGACTACTGCTGCTACTACTACTATTTATTATTATTATTAATATTATTATTCAGATTTATATACCGCCCTTCATCAAGAAATCCCAGGGTGGTTCACTAGACAAAAATACAAGATAAAAGCACAAATAAATAGTTAAAACAGAAACAACGGAACAAAACAACCTCTCCTACCACAAACACGTTTTAGAGGCTGTAGAATATTAATCAGCCAAAGGCCTGGTTGAAGAGTATATTGCCCAACCTGCCCAGATAGTGGTTTTAATTAAGACATTTATCACGTCTTTCTAAAAAAAAAAAGTCCTCAAAGAATCTTGCGGCAAAAAGAATAAGCTACAAAATACAATAAACAGACCTCAACGTTAACAATTAGAGAGTTAATTTGACAGAGAGTTGAGTTTTATTCAGGGCTGGTTATTTGCCCCGTGTTACCATTTCCCCATTTTATTATGTTTTAATTATTTTATCACACACTGCCATGATATTCCTCTTGCCCATCGGTGATTTATGTGTGCTCTTACGCAGAAAACAAACAATTAAAAATCAACCAAAACTATCACAGATACAGGAGGCAGGATCGAAAGCCCATTGGCCTAATACTTTTTTTTTTTTAATAACTAAAGATGATGGTTTATGGAAAGTGGCTTTATTAGGTGTTCTACTGGAGTGGATGAAGTGAATAATGTTTATATATTTAGCGGGCAAATGAAGAGTCGTAAGTTCCTTAGCTTCTCTCTTTCAAGTGGAACAAGTCAAGAAAAGGTACCCTCATATTTTTATATTTTTTCTGAAGCTTTGTATCAGATCTCCAGACAGTGATAATTTTGTGACAGGGGTCCCCTAGAGTCCCCCAAGACACACATCCCACAAGCAGCGCTCAAAATTTGTCAGGCACCAGGCACATTTTGCAAGTGGCTATCAGCTACGTGGGACCAAATGAAGATGCCCAGCTAACATTAGGTTGCCACCTGATGTCTCCAACATCTGGAGATGCCTACCTGGGGATGCCAGGATCCTGACTGTTTTCACACACTAGCAACACATCCTGTGGAATTCTATCCGTTATATTTTATCTGAACAATCAGGATGAATTTCAGGAACCAACAAGTCGTACTGAAAAAATAAGACTTTTTTTAAAAAACCAGAAGCATTTTTACTTGGCATTATAGGTCAGGATATTAATAGGCAAGATGTTAAATTGTTTTTATATGCAACATCTTCAGCAAGAGTATTGTTAGCCCAGAAATGGAAATAAGAAGAAATTCCAACAAAAGAAGAATGGCAGACGAAATTAAAGGACTATGCAGAATTGGACAAAATGGCAGGAAGGATTCGAAACCTGCGGGACCAGAGATTTACAGAAGACTGGAAGAAGTATATGAATTATTTGAAGAGCAACTGTAATCAACAAATTACGTTAGTAGGACTACAAGACTACAAGAAGTTTTGTAAAGATAAATATACAAAGTGTTACAAAGTAGAAAAAGATAAAGATATCGGTTAAGAGTTTGAAATGTAATAGGGAAGATAAGAAATGCATACTGAGAGATTAGATTGAAAAGTTTTCAGACAGGATTTATGAAAGTCAAAAATTTGAATCGGATGTAAAAGTATGTTTAATTACTGTTGAAAATGATATGTTAAAAAACTAATAAAAAATTATATATAAATAAAAAAGGAAAAATAAGACTTTTGAGCCATCTGATCCAAAAATGGCAACTAAGCATTCTGTTTCAACAACTGTAATTTTGGTTTAAGGAGCCATTTGGTACCTAGCTTATATATCAGAGTTTCTAACACTGCCCACAAAACTGCGTTTGGGACCTGACAAATTATCACAGGTTATCCACATGCATGGTGCCTTATGTAGCTGCACAAGCCAAAATAGAGAATTTGGCGCCTCGCAAGCAGATTACGATCTAAAAATGGCTCTGAACTGCAAGCCAGGAGAGCCTCACGTCCTGACATATATTGTACATGCAAACCCTTGGCATTAATTTCCACAACACAGAGGACAAGATTAACTTGGGCACTGATCTGCCGCAAGACAAGGGAGCAAGTGTGCGCAGCAGAAATGATCTATGAGTCATCTGCAGCCTGACAGGGAGCAAAACGGGTGAACCCAAAGCAATATGAAAATCTGTGATGAGACTGAGGACGCCGGGTGCCTCAAGCTCTCTTCCAAAAAGAGAAGAGGCTAAGAACAGAGTGCCCTCAGAATTGCAGTAGGGAACATGAATAAGGGAACAATGCTAATGGCTCGTCCTGTTAGATCCGTCAGGTTCTTCAAAGAAGTGTCTCCAGATGCAGTCAGGAATCAAGAGTGTGAATCTGCCTTCTCCAAAACAATGCAATGCAGAAGGCTGCTAAGTGACGCAGTTTAGTTTAGTTTATTATTTATACCCTTCAGATTATAACTCATTACATAAAAGCTATGGTGGGCTAACCATAGATGCTTATGTTTTTAGATGCTTTTATCCTGTAGTTTTATTGGCTTCAGGTTGTATTTTTGTTTTTAATGATGCTGTTATCATTTTCAAAAGATATTGTATACGGCTTAGAGATTTAAAAATATTAAGAAGATTATAAATGCTTTTCAATCAGGGGTTATTAAACGTCTCCACCCTCTCCCACAGATCACTTGAAAATGGGTGAGGGGTCTCGGTGGACCAAATCATGATTTTTCAGCCTGTTTCAGCAATAGTGACACACCATGCTAGATGCTGCACGATTTTCTGCGATGTCTTTAATGATTTCTTTTATTCCTCATAGATGGTATCTTATTGTGTTACAATTTAAAAGCAGCCATAAAACTAAAAATCACTATGAATATTCATAGCTGTCAACCTTTCCCTTTTCTTGCGAGGAACCCTTATCGGAATAAGGGAATTTCCCTTTTAAAAAGGGAAACGTTGACAGCTATGTGAATATTCCATGTGGTTGAATATTCAACCAGAAATCCACAGACCTGCCGCAGGTCACCTGAATGAAGTCTGCAGACCACTGATGGTCTATAGACCACAGTTTGAGAACCCCAGTTTTGAATAGAGAGAAGCGTGAGACATACCTCCCATGCTGACTGGGACCACATGTACATGATGACACCTTTGTATGCCACATTCGTCTACTGCCTTCCTCCCCCCGACCTTTTCCATGCTAGCATAACCCCTCCTGGGAACTGGAGAGATGTCAGTCTCAGAAGAAGCTGTAATATGCGACTCCTCTGACTATCTCTGTCTCTCTCACACACTTAAACAAGCTTAAAATCACAGAATCGTAGAGTTAGAAGGGACCCCTAGGTATGCAGGCTGAGACCCTACCTGCCCGCAGACTGTCTCGCCAGAGTGGTGCATGCTCTAGTTATCTCCTGCTTGGACTACTGCAATGCGCTCTATGTGGGGCTACCTTTGAAGGTGACTTGGAAACTACAACTAATCCAGAATGCAGCAGTTAGACTGGTGACTGGGGGCAGCCGCCGAGACCACATAACACCGGTCTTGAAAGATCTACATTGGCTCCCAGTACATTTCCGAGCACAATTCAAAGTGTTGGTGCTGACCTTTAAAGCCCTAAAGGGCCTCGGCCCAGTATACCTGAAGGAGCGTCTCCACCCCCATCTTTCAGCCTGGACACTGAGGTCCAGCTCTGAGGGGCTTCTGGCGGTTCCCTCACTGCGAGAAGTGAGATTACAGGGAACCAGGCAGAGGGTCTTCCCGGTAGTGGCGCCCACCCTGTGGAACGCTCTCCCACCGGATGTCAAAGAGATAAACAACTACCTGACATTTAGAAGACATCTGGGGAAGTTTTTAATGTGTGACATTTTAATGTATTTTTAATCTTTGTTGGAAGCTGCCCAGGGTGGCTGGGAAATCCAGCCAGATGGGCAGGGTACAAATAAATTATTATTATTATTATTATTATTATTATTATTATTATTATTATTATTATTATTATTTTTCCTTTCTGTGCAGGAATCTCAGCTCAAGCATCCATGACAGGTGGCCATCCAACCTCTGCTTAAAAACCTCCAAGGAAGGAGAGTCCACAACCTTTCAAGGGAGACTGTTCCACTGCCAAACAGCATTTACTGTTAGAAAGCTCTTCCTGATGTTTAGTCAAACTCCCCTTAGCTTAAAGCTGTTGGTTCAAGTCCTACCTTCCACAGCAGGGGGGGAAAAGCTTGCTCCATCTTCCATGTGACAGCCCTTAAGATATTTGAAGATGGCTATCGTATCTCCTCTCAGTCTCCTCTTTTCCAGGCTAAACATACCCAGCTCCTTCAACCGTTCCTCATAAGGCTTAGCTTCTAGACCCTAGTTGACCTCCTAGTTGACCTTCTCCGCACACGTTTCAGCTTATCAACAACCTGCTTAAATTGTAGCACCCAGAATGGGACACAGTATTCCAGGTGTGGTCTGACCAAGGCATAATAGAGTGCTGCTATTGCTATCCTTGATCTGGATACAGTGGTACCTCAGGTTATGAACTTAATTCCTTCCAGAGGTCTGTTCTTAACCTGAAACCATTCTTAACCTGCGGTGCCCTTTCACTAATGGGACCTCCCACTGCTGCGCAATTTTCGTTCTCATCCTGGGGCAAAGGTTGTAACCCAAGGTACTACTTTCGGGTTAGTGGAGTTCGTAACCCAAAGTGTTTGTAACCCGAGGTACTATTACCTCTGTTGATGCAGCCTAGAATAGCATTTGCCTTTTTTTGCTGCTGCATCACACTGTTGACTCAAGTTAAGCTTGTGGTCCACCTTATCAGCCTTTAGCCAGAAAATTTGCGAAAGGAAAGGAAAAGAAAGAAAGAAAGAAAGAAAGAAAGAAAGAAAGAAAGAAAGAAGCTGATAGTCTGAGTAATCTGGAAATGTCCTAGCTCTCATGCCACCAATCACAGCACTACTACAGCTGTACAGTGGTACCTTGGGTTACAGACGCTTCAGGTTACAGACACTTCAGGTTACAGACTCCTCTAACCCAGAAATAGTACCGCAGGTTAAGAACTTTGCTTCAGGATGAGAACAGAAATTGCGTTGCAGCGGCGCAGCAGGAGGCCCCATTAGCAAAATTGGTACCTCAACTTAAGAACAGTTTCAGGTTAAGAATGGACCTCCAGAACGAATTAAGTTCTTAACCCGTGGTAAAGGTAAAGGACCCCTGACCATTAGGTCCAGTCGTGACCGACTCTGGGGTTGCGGCGCTCATCTCACTTTATTGGCCAAGGGAGCCGGCATACAGGTCATGTGGCCAGCATGACTAAGCCGCTTCTGGCAAACCAGAGCAGCGCATAGAAACGCCGTTTACCTTCCCGCCGGAGCGGTACCTATTTATCTACTTGCACGTTGACGTGCTTTCGAACTGCTAGGTTGGCAGGAGCTGGGACTGAGCAACGGGAGCTCACCCCGTCACGGGGATTCAAACCTCCAACCTCCAACCGCGTCCTCCCAACCCGAGGTACCAATGTAAAATAAATCACAATTAACCTCGCTTCTTGGCCAGGTACATGTAAAGTACAGATCTAGCAATTGCCACACGAGACTCAGAGCTTCTGAAAAATCAAGCCCGGGATCTGCAGATGCAGCCCTAAATTATGCTAAGTCACTGATGCTTTGTTTATGTTTAAATAACTGCTGAGTGGAAAAAGCACCAGGCAGAGGGGCTCTGGGCTCCTTTGATGCTGAGGCCTGGTCAGATTTTTGCACCTCAGCAGATGCATTTTCTCAACCTGTAAACATGGAAAGGAAAGTCCACAAAGCCATCTTAGATTGCAATGCTTGGGGGGGGGGCGCTTGGGAGGGTTGCCCTGAAAAGCCTGGAAGTAAAGGTAGAAAATTTCGGCTTATCAGCAGAACTGTCCCAGAAGCCAGAATCTGTGCCTAAATATAAGGCACATGCCAACCCGGGGGAAGAAAGGGAAATAAATAATCAGCATCCCATTATTTAAAGCTGCCTAGAGCCTTCAAATGTCCCCCAGGCTGCCAGAGTTAGGCGGTGGTGGGGCACGAAATCTCCTGGAGATTTAAATGCTATTTTGTAACCTGCTCTGCAGGGATTAGAGAGTTAAGCTTTTTCCTATGTCACACGAAGAACATCTTTCTCTCTCTCTCTCTCTCTCTCTCTCTCTCTCTCTCTCTCACACACACACACACACACACACACACACACACACACACACACTAATGCTAAACAGTATCTCCTAAGTGATGGAGAACTGCCATTTTTTTATTCTTTTTACGGGGGAGTGTCAAAGGAAGCACTGTATCATCAGACCATGTTCAGAGATTAATTTTATTCACTGCCTCTGGAATCAGCCTAATTCTCTTGTTCACACCGATGTTTCTACCTCTGGATAAATTGTGGCAATTACTCATAAAACGGACTAGTTAAGACTAAGCAAAGTGCGTATCACTTCAGGTCTCAAACTCTATTACAAATTATACACTCTAGCCTGGAATCTGGAATCTGAAACCCCAAAATGCAAGTGTATAGAAAGACCGAGGGCTGCATGTGTAAGCTGAGTTCTGTTTATGCAATGGGGCTTCCCTTTGCTCCCAGTCCCCCACAATCTGCTCCAAAGGGTCACCCCACCCTCTGGAGCAAATTTTGAGGTTATTTGGGGGAGGGGCTCCAGGAGAGGGAAGAGTTTCGTTGTGCAAGCGGATATCTGCTGCACAAACAAAACAGCAGCCCTGGGCGCAACCCCAGACTTCAAACACCTGGGCAAATATTAGTACAGTGGTACCTTGGGTTTCATACGCTTCAGGTTACAGACTCTACTAACCCAGAAATAGTACCTTGGGTTAAGAACTTTGCTTCAGGATGAGAACAGAAATCGTGCGGTAATGGCACAGCGGCAGCAGGAGGCCCCATTAGCTAAAGTGGTACCTCAGGTTAAGAACAGTTTCAAGTTAAGAACAGACCTCTGGAACGAATTAAGTACTTAACCCGAGGTACCACTGTACCTGGCTTCATTCTAAAATGGAGTCGTTTGATCTTCTCTCTAGAGGTATATATGCAGAGGTAGGAAGGAATTTAGACCACAATTGCTGGTGTTCTTAGGAAGAATGCTGGATAGCAAGTGTCTTTAGCTAATGCTGCAAGGACTCCTTTTAGATTTGATTTGAGTCTGCACAGACTAAGGAGTTCCTAACTGCTAAGAGCTCCTGAACAGGAATTTCGGGTTTTGGACATTTAACCGGTGTTCAAAATCAGCCAGGCGCCTGGCATATTTTGCGACTGGTGCAGGTCCAATCGCGCCCACGTAGAGATCTCTGAGTGCCAGGCTGGTGACTGGGGAAAGCAAAATGTCACCTAGAGAAGGATCTGAAATATTTTCCTTGAAGCCTGAATCCGTTTTATTCTGGGTTCTTTTATTTGATGTTTTAATGCACTTCGAGATTTGTTCTTTAAAATATAAAGTAGTATAGAAATGAAATTATTGTTATTATTCATTACAATCAGGGGGAGGATATGGTGCCTAAACATTCCATTGTGGTGATCGCAGGCCAGGTTTAAGGTGCCATTTGGCGATTAGATTATATATCTCAGTTTCTAACACACTTTGGGAGACCACAGGGAACCTAGTAAAAAATAAAGCAGGCTATGCCGGGCTAAGTCATCCACATGTACAGTGGTACCTCGGGTTACAGACGCTTCAGGTTACAGACTCCGCTAACACAGAAACAGAACCTCGGGTTAAGAAATTTGCTTCAGGATAAGAACAGAAATTGCGCGGCAGCGGGAGGCCCCATTAGCTAAAGTGGTACCTCAGGTTAAGAACAGTTTCAGGTTAAGAACGAACTTCCAGAACGAATCAAGTTCTAAACCTGAGGGACCACTGTACAGAATTGAAATTCACCACCACCACCACCACCACAAAAAGTTTTCTCATCCTAAAGTCCCAGATATTCCTTCAAATTCCCTTCATCTAACTGCTTTCCTCCAGGCTCCATGCCCCCACAAGTTCTAGCCGGATTGCTGGTCTGGGAAACCTGGGTCTTATTCTTTGTTCAGGATGGCCTTGAGCAAGTCACGTCCTCCCAGGAACACAGGAATTGGAAGGAGGGATCAGCACAATTCATAATTTGCACATAAATGACTCGAAGTCATTTGTAAAAGGGGAGTGGATCAAATTTCCATATATTCCAACTTCCCAAGCATTCCCACCCCCTCCACACTTGCAAAAGCTAGAAGTGTCCACTCCTCATAACCCTGGAACACAGGCAAACGAGAAAAGCCAATCAGCAAGAAAATTGTTGACTGAAGAACAGGTTGTGAATTTTCCCATTCTTAAGAGAGTACCAATAGAAGTACAGAAAGCTGGGGGGGGGGGCCTATTCAGGCCACCCCTGTTGGAGGTAGTCACAGAAATTTGGGTTTGACAGGAAGATAGCAGGTTTGGGGGGGACAAAACACCATACAGTGGTACCTTGGGTTACAAACTTAATTCCTTCCGGAGGTCCGTTCTTAACCCAAAACTGTTCTTAACCTGAGGCGCGCTTTCACTAATGGGGCTTCCCGCTGCTGCTGCGCCGCCGCGTGATTTCCGTTCTCATCCTGGGGCAAAGTTTGTAACCCGAGGTACTACTTCTGGGTTAGCGGAGTTTGTAACCCGAAGCGTTTGTAACCTGAGGTACCAATGTACAGCTGTTGTTCAGTTTCCTTGTTAGAATGACATTCAGTGTCCAAAACAGAGAAAAATCAGCCCCATCCAAAAACCCTGGTTAATAGTCTTTTCCCCACAGAAAACTGAGTGCCTATTGCCTTTGCTCTTGTCTCATTTCCCCACTGTTCTGGTGCTGGTGACAGCATTTTCCAACTCATATACTCAGAAGAGAAGGCGTAGACAGAAGCTATCTGAAAACCTGCATCTGACAGGAAGGATTTCTGACTCACTAACAACAGCAGCGACAACAACAAAAGCTCTCTCTTTCTAAATGCTGCTGAAAGGAAGAACGTTTGGGGAAAACCGTAAGCGGGTGTTTTGTGAAAAAGGACTGAACTCATTTCTAGTATGGACTGGGCATGTGCTCAGAGACAGTTTGCTGTTGTTTTAAAAAAATCTAGGTGTACATCTAACACTATTATTCCAAAAGCCATTGTTTGGTACCTGGATCTTGCTGCTGCATTGGACTTTTTATATAAAAAAAAAAAATGCAGAGTACAACCTAGAAGGCCGCATTTGCAGTGTAATAATTGAAAATCTGCCTTTATTCCCTTATGGGGGACACAAGAGCCCTTATAGAGTCCTTTGAGGGTTCTCCATCAGTCGGAGAAAATAACAGAGGCCAACCAGAGAATATTGAGAAGCAAAGGAGCTAGTAAGCCTGATCTTTATTGAACTGTTGCAACAGGGTGCCCCTTTCACACGCAGGAGGCGGAGGACCCAGAACCCAGGTGTGCCCACCCTTATATAAATATTTTAAATTGCCCACCCTGGAGTCCAAGACCACCCCCAGACACATCATACCTACATCACAGAAAAGGGTGTAGCTCACAACAGAAATCTGAGTGCGTTGTTTACCTCCTGTCTGACAGGTTACCTGTTAATGCTTACTGTCTGGCAGGTTACCTCTTAATGCTCACTTGACTGGATACCCTGGGGAGCCTGGCCAGTCTTTTGTAATGATAAATACTTAGTTCCTGGGCCAGGTCACAGGCTCACTCCCTATTCATACACAGACATACCCTTAAGACAGGATTTGTGAATGAAAAGACAATGGGGAGGCTTTTCCATTTTCCTTGACCTTGCAGAGAAATCATTTGGTCAGTCTGGGAGTCAAAATGGTTTCCAGGCTGTTTTCCTGTGCTGCTTCAGACATGTGGTTTATATATTTATGTATGTGTTTGCTTGGTACATTTATGAACATTCATTATATATATATAAGACCTTAATTTTTTATTTCAGCAGCAAAGTGTCCACAATTAAAGGAGAAGGCTGAGACTAGAGAAGATTGTGGCTCAGTGTTCATCGTGCACTGTTAACAAGAATGAAAGGACACAGTGCAAAGAGCACCAGTAGCATGTGATTAAAGAATTACTTAAGTTAAATTACCAACGCACAGATTTCACAGTGAAACATCTGGTAGCAATGCGGTCTACCTTTCCTTGCATCATTCCATCAGACCTAGACTCAAAGCTTCAAGCATCCAAGCCAAGAGCTTGAAAAACATGGCAGTATGTTCAAGGGCAGAGATGGGGAATTGATGGCCCTCCAGATGTTACTGTAATACAACTACCACCAGCCCCAGCTAGCACAGCCAATAGCCAGGGGTGATGGGGTTTGTAGTCCAACACCTGGAGGAACACAGGGGTCCCTCCCCGTTCTAATGAATACTGGGCTTCACTATCCAAGGTTTCTCAATTTAAAGCTCAAAAATGGTAGGAGAGCGTCCCAGAGTTGTCTTGCCTTCTACCAACAAGATGTTCTTCTGATATGCAGCCACTGGGAATAGGGGGCATGTTCTAAGGTGCACTCTCATATCACGTAGGGCAGTGATGGCCAAACCTGGCCCTCCAGCTGTTTTGGGACTACAACTCCTATCATCCCTAGCTAACAGGACCAGTGGTCAGGGATGATGGGAATTGTGGTCCCAAAACAGCTGGAGGGCCACGTTTGGCCATCACTGACGTAGGGCCACGGTGGGACCTTACAGGCCTACCCAATGTGCCGCAAAAACCGAGGGCGCTCCCAGAATCCACTGTCCTGAACAGGACTTTCTTGACGAGACAAGTCAATATTGAGAGGTTTTCCCTGAGGCACGCATTTCGAAAACAGTTGCAGCGCTTCACGGCAATTACAGAATAAGCTTAAAAAGGAAAGGTGGGGAGGGATTTTAAGGTTTAAGATGATGTCTTATACATAAAGGTAAAGGGACCCCTGACCATTAGGTCCAGTCGCGGACGACTCTGGGGTTGCGGTGCTCATCTCGCTTTATTGGCCGAGGGAGCCGGCGTACAGCTTCCGGATCATGTGGCCAGCATGAATAAGCCACTTCTGGAGAACCAGAGCAGCTCAAGGAAACGCCGTTTACCTTCCCGCCAGAGCAGTACCTATTTATCTACTTGCACTTTGACGTGCTTTCGAACTGCTAGGTTGGCAGGAGCAGGGACTGAGCAACGGGAGCTCACCCCGTCGCGGAGATTCGAACCGCCGACCTTCTGATCAACCTTCTAAATACCAGCAGTCAACAACTCCCTGATACTGGTAATAATACTGTGATAATTCTGCTATGGGGTCTCAGGAAAGCATCCAAGTAGCTAAACATGCAGCAGAATGCTGCTGCTGCTTGTATTCTTCCTATCCCCACTGGGAACACTGCAGTGTTAGACATGCTAATTCTGGAATGAGGACAAGGCTGCTGTAGGCAAAGGACATTGTTTCAGACCTCTGAAATCTTGGGAGATTCAAGGTGTGGAAGGAGAGTTCCCTAAGAATGGACTGTTTGTGTGTGCCCTGGGTAATAAATGCCTTGGTTGGGGGGGGACACAACGTGGATGCTTCTGTTTTCTCACTAGGAAAAAGCAAGCTATCACTTAGTAGCAGGGAAACAGCAGGAGACCAATTATCCCTGGAAAGGTTTAGTGCTGGAGACATCCTTTCAACCAGCACCACAGGTCTCAAAGGTGGCAGGCAGGCAGAGGAAACAAAGGGGGGGAGAAGTGCATAATAATAAAGAATAAGAATAAGAATAAGAAATTATTATTTATACCCCACCCATCTTGTTGGGTTTCCCCAGCCACTCTGGGCAGCTCCCAACAGAATATTAAAAACATGATAAAACGTCAATCATTAAAAACTTCCCTAAACAGGGTTGCCGCCTTCAGATGTCTTCTAAAAGTCAGATAGTCGTTTATTTCCTTGACATCTGATGGGAGGGCGTTCCACAGGGCAGGCGCCACTACCGAAAGGTCCCTCTGCCTGGTTCCCTGTAACCTTGCAGGGAGGAAACCACCAAAAGGCCCTCGGAGCTGGACCTCAGTTTCCAGGCTAAACTGAGCTGCTCGGAAACGTACTGGGAGCCCATGTAGGTCTTTCAGGACTGGTGTTATATGGTCTCAGTGGCCAATGTAAATATAGACCTTTCAGAGAAATACACCTCTGTCAAAGGCTAACTAGAAAGGCTATTTGTTGTAGGACCACAATTCTCAGCACCCCTGGTCTTTGGCCATGCTAGATGGGGCTCGCAGGAGTTGTAGTTCAACAAGCTCAGTCAGTTGAGCATGAGACTCTTAATCTCAGGGTTGTGGGTTTGACCCTCGTGGACCATTCCAACTCGACAATTATATGATTCTCAAATAACATCGTCCATTTTTTCTTATTTTTTATTTTGCTACAGTCTGTTAGCTACACAATAAATCTGATCCACTCTGATCCTCCATTCCTTTGATTGTGTCATGCTCAGATATGGTCAAGATATTCCTGAGCAATTCCTGTTTCTGGATCCTGCCTCTTTTAATCTATAGTGTGCTTACGTTTTAAAAAGGTTTTTACAGTGGTACCTTGGTTCTCAAATGCCTTGGTACTCAAACAACTTGGAACCCAAACACTACAAGCCCAGAAGAGTTCTGGTTTGTGAACGTTTTTCGGAAGCTGAACGTGCTCCATTTTGAGTGCCACCCTTCCCTTTTGAGTGTTATGCTGAGGCCTGTCTGTTTTTGCTATTTATTTTGTGTTTTTGTTTTTGCAGCTTTTTTGTTTTGTTTTTGTGACTGTGTGGAACGCAGTTCAGCTACTGATTGATTGACTGTGTGACCGCAGTACATTGTTTATTGCTTTCATTTTATGGATCAATGGTCTCGTTAGATAGTAAAATTCATGTTAAATTGCTGTTTTAGGGGTTGTTTTTAAAAGTCTGGAACGGATTAATCCATTCTGCATTCCTTTCTATGGGAAAGCACACCTTGGTTTTGGAACGCTTTGGTTTTGGAACAGACTTCCGGAACGGATTAAGTTTGAGAAGCAAGGTACCACTGTACTGTAGTTTTGTAAGCTATCCTGGGAATCTATTCAAATGGCAGGATTTACATTCCTGTTAAATAAGTTTGTTTTTTTCAGCCTCACGTTGCATGATGCTACATTAGATAAAGCAAGTGGAGGCAGAATAAAGAGATTACGACCACAATTGCACTGGCAGAAGCAATTTATCCGGAAAGATTAAAAACCATAGGACTGGATGAGAAGACTAAACCCAGTATCCTGGATACAGATCATCCTTGCAGGTATGCCTAATCAGAAAAAGCTATATTTCCATTCTGTTGATTAGTGAGTTCTGTGCTGCTTGAATCTTGCATACTTATATACCGTATTTTTCGCCCTATAAGACGCACTTTTCCCCCTCCAAAAATGAAGGGGAAATGTGGGTGCGTCTTATGGGGCGAATGCAGGCTTTCGCTGAAGCCTGGAGAGCGAGAGCGGTAGGTGCGCACCGACCCCTCTCGCTCTCCAGGCTTCGCGGACCTCTCCCCAAGCAGCGGGAATGCTCCCGCTGCTTGGGGAGAGTTGCCGGCATCCCGAAGCCTGCCCGCGCTGATCCCAGCGCCTGCAGGCTTCGCGGATCTCTCCGCAAGCAGCGGGAACGTTCCCGCTGCTTGGGGAGAGTTGCAGGCATCCCGAAGCCTGCCCGCGCTGATCCCAGCGCCTGCAGGCTTCGCGGATCTCTCCGCAAGCAGCGGGAACGTTCCCGCTGCTTGGGGAGAGTTGCAGGCATCCCGAAGCCTGCCCGCGCTGATCCCAGCGCCGGCAGGCTTCGCGGATCTCTCCGCAAGCAGCGGGAACGTTCCCGCTGCTTGGGGAGAGTTGCAGGCATCCCGAAGCCTGCCCGCGCTGATCCCAGCGCCTGCAGGCTTCGCGGATCTCTCCGCAAGCAGCGGGAACGTTCCCGCTGCTTGGGGAGAGTTGCAGGCATCCCGAAGCCTGCCCGCGCTGATCCCAGCGCCTGCAGGCTTCGCGGATCTCTCCGCAAGCAGCGGGAACGTTCCCGCTGCTTGGGGAGAGTTGCAGGCATCCCGAAGCCTGCGCGCGCTGATCCCAGCGCCTGCAGGCTTCGCGGATCTCTCCGCAAGCAGCGGGAACGTTCCTGCTGCTTGGGGAGAGTTGCAGGCATCCCGAAGCCTGCCCGCGCTGATCCCAGCGCGTGCAGGCTTCGCGGATCTCTCCGCAAGCAGCGGGAACCACCGCTGGGCTCCCACGGCTTGCAGAGAGCTGCCTGTTTGCGGGCTGGGGTCGGGGGAAGCTCGGGCTGCCCCAGCCCCGCGCCTGGGGGGGAAATAATTTTTTCCCTTTATTTCCCCCCCAAAAAACTAGGTGCGTCTTATGGGCCGGAGCGTCTTATGGGGCGCAAAATACGGTACCTTTTCAGTAAGAAAGTTAACTCTACCTGCTAGGCTTCCTGTTCTCTGAAACAAGTGTTGCACCTGTCACCCTCACAGGCAAATTTCTTTTTTTATTAAAGATTTTCTTGTTTTACAGAAGTATGTGTAATGTCTCTTGTATTTTTTCCATGTAAAATATTTACAAATCAGTTTCATTTGTTGAGACATTGGGAGGGGGGAGGTAGGGGGAGATGGGGGGGTCGGGTGGCAATGTTTCTATTTTGCTTAATGTATGTAGGGTTTGGTGTCAGTGTTGCTCATGCTGTTCATTTGTGTTCCTTTGGTGGTGAGAGAGGTTGGGGTTGGCCTAGGGTGTGATTGTTTGTTTGTGATTGGCTGTGGTGGTCTTTTTTTTCGTGTGTGAGTGGGGTGGGTGGGTGTTTTGGATCAGGTTAGCCATATTGATTTGTATGCTGTTGGTGGATTATTGTCATTGTCTTGTTGGGCTGTGTATGTGATAAAGGGGAGCCATACAGGGGTGAAGGCGTCTTCTTCTGTTTGTCCCCATGTCAGTTTCAGTTTATTGGTTAATTTTTCTAGTAGGGCTGTTTCCCATACTATTTGGTACACAGGCAAATTTCTGTAGGGAAAAGGTACTGATTCTGGCAACCTCAGAATTGATTCATAAAGCAGAATTGACCTCCCAAGCATTTTCTTTTTCTGGTCTAGGCTCTGTCTTTCCCCACTGCCATTTCTCCTTGGCCATCCTCACAGTGGGTATGTGGTACAGAACAAATGTAGAGAGGGCCAATCCTCAAGCCAGCAGCTGGGAGGAACTGTGTCAGAGTTACGGCAAACCTGGGTTTTATCTAATGTTCAGAAAGGTTCAGTGCTCATTTCTATGAGAACAGACAAGAGGGTGTTTTCGTAGGATGAATGAGTAAGCGACAGAAGTTCTTATTGATCAACTTGTGACAGGATTGTACCACTGCAGCTTGCTGATGGGATTACCTTTCAGACGATGAAATAATCGTCCCTGTTCCAAAAAATAAATCCCTTCATAGAGAAAACAGGCTGGGAGACAGGTTAGAATGCTTTCCCTTGTCAACCTGGTTTCCTCACAGCAGGAAATATTTTTGTATGAAAGGAGCATTCCATCACGCAAAACACCATATGTAGTTTGAAGTGGAAGTGAGAGCTGGACCATAAAGAAGGCTGATCGCCGAAGAATTGATGCTTTTGAATTATGGTGCTGGAGGAGACTCTTGAGAGTCCCATGGACTGCAAGACTATCAAACCTCTCCATTCTGAAGGAAATCAGTCCTGAGTGCTCACTGGAAGGACAGATCTTGAAGCTGAGGCTCCAATACTTTGGCCACCTCATGAGAAGAGAAGACTCCCTGGAAAAGACCCTAATGTTGGGGAAGATGGAGGGCACAAGGAGAAGGGGACGACAGAGGATGAGATGGTTGGACAGTGTTATCGACGCTACCAGCTTGAGTTTGACCAAACTGCGGGAGGCAGTGGAAGACAGGAGTGCCTGGCGTGCTCTGGTCCATGGGGTCACGAAGAGTCAGACACGACTAAACGACTAAACAACAACAACAACAAAAGTTTGAAGTGGGGCATTTCAGTTTAGTTTGAAGCCCAGTCTCGGCACTGAGCCTGCCTTGGTCGCCCAGGCTGGCGACATTCCAGGCCGGAGAGAGATGAGGGAGTGTGGCCCTGTTCGTTCTACTTGACCTCTCCAAGACTTTTGGTACCATTGGCGATAGCATCCTTCTGACATGGCTCCAGGGGCTGGGGACTAAGAGCACTGTGCTACAATGGCGCCACTCCTGCCTTCAAGGCCAGCAAGTAGTTATGGGTGGCTACTGCTTGACACCATGTGATGCAGGTGGCACTGTGGTCTAAACCACTGAGCCTCTTGGGCTTGCTGATCAGAAGGTCGGCGGTTCGAATCCCCATGATGGAGTGAGCTCCCGTTGGTCTGTCCCAGCTCCTACCAACCTAGCAGTTTGAAAGCACACCAGTGCAAGTAGATAAATAGGGAAGGTAAACGGTGTTTCCATGCAATCTGGTTTCCATCACGGTGTTCTGTTGCGCCAGAAGCGGTTTAGTCCTGCTGGCCACATGACCCGGAAATCTGTCTGTGGACAAACGCCGGCTCCCTTGGTCTGAAGCGAAATGAGCGCCGCAACCCCATAGTCGCCTTTGACTGGACTTAACTGCCCAGGGGTCCTTTACCTTTTTACCATGTGAGTTGCCTGCTGGCGTTCTACAGAGTTCCATCTTGTTACCCAAACAGGGCTCTTGGTTTGTGTTATTTTAACGGCAGCCCTCCCGTCGTCCATTCCAAGGATTTTCAAGCAGATTGCAATATGGCATGGAAAGAGTTTTGCAGTGATGCTGAACCCCTTGCCCCCCTAGCCTAGGTTTGGGAGAATTATCTGGGGTTTTTCTCCCCAAGGAATCAACATACAGGCTATTTCTATTACTGGAAATCTATCCTTTTCTGCATCCTGGGGGAAAGGGAGAACTTGAAGACAACAGCTCTTCGTGTGACCATAAGGAGAAGCTTCAAGCACTGTTATTATACAGAAGAAAACCTTATGCAAGAGTTGTGTAACTTGTGTGTCACATGTTACAGTTAGATACCAGTACAACCTTCACTCTCCTCACAGTCCAAGCCTACCCATATTTACTCAGAAATGGGGAGAAAACATCTTGCTGATTTTAACGGTTCTTACTTCCAAAACAATTCTGCTTAAGACAATTTATTAATGAAATCCCATTCCTGCCTCAGAGGGAGATAAAAACAAGGGAAACCATTTGTGCAGGGACAAGAAGACAGACTTCCTAAGGCCCAAAAAACCAACACAGTGGCAAAGATGGTGCATTTCACAGCTTTCATTTTAAAATGCAATTGATTTTAGAATGCTGTATTCTTTTACTGTTGTTAGCCACTCTGAGCCCGGCTTCGGCTGGGGAGGGCGAGATATAAATAAAAAAAATTATTATTATTATTATTATTGCATTGCATTTTCCAGTAGCTGGTCTGGAGGTTGCTGACTCCCATTGTCGGGGAGGCACCTCTGCATTAGAGGACCTCCTATGACATGAGCCAACAGTGTGACGCGGCAGCTAAAAAAGCCAATGCAATTCTGGGCTGCATCAATAGGAATATAGCATCTAGATCAAGGGAAGTAATAGTGCCACTGTATTCTGCTCTGGTCAGACCTCACCTGGAGTACTGTGTCCAGTTCTGGGCACCACAGTTCAAGAAGGACACTGACAAACTGGAACGTGTCCAGAGGAGGGCAACCAAAATGGTCAAAGGCCTGGAAACGATGCCTTATGAGGAACGGCTAAGGGAGCTGGGCATGTTTAGCCTGGAGAAGAGGAGGTTAAGGGGTGATATGATAGCCATGTTCAAATATATAAAAGGATGTCACATAGAGGAGGGAGAAAGGTTGTTTTCTGCTGCTCCAGAGAAGCGGACACGGAGCAATGGATCCAAACTACAAGAAAGAAGATTCCACCTAAACATTAGGAAGAACTTCCTGACAGTAAGAGCTGTTTGACAGTGGAATTTGCTGCCAAGGAGTGTGGTGGAGTCTCCTACTTTGGAGGTCTTTAAGCAGGGGCTTGACAACCATATGTCAGGAGTGCTCTGATGGTGTTTCCTGCTTGGCAGGGGGTTGGACTTGATGGCCCTTGTGGTCTCTTCCAACTCTATGATTCTATGATTCTATTCTATGATTCTATGACCACCTGGCTACACAATTTGAGGATACCCTGTCACCTTGGAAAAAAGCAGTGGCATTGCCACTCGGAAAGAAAATGGCCCTAGACCCTTTGGTTTGGAAGAGCTACTGACCAGCTGCAAATATCCCCTTTCTAGAGATGTCATGGAGAGGGTCATGGCAGGAAATCTTGGATGACACAGATTTTCAATTTGGGTTCAGGCCCAGCCATGGAACCAACCTTGACCGAGTGCAGTGCAACTTTGCTCCTGCTTCTCCATCACTCTATAGCAGGGATGTCCAACTGGTCGATCATGATCTACTGGTAGATCCCTGGGAGGTTTTGGTAGATTGTGGTCGATCGCTGGGTCCCTTTCCTTAGTAAAATATAATCCGGCCCCAGCCCCTCGCCCCACCCTCCACTGTTGCACGATTTTCAGAACAGAAAACAGATTTTACTCATAGTGAGGCTGGTTGTTTCCCCAGTGATCTCTTGGTGAGTAGCTGTTCCCCTTTTTCCCTTGAGCTTAGGCTTGAATTTTGAAAAATTGGGGCTCTCTCTCCTCCTCCCTAAAAAAAAACTCACCAACTTTGACCTGAACCCCCAAAAAGGGGGTAGATCACTGCGAGTTTTTAATTCTGTGAGTAGATCTCAATCTCTTTGGAGTTGACCATCCCTATAACTCTATAGTTTGTAGGTGAAAGTGCTGACTTTCACCTACAAAGCCTTAAAGACTCAGGACCGCAATACCTCAAGGACCACCTTTCCCCATATGAACCAACCTGGACCCTGCAATCATCATCTAAGGCCCTTCTTCATGTGACTCCTCCATGAGAAGCCCAGAGGGTGGCTACACAAGAACAGGCCTTTTCTGGGATGGCTCCCTACCTGTGGAATGCTCTCCCCAGGGAGGCTCGCCTGGAGCCTTCATTACATATCTTTAGACAGCAGGCGAAAACCTTTCGCTATAACCAGGCCTTTGGCTGATTCAACACTCTACAGCCTTTTAAATGTGCTTGTGGGTTATTGGTTTGGTTTTTGTTTTCAGATTTTTTTAAGGATGTATTTTGTGTTCTCATTCTACATTTTTATGTTATGAGCCGCCCTGTGATCTGTGGATGAAGGGTGGTTGTCAGGGAACTGCCATCGCAGTCAGGAGTGGAGGAAGGGCTCCCGAGCGATGCCGGAGAAGGTCCCAGCAGGAAAGGAGAGGACTCAGTGACCGGGGAAGGAAATCAGCGTTACACCAGGGAGAAAGGCGGGCGGAGGCGGGCTTCGGAGGGATGGCTCCAGGACTCTTCGCCAGAGACCAGCGGGGAGAGCATTGGTCCTCCACTGCCGCACAGTGAGGCTAGGCGGAGACTATCCATCAAGGAACTTTTATGTTGGAAGAAGTTCAGGAAACGCCCACTGACGGATTCTGCCAGTGACTGAGACAGACGTGGAATCAGGACTGTCCAGCCAGGGAAAGGTTTATCCAGGCAACCTCGCCGAGAGTGGCGGCAACTTACGCACAAGCAACCCCTAATTCCCATTACAGTGGTATACAAATTTAAATACTAATAACAATAATAATAATAAATCCGGTCTATAAACAGCCACTCAGCTAAGGCGAGTAAAATTTAGCCAGTCCTTTTCCTCACGAATGTGGCCTAAAATGACCAAAGCGGCAATCTTATGCACATTTAACTTGGGAGTAAATATGCACAGTATCAAATCGTATAACAGGTAACAATCAAATCACAAACAAATCATATCTGATTTGGGTTTCAGTGTTCTCCTAAGAAGAGTGAACAAAACTCTCAAACACATTAAACAGGAAATGTGTTTGATTGGTTTTTAGCTCAACCTCTGAGTGGAGAATTTGTTAATTGTGAATTCCTACTATAAGAACAGACCTGATCTGCAATTTCTGGACTACCTTTCACACTTCTGAAACACTATGATGCTCAAAATATGTTTAGAAATGTGTAGTTTGAGAGAACACACATTTTATGTTACTTATTTAAGTTAATATCTACGCGAACGTTTTTGTGAGGACTAAAATAAAAGTTGCAGATAAAGGTAGAAAGGGGGTGGAAATAAGCCACGAATGAACATATGAAAAAAAAGAGATGAGCTAGAGATAGATACCTGCCTGTCCCTAGTTCTGGGAGCCACCGAGAAAAGTTACTCCGTGGAAAACATATTAGTCTGACATTTTTCATCACTAGGATGTTGATGCCAGAAATCTGGTGATTTAAATTGCCCTGGCAATTTCAGCTAAAGGATCCCATCCTTGCTGTAGATTGTTATATAAGAAGATAGCTATCCAGCTAAGAACATGCACGTTCTGCATGAGGTGTCATTTCTGCCACACACAAGGCCAAATATCAGTTGAGGATTAAATTAGGTTATAAGTAAATAAATGGGATTTAGAATATTAAGAAAAGTGAATAAGATGGATTATAATTGGAAATTGTTTTAGTTTAATAATGATATTGGGAAGCTGTTACTTTCAATTACAAGGAAACTCAGAAAGGAGGGACTAGAGGAAATCAACCAAGATGTTTAAAAGGTTGGATTTGTAAAAAATTAAGTTTGTTGTTATTGTTTATCTGTTTATTGTTTTATTTCTTTTTTCTTTTATTGATGTATTTTCCTTTTCTTTCTGTTTTTGTGTGTTATTTTGCTTTGTGGTTTTTGTTACAATTGTGGGAAATCTAATAAATTTTATTTTTTTTAAAAAAAATCAGTTGATAACAACAGATGCTTCTGAGAGCTCATTCACCCAGGTGTGTGCCTGGGGTCCTAGAGAAATTCCACAGGGTGATTCACATGTTTATGGTGGAGCAAGATCAACAGAGAACTCTGTGTCGATTTAGGGGACTCATAATCGCAGACCTGCCTGGCCACATATGACAAGCAGAACCTCTCAGCTCAACTGTGAAAACCCACTGACCCAGAGACGGAGACCAAAACAATACTCTGTGTAAAATGGTATTTGTGCGTTTCATTGGTCACTGAGCATGTATGTGCCTGAGATGCATGTCAGCAATCACTTATGAGTGAGCGATAAGATAAATTATGCCTTTCTTCCTTGCGCACATCAAGATTTGTACGAAGGGAAAGAAGCAACTTTTAGTGTCTGCTGAAATGTGAAGATGGGCAATTGCAGAGGGTTATTTATCGCAGTAATTCATTGCAGGAAAGATGGCCTATGTGTGTCTGACAAGAAGATTATGCCACTCATCCAGGCCTGCAAATATGAGAGAGTGACTGCCCATCTTCTGTTCCACTCACGGAGACCAGTCTTCCTCATCATCTTCCAAATCCCCATCATGGTGTTCCTGTTGGTTTCACCTCTCCCCAGTCTTAGTGTGGGATACCCCAACAATAGCCTGGTCACAGTTACAGGGATAGAGTCATGTGTGCAATCTCCATTGCTCAGTCTTGTATACTGAGAGGTCCGGAGGGTGGCAACAAGAGAACGGGGCCTTCTCTGCAGTGGCTCCCCATCTGTGGAATGCTCTCCCAAGGAAAGTTCGCCTGGTGCCTTCATTATACACCTTTAGGCGCCAGGCAAAAACATTCCTTTATAAACAGGCCTTTGGTTGATTTGGCATCCTACGCCCTTTTAAAATGTGTTGGGGGGGTTATTGGGTTGTTGTTTTTATTTTGATTATATATTTTGTAGTTTTATATTTTGCTTTTGTTCTGTGAAATTCAAATATACTACTACTACTACTACTAAAAATAATAATAATAATAATAATAATACAGCAGGTAGAAAGGACATATTGTTGCCACAGAGTGTGCATTCAGCATCTCCAATAATTAAGCAGAATCAACGCAACTAATGGGAAGGGGTTACTTAGGAAAACGTTTCCAGTATGTACCAGTTTATATGGCAAAGTGCCAGTTAAATCCTTGGTTCACTTTCCTTTGTGCCATGCCTGCCCCATGCCTGCTTCTTTGAACAAGAAAGCAATACACATGGATGGACTTTTAAATACTTTTGCATTTTGCCTCCAAATTTTTTTATAGTTATCAATCAGAGTTATC
The DNA here is from genome assembly GCF_964188305.1 of Podarcis bocagei. Classification (NCBI taxonomy): domain Eukaryota; kingdom Metazoa; phylum Chordata; class Lepidosauria; order Squamata; family Lacertidae; genus Podarcis; species Podarcis bocagei. The sequence goes on along the minus strand of NC_138138.1, from coordinate 16,220,584 downwards.
ATGAGCATTTTGAGACTTGACCATTGTCACTTCCTCCTTACTCTTATGGAGAAGTGTTCCAATGGAGGGAGCTCACTACCATTTATTTGAATGCTAGTTTCTGCATTTTAAGCCAAATCCTACAGGCATACGCTGTTGTTCTCACAACTCAAGTAACGGGTTTTTCATTGAACCATTACCACAAGCCAGTGGAAGAACCAAACCTGCTACAATTCTGGATGATGCCGTTTTGCGGAAAACCACTATTATGCTTCCAAAATCCCCAATCACCTGTTGTGTTACATCCTGGTTTGTTCCCCTATATATCATCCCTCCCGAAGCTTCCATAATCTGCCACAATCTGCAGGGAGGGAGAACATTTTAAATGATCCCGAATCAACACTCCTCCTTCGATATACTAAATGGATATTCTTCATGGCATAAGGCCAATAAAGCCTTTTTGGTGTTGGGGAGTATCTGCGTAACAGAAGGTAAACAAACGTGAGAAAGGTACATCCATTAGCCTTTCCCCAATTGCTAACCTGCCTGCACTGCACCCGTCATTCTAGGGGATGCAAAGTACTAGGCACATGTTGGGTCACTAGGAAAATAAAGCAACAGCAATCTGACATCATTGTAACCAGCAGCATCGCCACAAGTTCGGTTCATATGCAACCCGAAGACAGAGTCTTCCACTTGCCAGCTAAGTGTGCATTGCAGTAAAGGTGCTCACCGCATAAACAGCTTGATCCTCCCAGCTTTTCACCCACCAGACACTCTCGTTGCAGTAACAGCTTATTAACTCCAGGTCACCCAGAAGTATTTATGACACAGCAAACAATTCCGGCATTAACCCTTCAGGCTGCCCTTGTTCCTGCAATGTCCTATTTAAGGGTAACAGACCGGGGGTGAGATGGAGAGAGAAGGGCAGGCACATTTTTGCCAAGCCGCCTTCGAGGAAAGCCATTTTACATTAAGAATGCAAAAATGTGAGCTGTTCTCCAATGTCTCAGCTACAATGCTCAGATGACTGAGAGACCCAGCGCGAGAGTGGTGCACTGTTTTTCTTCTTTTCCAGCACGCTGAACAGACCCATTTATCTTTCAGCAAGCGGACCCACCGAGAATAAACAGAAGACAGAAAGAGGATGACTGTGCGCCCCTTTGCAACAGCCCGCCAAGGTGGGCGAGCCTGAGTGGGAGGGCACCGCATCACTCAAGGCTCTGTGGTGGAGGATCTGCACTCGGGTCCCCCCTAAGTGCGCACACGCCGTGAATTTGAAGAGCACACCCCAAAAGAATCCTGGGAACCGTAGCACCCAGCACCCTTAACAGGCGATAGTTCCCCGGTTTAAGAATCCTAGGAACTGTAGCTCCTAGCACCCTTAACAAGTGATAATCCTCAGGTTGAAGAATCCTGGGAACTGTAGCTCCTAGCACCCTTAACAAGAGATAATCCCCAGGTTTAAGAATCCTGGGAACGGTAGGTCAAAGCACCCTTAACAGACGATAGTTCCCCGGTTTAAGAATCCTGGGAACTGTAGCTCCTAGCACCCTTAACAAGTGATAATCCCCAGGTTTAAGAATCCTGGGAACTGTAGCTCCCAGCACCCTTAACAAGTGATAATACCCAGGTTTGAGAATCCTCAGAACAGGAATTCCCAGCACCCTTAACAGGCTATGATCCCCAGGTCTAAGAATCCCGGGAAGCTTAGTTCCCAGCCCCCTTAACAGGCTATAGTTCCCAGGGGGTGTTCTTTAAAGGGCGCGGTGTGGGATGAGCTGAAAATGTATGGCATATACGCAGCAGTGTCATAGGGAACAAGGGAAGCCTCCCTAACTGGGCTGGGTGGAAGGGCGGTGGGCTGCTAAGAGAATGAATGGGAGGCAGAAGCCGCCGAGCTGACACGTCACTATCTCTACCCCCCCCCCCCCGCCGTCATTCAGCCGTCCACTCACCCGAGCCGCCATCTTGTTCCGCCGGCGACGAAGCAGCGACTGACAGATGCGAGATGCGGAGCGCGGAAAGCAGCCGGCTGGGAGGAGGCGGAGCCACGCAGAGCGCGAGGGGTGGGGCCTATCATCCCCCCTCCCACTTCCGGACCTTTTTTATAACCGCCTCGTTCTCGCGTCTGCTGACCCCGCCTTCAAGAGTTAAGGGAGCCGCGAGAGGCACCCGCCCGCATACACGCACGGGAGTCCAATGCGACGGCGGCTGAGGGAAGTGCGGGAAGGAGAGATGGGCACAATCACGTACAAGGAAACAAGGAGGAAGAGAAAAAAGGGCATTTCCCTGCTTAATTTTAATATTTAATTAGTATTTAAGGCGACCAAAGTGTGCTAAGGGGGTTCACTCGAATTGCAGGGATAAAACCCCAAGCAAAATGTCAACATCATGTCAACATGCCATCAAAATCCCAATGATATACGATATCTTTATTGTCATTGTCCCATACAGAACAATAAAACTGAAAATCTACGTAAAACATTCAAAAAACCCTTACAACTCTGAAACCCCATTTTAAAATACAATATACTATTCTATACTATACTATACTATACTATACTATATACTATAGGATAGGGTGCTGGGATATGCAAACGCTAAAACTGAAGCGATCCCTCTAAAAAATATTGGGGAGGGGACGCCCCAAAAAAATCAAAGCAAACAAATAAAGGGGCAGAGGTATCCCATTACAGAGGTTTTATTATTATTATTGTTGTTGTTGTTGTTTTTAAAGAAAACTAGACAGATAAGGTTACAAGGAAGACATTTGTCCAGTTTGCACTGTACATACATTAATCATAGCAATGATTATGTATTAAATAAATTTTAATTTTAAAAAGGGATCTGTCGCTTCGCAGAAATGTCTTAATAAATCATGACTCGTCGTGTCTTGCAAGTGTATCCGGACTCTGAAGAGTAGCAGCTGGCTTATGACAAGACAAAGCCCTGCATTCCGGCACCTTGAAAACTAACCACGGTTACTTCTACTTAGATGTAAGTCCCATTCGGTTTAATGGGACTTACTTCCGGGTAAGGGTGTGCAGTATAGAATTGCAAGCTTACTCGTGGACCTTAAGAGACGCATTTCTCTTTCTCTGCATTACTGCCCCGCACGTGGAGGCATTCCAATCAGAACCAGAAGTGAGCATTGAATATTTAAGCAATCCTCTTTTCCTTTCCATTTCTATTGCCTTCAATCACGTCCGCAGAGAGGCAGAGATATTAAAAAGTTGAAGACGACCATCTCATTTTCTCTATACGCTGCATCCGGGTTTAGATCCGATAAGCCATTTTTAAATGTCTCCTGGCCGACCTTGGAATAGGGGAATCCAAGCTAAGGCATAGATAGCTGTGATTGTGCAAAATAATTATTTATTTAATCATAATAATTGCACTTTTTAGTCACTTTTTTTTTACAAAAGGGAACCTGAAACGACTTGCAAAAAAATAGCACGTACGTCACAATGAACATAAAATTAAAACAGAGTAAAATCTAAAATATAAGTTTCATTTTGCTCAAAAAACTGAATGTCGCTTCCGTTTTCCAACATTTTAAAAAATATTCTTACTTACCACTGCATATTCCAATACAAATGCAGTCCATTATCCTCATATTAAAGGGCGGAAGAGGCTTTGGGTGTTACAATAGTCCCACAGTTTCCTCTAAATATTGCAAGGTGGGCATCGGGCTGAAGCTCCTTGCATGGTTTACAACAACCCTAATATGTAGTCCAGTTGCTGAACCTATTACAGGTTGGGTCTGAAGTTCAGATACGCTATCCCTGCCATATCAGTCTGCAGAAAGTAGTGTACAACAACCCTGCAATATAGGCCACTGTTTTTATACTAACAGTATATTGCTGGAAGGGCCTGATGAAGAGATGGATTTATGACAGCCCTAGCCCTGCAATGCAGTCTACTGTTAATATTGCAAATCAGAGATCAGGCTTAGATTTAAATTTCCGGCAAAAGAAACCCCAATACAAAACAAACCCTTAGGTTGCACCCTGACAATCTGTTTAAATTGCCTATGGAGAGGCCTAGACAAGAATTTCTAAAAGAATGGGGAAAATGCAGAAAGTGCTTTACCAAACAGTGCCCCAAAATATACACCTGGACTTGTTTCGATTAATTTATACAGGAGACTGCGGTTTTTAAGTCATAATTAGAAAAAAATGTAATAATCACATATAAAAGAAACAGTATACAAGAAGTAAATAGCGAGGCCATTTACAGGATAAAGGAAGTCTCTTATTTTTATGTTATGTTTTCTTTGTGAAAGGGGATAGGAGTTTAATTTTGATAATTAAATTGTCAATGGTGGTGGGTTTGTTCGCACGTATGAGTTGTTGTAGACTATGTTGTAAATAAAGTAATAATAGTAATAAAAAAAATTGTCTATGGAGAATATCCCTGGAATCAAATCCAATGCCTAGTTGCATGCAGACGCCTCATCCTCTGTGGATTTGCATGCAGATAGCTTGTGCTTTTAACTGTTCAAAATCTCAATAACAAAATCACACTATTATGTTAGTTAGATGAGAGATTCCTGTCTCTACTTCTATATTTTCTCCTCTCTTTTTGTGGTGCCGGATGGGGCTGGAGGGAAAGGACACCTGTTGCCCGAGCAACAGAAGAAGGGCATTCAAAAGGCGAAGCCAACAGCCGTTGGACTCCCACTCCCATAAGCCCTAGTCTGTGTGATGGATGATCAGGGATGATGGGATCTGTAGTTCTGTTCCACCAAAAATGCAAAGTACGTTGCTCACCACACTTTTTGTGTCTTTGCGCACAGAGCAGCTGACACAGCCAGGCTTCATCTCTGTTGTTAGCACCACAGTTTCCTCGCTCAGTTGTTACTGCCAGTTCTTCCTCCTCTCCTATTTCCATTCAAGCCCTGTCGTTCTAAATGACATCATACTCTAGTATCACTGCCTGGTCCACAAAGATAAGAAAATAATTACACAGAGAGAGGCATCTGGCTGTGTGTGTGTGTGTGTGTGTGTGTGTGTGTGATTTCCAGGTTCAGATAGGAGAATCCATTTTTAAATGTCCACCGGGGAGGTAGGGCGAGTTGCCAATATACATCAATAAAACAATCCAGCATTTTATTTTCCTTTTTTGGCCCCTTAGTAACTGGTTTAGTAGATCCACAGCAAAGCAGCACATTAGATTCCTGGCATACATATATTTATTGACTAAATAGATTCATTCAATACACATATTTAATAGTATAATAATAATTTTAAAAAATCCTACTTGCATTGCAGATCTACCCAATTCCTCATTTGTTAGAAGGCAGCTCGCATCATCTTTGACCACTGGCCATGCCGGCTGGGACAGATGGAAGCAGAGGAGTCCAACAGCACTTGGAGGGCAAACAATTCCTCCACTCTTGCCCTAGAGGACCAGGTTCAAAGTTTGGAGGCAACTTTGGGTGGGGGGGGGGCTGATCAGATATAGGCAGGGCTGGCCCAAGACATTTTGACACCCGAGGCAAACCACAAAATGGTGTCCCCCTCCCCACCAGGGAAGCAGCTGCAGAGGTGCAGCAAGGGGATGCTGTAGATAGTTATGCAAATGAAGGATCGAAAGTGACGTTCAGTGATTGGATAGTTTTAGAAAGTTGTTACAGTAACGTGGCACTGGAGCTCTATATAAGCAGGCTGACTGAGTCCTTTAGTTCAGTTCTGTCCTGGCCTGTGAATAAACAAGAGCTGTTTGAAGAATCGCTGTGTCATCTGATATGTTCACCCACAACTTAACAGACCCCATGTCATGGACCATGGGTAGGCAAACTAAGGCCTGGGGCATAGCTGTCAACCTTCCCTTTTTTTTGCGGGAAATTCCCTTATTCCAGCGCCGTTTCCTGCTGCTTCCCGCAGTTATCCCGGATTGTTAGATATCCCGTAGATTGTCTCCGGGACAGGTGAGGCTGCTGATCCCTTATTTTCGAGGCTGCTGATCCCTTATTTTCAAATCTGAAAGTTGACAGCTATGGCCTGGGGGCCGGATCCGGCCCAATCACCTTCTAAATCCGGCCCGCAGACGATCCGGAAATCAGCATGTTTTTACATGAGTAGAATGTGTGCTTTTATTTGAAATGCATCTCTGGGTTATTTGTGGGGCATAGGAATTCGTTCATTCCCCCCCCCAAAAGTATAGTCCAGCCCCCCACAAGGTCTGAGGGACAGTGGACCGGCCCCCTGCTGAAGAAGTTTGCTGACCCCTGTATGGACTGACTGGAGGCACAAGTTGGGGATTCCCCCGAATGAAGAAGGCTCAGAGCCTGGGGATTGGTGGTGGGAAAGAGAAGATTAGGAGGAGGAGGTGTCAGAAGCTGAAGCGGTAACAGGGTTTAGTGAGCAGGAAGAGTCTGTGCAGAGAGCAGTCCAGAATCAGAGGCAGAGGCAGAAGCTGAAGCAGTAGAGGAGGGAGGCCAGTAGGCAGAGATGAGTTGGGCTGGTGAACAAACCAGGGGGTCTCCCCCTCCTGCGGCAACAAGATTCCTCTCCCCTCACCCACTGGTCTTCCAGGACCAGGAGAGATATGAAGTGAGAGGAGCAAAGGCAGACGTAGACCCTCAAAGTGTTCCTAGTCCCACTGGGCTAGCCACTGTCTACCTCACAAGATTGTTGTGAAAATAAAATGGCAGGAGAACCATGTACAATGCCTTCAACTACCACCATAAATGTGATAAAATAAATGATTATTATAAAATACACTGCAGAGGTACTATGGAAACAACAAAATATCTATCCTTCACAAACTGTTCTGTTGACCAAAGAGCTTTGATCAAGGTCTGTGTAGTCATTATCTTAGTTTATTATCATGCCTGATTTGTACAAGGGCTCCATTTGCACTATTCATTTAAAACAGTATTGCACAACTTTAAACAGCCACGGCTCCCCTCAAAACATCCTGGGAACGGCGGTTTGTTAAGGGTGCTGAAGGGGTGCTAGGAAACCTTTTTTTGCCCTTCCAGAACTACATTTCCCAGAGTTATCTAGAGAAAGGGATTGGTTGTTAATAAACCACTCTGGAAATTGCATGGGGAATAGGGGGTCTCCTAACAACTACCTCCTTAACAAACTAAAGCTCCCAGAATTCTTTAGAGGAAATCATGACTGTTTAAAATGGTATAATAATGCTTTAAATGTACGGCGCAGATGAAGCCGAGAAATGAAAAGCCCAAGTCTCTTCCCTCAGGCTGGCAATCTCACAATTATGGCAGTCTGTTTTCCAGCCGTAACCACACAGGTGCTCCTGGAAGTCCACAGAGGAGGGTGTGAAGGTCAAGGCTTGGTTAGATTGATGACACTAATCATTCTGTGTTCTGCTCCTCTGCTTGATATTAAAGAGTCGGTTTACTGCAGTCTGCGGTGGTCATACTGCAGTATTTGGGATGTTGCTACGAGGCAGCTAGAAAGGGAACTGCTGCGTTGTACAGGAAAAAAACATACAGTTTGTGTACTGAATACATGTTTGTGTGCTTTAAGGAGCCTATTTGCACAGATCTCTCTTTTTGAGAACAGCTGTGTTTCCCAAGGTCATACTTTTATACATATATATATAATACTGAGAAGCGGAGCAGTTTTGCAATGTCGTTTAAAGAATGTTCTGGATAATATTAGGCTTTACAGTGGAAGAAAGGGGAAGCATCACCATGGAAACCAGAATTCTGACAGAAGCTGCAAATTCTGCAGTCTCCCCCTGTGGTGTGTCACTCTAAACATGTCATTGTTGGAAAGGCAAACTTGGAATAGGCACTAGTATGTATGCCGGGGACTCCAGTAGTTGTAATTGGACTCCCAAGTCCCATCAGCCCCAGCCAGCATGGCCAATGGGCGGAGATGAAAGGAAGCATATAGGTTGTTTGAATCCCTGCTATATGGTGTGGAATACAATACAGTACTGTCAACAAAGGTCCTGTCAACAAAGGTCCATATAGTTAAAGCTATGGCTTTCCCAGTAGTGATGTATGGAAGTGAGAGCTGGACCATAAAGAAGGCTGATCACTGAAGAATTGATGCTTTTTAATTATGGTGCTGGAGGAGACTCTGGAGAGTCCCATGGACTGCAAGAAAATCAAACCTCTCCATTCTGAAGGAAATCAGCCCTGAGTGCTCACTGGAAGGACAGATCCTGAAGCTGAGACTCCAAGACTTTGGCCACCTCATGAGAAGAGAAGACTCCCTGGAAAAGACCCTGATGTTGGGAAAGATGGAGGGCACAAGGAGAAGGGGCAGCAGAGGACGAGATGGTTGGACAGTATTCTCAAAGCTACAAACGTGTTTGATCAAGCTGTGGGAGGCAGTGGAAGACAGAAGTGCCTGGTATGCTCTGGTCCATGGGGTCACAAAGAGTCGGACACGACTAAATGACTAAACAACAACTGATAAGTAGTGTGTAACCTAGGAAGAGCTTGGTTCATGGCTCACTGAATAAATCAGCCTATTCTAACCTGGTGCCCTTTAGATGTTATTGACAACTCCCATCATCCCTGACCATTGGTCCTGTTAGCTAGGGATTGTGAGTGATATAATAATAATAATAATAATAATAATAATAATAATAATAATGATGATGATGATTTTGTTGTTTATACCCCACTCATATGGCTAAGCTTCCCCAGCCACTCTTACAGCACATGAAAAAAATGTAAAACATTAGACACGAAAAACCTCCCTTAACAGGGCTGCCTTCAGATGTCTTCTTAAAGTAAGACAGTTGTTTATTTCCTTGACATCTGATGGGAGGGCGTTCCACAGTGTGGGCGCCGCTACCAAGAAGGCCCTTTGCCTGGTTCCCTGTAACCTCACATCTTTCAGGGAGGGAACCACCAGAAGCTCCTCAGAGCTGGACTTCGGTGTCCGGGCTGAATGATGGGGGTGGAGACGCTCCTTCAGTCAAAAACACCTGGAGGACATCAGGTTAGGGATGATGTTTGAAACTCATTAAGGTGGCTTTAATTCTTAAACCGCAGGTTAATAATATTGACCTATTTGCCACCAAGCTGCTGTAATTACTGAGATAATGCACGGGAAGCGTTTTTTATTATATCTCCTTGCCTCTGTGGGCTGAAGCTTGGATTTACTTTTACGTTGCTAAAAAGGGAATCATAGAATTATAGGATTGTAGAACTGGAAGGGGTCATGCGGGTCATCTAGCCTAGCCCTCAGGAATTCAGAAATCTTTTGCCGAATGTGGGCCCATGAACCTGAGATTACGTGCCTTGTGCTCTATCAACTGAGTTATCCAACCACTTTCAGTGAAGAGGAAGAGGAGCGGTCTGTAGGCTGTGGCGTGTCTCACACCACAGCTATGAACCCACCAACTTTTAAAGCAGGCATCACTCAATACTTTATTGCAGCCCAAAGACCCACAAAACAAATTGAAAATTAGATACAGTTAAAACATCCAGACAGAAAGATGAAACCAAGGCAGTCACTTTGTTTTATCTAGGGCATAATGATCTTTGTTTTTTATAACCTTGGAAAGAAACTTTGCCACTGCCAGTGTAATATGATTTGATCTGTCTTCCCAAAGATATTTAATATGGGACACTTCGGATTTTCCCGGGAAATTTCCCAGTAAGGGTTTGATCAGTTGATCCCTTGCTCTTTAAAGCAGGTATGTTTCCATTGAAATGGACAGGATTCCGATTATTGCTGAAAAGAGAGTGGCTGGGGCTCAGGTTACACAGTATACTTTTGTGATATATGTGGGCTGGGGGGGGGAGAGGAAGCTGAACTTTGTGCATGCTCAGAGACATTTTTTTGCACTTGCTTTTACATTTCTCACCAGGGCTTTATAACAAAAAACAAAACAAAACCCCAACATAGTCGGAAAAATAGATTCCTTACACATGTTGGACTACAATTCCCATCATTCCTAGTGAGCAGGACGAGCGGTCAGGGATGATGGGAGGTGTAGTCAAACAACGGCTGGACCCATTTGGATGAAATAAAAAAAATTCCTTCCAGTAGCACCTTAAAGACCAACTAAGTTAGTTCTTGGTATGAGCTTTCGTGTGCATGCACACTTCTTCAGATACACTGAAACAGAAGTTGCCAGATCCTTCTATATAGTGAGAAGGTGGGGAGGGGTGTTACTCAGAAGGGTGGTGGGAATGGGAGATAGGCAGATAGCTGAGAGAGCCTGTTGACGACTCTTAACGACTGTAATAGGTCTTACAGGAAAAGGCAAGGGGTGAGAAGGTGAGAAATGGCTTAGTCATGTATAGTGAGATAAGAATCCAATGTCTTTGTTCAGCCCAGGTCTTTCCAAGCACCTTAAAGACCAACTGCTACTGGAAGGAATTTTTTTTATTTTGACTATGACAGACCAACACGGCTACCTATCTACTACTGGAACCATTTGGATGAGTTAGCGGAAGGCGCAGCAACCTGTCCCACTCCGCCTCCTCCGGTCTCCTAGCAACCCCGCACTATCGAGTACCACATTTCCCAGCAAGCATCGCTCCGCCGCGTACGCCGTGACTATAGAGCTAGGAGGGGGGAAAAGGAAGTACTTTCGTATCTCTATGGTTTCGCGCCACGGAAAAGCCTCAGAGAAGGAAGCGGGGCAAGCAGCTTCCGGCGGAAGTGAGGCCCTGTGGTTCCGGCCGGCGTGAGTGAGCGAGTTTGGGCTTTTTTTTTCCAAGATGGCGGCTGCGGCGGGCTTGGAGTTCCAGCGCGCCCAGTCCTTGCTGAGCACCGACCGGGAGGCCTCCATTGGCATCCTGCACTCCATAGGTGAGGAGCCGGAGGGAAGGGAGTGCCGGCCGTCCTCCGCCGGCTGCCGGGGGCTCCGGCGGGCGCAGGAGGCCGGCGGCAGGGGCGGCTGGCGGCCGGAGCCGCTGCTGACTCACCGTGAGCGGCTCTGAAGGGGGAGAAGGCAGCCGGGGCGGGGAGGGGAGTTGGGGAGCGGGGATGTTTTCGGGGGGAGGGAGGCTTGGCTTTGTGGGAATGGGGGAGTCCCGGCCGCCTCGGAAACCGGCCGAGGGGGTCGGCATCGGAAGGGCCTAGGCAAGCGGAGTCAGGTGCATCCCAAAATCCCAAATCTCAGCCTAGGGACAAGGCAGCCATCAGACCCTAACCCGCCCCCCCCCACCTTTGAAATCTAATTTCAATCAGAAAGGTAGGAATAAGTTGTTGGGAGGAGAGGCGGGGGGAGAAGACTGGCACAGACTTCTGAAAGTGGTTTGTCTCGGTGGGTGCTGCCAATGGAGAGAAAGAACAACAAGATGGTAGTTGGAGAGGGTGCCAACTTGATGGCATGAGATTCCTGGCTGTGGTAAAGGTAGGTGCGGGGGGGGGGGGTTGGCCCAACAATAAGCTTCCTAGTGGATCCCGTTTCCCATGCTTTTAACAGAAACTGGATGTGCAGATGCGAACAAGGGAGTGCTTTGTGATGCCGGTTCTGGGAGATCACAGTTCCGGCTATGTTTTCCCCTCCCTGCTCATTCAGACAATCTCTCTGACAGATGCTATTCTTTCCTTAAATTTTATTTTTTAAAGAAAGTGGTGAGTTTTGAGGAAGACGTGGTGGAGGTTCGTTGTGGAGTAAGAGGTAGGAGAAGGGGTTAGGTGTAAACAAAGGCTGGGGAGATAACTGGGAGCGATGAATATGAAGAGGGGTTAGTGGTGAAGAGATTGCATGGGAAAGCAGCATCGGTTGTGTAGTGAGGGTGTTGGCAAATCACCTCAGGAGCATGCCTAACCTCTTTCTTCTTGTGAGAGGGTTAATGCTTGATATTTGCTATGAAAGATGGCATTTTGTGTACACCCCCCTCATATCTGTTTTATTAGGGGAAGGAGGACAGTTTATGTGCAAGTCGTCTTTTACCCAGAAACTAGATTTGAAGGGTGGGAGTGAGGTACAGGGACACAAAACGTGATGGTTTCTGGATGGCTTTAAAATGGTACTGTTAAAATTTGTGATGGGTAGGTCATTGTAGCTACTAGCCATAATGACTATATGCAATTTTTCTAGGTTCAGAGGCAATGTGACACTGAGTACCAAATGCTGAGAGTGCTATTACCATCCTGCCTGTTTGTGGGCTTCTCAGAGTCATCTGGGTAGCCACTGAGAGAAACAATGTTAGGCTCTGTGGACAATGTTCATATCTAGGAGGGATTTTCTTATGATGTTCTACAATTTGGACTTTGTTCAAATAAGTAATATGGCTTGGGATTTCTAAAGGCATAACTAGGAAGGTGGGTTTTGGGATCAGGAAGTAGTAATCCATTTTACCTACTGTCAGAACAACTGAAGTTCTCATACAGGTTTGCAGTTTGCATGTGTTGATAGCAGCTGAGAGTTGATCATCTTCCTTCAGTGCACTTCACACAAAGAGCAGAGTAGGGAATCATGGTGAAACAAAGAAGACTAGCTGCAATACACCCTTTGAAACAAAGCTTCAACTATAAAAAGTTTAGGAAATGGAATGCCCTTAGAATTTGGGTGTTGTGCCAGAGAACAGGAGGGCCTCTCTGTTTTGGCCTGCGCCTTGCAAACTCTCCTTTCCTCCTTCCCACATTTTAAAATATATTCTTTCCCTTTCTTAGTTCAAGACTTGAGCTACATTTCTGTAGATCATATTAAATGAAATAAGCCACCAGGCACCACTTCTCTTCCTTCCCCAGACAAAATTAGCCTGAGAACAGCACCTGCTTAGAGGAGCTTTACTTGTCTTAAGATTGACAGTAGGAGCAGAACGTGTGTACAGCAAAGGAAAACTTGATATTGTCCCATGCAAATGCACACAAAATTGCCTAGTCCTGTAGGTTTTGGTGGAATTCACTCTTGGCTGACGGGAACCGTTTGAAATAAATGACATTTCTGACTCAGTGAAATGATTCTTGTTAACCTCCCATTTGTTAATTGTCAAATAAAACTGTTCCTCATGGATTGGGAACAATTAAACCATGAGAGATGCCTCTTTATCCTAGAAATTAAAGTTTTGGCAAGGAGAAAAGTATTGATATGGCTACCTACTAATGGGGGGATCCCTAAGTAGTTCCATTATAATAGTGTGAAGTAGTCCTTCGGTATTGCTGAAGCCAATATTTTATGCTTAAAAGGTGGTTTATAGTTTTTCATTCCTTAGTTAATATTTTACATATTGGCAGCTGTATACCGCAGGAAATGGTACCGTGTTGGTTTCTCTGAATTCCACTATTTTTTGTGCATGTTCTTTCATGCAAGTGCACTAAAACTAGTGATGTAACCACTCTTCTTGGTGTGAAGAGGCTTGTTTACAATATCTGGTGACACGCTAGAGAGTGATGAAGATGCTTTTTCACAGCTGTAGCTGTGTCCATATTGCTGTTGTGATTACATTATGCCAACTATGTTGGATGACACAAAACCGAGCTGCCTCATGTTACTGAATTTCTCTGTGTCCCAAACTCTGAATCGTAATCGGAGAGGCAGATGCTATGGTATCACAAGAAGCTAGCTGATGATTGAGCCGAATTATGCATGAACAATCCTTGATTAGGTGCAGAGGCTTGTCTTAACTTCTGGAAACCTTTTGTTTTTCCAGTGAAGCGTGATGTCCAGGAGAACGATGAAGAGGCCGTACAAGTCAAAGAGCAGAGCATCCTGGAACTGGGGAGTCTCTTGGCCAAGACGGGGCAGGCGGAAGGTAAATTCCGTTTTAAAGCAGCTTAATAACACCTAACCATTTTAATCTGTTTTTACTACTGTGTTTTAATGGTGTAATACACAGGCTTAGGGTGAAAAGTGTGAATAACGAATAAGAAAAAGAATAAAAGAATATAATGTCACCGTAGAAAAGTTACTGCTCTCTGAACAGTTACTGCTCTAATGTCACGTTTGTGGGCTCTGGAAAAGGATCTCGACAAGAGAAGAATGCTAATTTTGGATTTGGTCACTGTAGACCAAACTAGACATGTAGTCACAAGACGGGTCAGTGTGTGCTTGTTTTTCTTTACTAAAAAGCAGCTGCTGGGGGTGGGGACAGGACATAAGGGGAAAACATTTAAGCTCCCCCCCCCATGGTTGTTATTTAATAAAAGAAGCATACCCACACAAACATTTGTCATGCAGTTAGCACCATAGAGAAGATGGAAAACTGTCCTGAAAAAATGCTACGAGGGAGCATACAGGTAATCCCCCTCCCCAAATAATAATACTAAAGAATTGGAGCCAGTATGTGTGAATGTTCCTCTTCTGTCTGAAATAATTGGCACTAGATTTTAAACTGTGTGGTCATTGCCACCTCAGGAATGAGCCGTTACGCTTCTGTTGTGTCCTTGTACAGCTTCAGAAGCTGAGCTGTGCTTCGCAACTTTGTTTTCAATGCAGAACTTGGAGGACTTCTGAAGTATGTGCGCCCTTTCTTAAACTCCATCAGCAAGGCGAAGGCAGCTCGCCTGGTTCGGTCTCTGCTAGATCTTTTCCTAGACATGGAGGCAGCAACAGGACAAGAGGTGAGAATCAAAATTCAAGCAAAACTGTAAACGTGGTGTTTGCAGTCGCTTTTCAGGTGTTCTGTCATAGCTCATCCTGTTCAGAGGAAGGCACGCAGAACTTCATACAAAAGACAATCTCTAGACGGTGGCGGTTGTGCTGGAGCAAGTACTGTAAATTTTCTTGTGACATTTGTAAAATGAGGCTAATGAAATAAACAATATTCACCCTATCATAAAAAAGGGGAAATGGGTTTTTTAAAGAATAGAAGATAACAGAAAATATGCTATCTGAACGATAAACTTGGTCATTTCATTGTCCTTTTTACCCATTGTTGTCTTTTTAATTGTATATATTGCTTGTTTTATGTTGCTATGGCCGTTGGCTAATGTGAATAAAGTTTATCTATCTAAAAAAAGTGGAAATAGGTTTTCTAAAGTATAGAAGATAACAGAAAATATGCTTAAAATCAATACCAAAGGTATATCTAAGGCATAGAACTATGCATCGGTCAGGAAAAGCTTGTCAAAACAAAAATCTCTTCTGTTGTTTCTAGAAAGTATAGAGCGCCTTGCAATAATACAACCTTGAAGGATATAAATGCATGGGGCAGCTGTGGTCAAGTTATCCTCAGCCAGAAAAAAAAGCAATTTGAATGTGGTTTCTTTCTTTCTCTTTTAAGGTTGACCTGTGTCTTGAATGCATTGAATGGGCCAAATCCGAGAAGAGGACATTCCTGCGTCAAGCTCTGGAGGTAAGGTATGCTGTATATCCGTGTGACTTGGTACAGCTAAGTTGTGCACATTGGTCTCTCGTTTATTCCCCGGATTTGGAAACCTGCCATACTACCTGCCAGGGCACTGAAACCAGACAACTGTTATCTATTCACGTTCCGCTGTGTTGCTTCTTCGGGTTATTGCTGACGTGTTACCAGGTTTCTCAAATGGTGGTTTTGGGTGTGATAGTTCCGTGCCACCTTTATGCAGACTTGCATCTCTGGGAGTTTTCCTCCCCTGTCTGTGATGCAAACAGTCAACATGTGTTCCCTCTTAACCCCCACGGTTGTGCTTGCTATATAGGACTGGTAAAAAGACAGGTATTTTCCCAGCCTTTATAAGCCGTCGGCATTCATTGATGTTGTTTTGTGGATCTTGTGAAAGGGAGGTGATCTGGATTAGCCAATGCAGAGAAGTTTGTATTTGACTGCAGACACATTTGTATTTGTGGATTTCTGCTTCTCGGTCTTTCTGCTCTGTGTGGCTTCGAAATGAGCTGCAGTTACATCCTTTGTTCCTTGGCTCATGTTTCTCCCCTATTGTGCCTCTTCCTATGTTGGGAACAGCTTCCCCTTCAATCTTATTACCACACAACCGTGCATTCTCTGCTGTCGGACTTTACTCTGCATTGCTGTGCTTGTCCAGACTTGCAGTTCCTCTCAGCAAAGGCCTTGCCTCTTCCGTGGTTCACATATATTGCTTTCCGAGTCAGGAATGAGCAGTCTGTGGCACTCCAGCTATTGCCACACTCCAGTTCCCATCATCACTAACCACTGGTCATACTGGCTGGGGCTGATGGGAGTTAAATTCCAACAAGTTCTGGAGGGCGGAAAGTTCCTCATACCTGTCGGAAATAAGTCCCGTATTTTTTGCTCTGTAAGACTCACTATTTCCCTCCTAAAAAGTAAGGGGAAATGTGTGTGCGTCTTATGGGGCGAATGCAGGCTGCGCAGCTATCACAGAAGCCAGAACAGCAAGAGGGATTGCTGCTTTCACTGTGCAGCAATCCCTCTTGCTGTTCTGGCTTCTGAGATTCAGAAAATGTGTCTTGTGGTCTGGTGCATCTTATAGAGCGAAAAATACGGTATTTCACATTCATAGAGTTAATTTTCATTGAAATGCATCATTTACCTTTCTCTCTCCTAGGCAAGGCTGGTTTCTTTGTACTTTGACACTAAACGGTATCAAGAAGCATTGCAGTTAGGTAAGTAGATTACCAGCTGGGCACCGCTTTGCCCCTATTTTGATTTCATACTGGCTAGAAGGAATAGAGCTCCTTAATATAGTCGTACCTCGTTTTGCGGCCAGGATCCATTTTGGAGCCCCGGCTGCTAGCCAAAAAGGACGCAGGGCAAAGTGCTGCGTCTGCGCACGCTTGTGGAGCGGTTTCTGCTTCTGCGCATGCGTGAGCTGCAAACCCGGAAGTAACCCATTCCGGTACTTCCACGTTTGCTGCGGACGTTCGCCGGAATGACGCTAGACAAGGCGGACGTTCGCAGAGGTGTTACTGTATTTACTTGCGTCTTACTCTAAACCTGCTTCATAAAAGCGTGTTCATCGCTTTAGCATCATGTATTGACCAGGATGCTTGAGGGAATTCAGTCTTTGGGTTCCAATAAGAACTGTCTGGAACCATATCTTTTAATATAAAATTATAAATATATGTTTAAAGTTAAGCATTTCTGTAGCTTAAGAAACTACAAAGATAAATGGAGAAAACAAATAAATACATGGAGCATATAGCACAGCGGGCAAAACCAAAGGACATATGAGTCCTCCTGGATCAGGACAAAGGCCAAAATTACTCACCCTAAATGTTATGTGTTCAGTTCACAGTATCAGCTGTTGGATAAATGGCGATACTTTATTTGGCAACTCCTCAAACTGCCTTCCCTAGGTTCAGGCAGAAACGAGGTCAACTTTCCCATCAAGCTTCAATTCACCTGATTCTTGTTTAAAATAAAAATTATGAAGGTGCTCTGTTTTCATTTGACATACCCTTGGCCTTGCATACTTTCCTGGAGGCAGCATTCAAAACTCTTAATGCAAACAGTCGCATTTTGCGAGAGGGAATGTCCTTACCGCGTTTAGGAGGCCTCATCGCAACGACCGTATCTGCCTGACGGGACTTCAAAGAGTTAGGCCCCCTCAACTCGATCCGATCCTTTCATTCTGCTTCGCCAGCAGCTCCTGCATTAGAGTTAACGTCCAGCCCTAGGACCCTCTCATCCCACAAGGCAGTAGAACAGCTATTCTCCCTCCTTCCCTCCCTTTCTCTCCATTCTCTCTGTGGGCTGGTGCGGAAGGTGCAGGCTTAGAAAAGCCACCGGCAGGACTCCAGAGTAAATTTAAGAGCAGTTTCATTTGAATACAGTGCAGAGAGAATGGACGGGCGGAGGAGGAAAGGTGAGCCCCCTGAAGGTGAGAGCTCCCCAGGTAGTACAGAGAGGGGAAAGTTCCTATATATTTGTTTGGTTTCTCTCTCTCACTGTTGCATGAAGGAGGGGGGCATGGAATGGTTTGCTTCTGGGTTGGATTGGGGGCAGCACTCCTGTGTTTGTGGTGTCCAATTCAAAACTGTTATTAAAAATGATATTAACAACATGTCACTCACTGGTGTGAATTGCATATTAGTTATGCTTTTTTGAAAAATAATAATAAAAAGTGCTGCTGTGTTATGGAGGGGGGGAATACATGCTAACCATTCTGCTTTTGCGCCTGTAACTCAGGTTCCAGGAGCAATTTTGCTCCTAGCTTTTATAACTCAGTTTCTAACACTGCCAGGGGGTAAGACTTTGGTAGCCTGGCTGACTTGTTGCCCTCCAGAAGTTGTTGGACTCCCAACTCCCATCACCCCAGCCAGCATGGCTAGGAATCAGGAATTAGGAGAGTCTGAAGATCACAGGTTCCCCATTGATGCTTTAGATTCAGTTTTAAAACCAAGTGAGGTTCTGCCTCTTCTCTCAGGGTCATAGTGACCCTGAGTCATTCTGATTAACTGACTGAGATCTGCACTGAATTCTCCACATGCCCATAGTTGCATCACTTAACTGTCTTATTAATGGTGGTATGCACATATAGTGGCTTAATACGGTGGCTGATTTTCCATGACCTGATTAGGCAGGTAGGGCAGTGTTGTCTCACATTAGTTGTCAAAGAACACAGGATTCATTTTCATGCTTTATATGTTAGCTTTGTATGTACCTAACTCTTATCTCGGTCTCCTAATAGCGTTGTGTCACTTAATCCTATGAACGCCCAGTTTGCTTCATAGTGGAACTGGGGATAGAACCTGCCTTCTCCCATCAAAATTGGACGCTATGGGTGGAATTTTACTCACAGTAGACCCACTGAAGGGACGCGAGTGGCGCTGTGGGTTAAACTACAGAGCCTAGGACTTGCCGATCGGAAGGTCGGTGGTTCGAATCCCCACGACGAGGTGAGCTCCCGTTGCTCAGTCCCTGCTCCTGCCAACCTAGCAATTCAAAAGCACGTCAAAGTGCAAGTAGATAAATAGGTACCTCTCCGGCCGGAAGGTAAAGGGCGTTTCCGTGCGCTGCTCTGGTTTGCCAGAAGCGGCTTAGTCATGCTGGCCACATGACCCGGAAGCTGTATGCCTGCTTCCTCGGCCAATAAAGCGAGATGAGCACCGCAACCCCAGAGTCAGTCATGACTGGACCTAATGGTCAGAGGTCCCTTTACCTTTAGACCCACTAAAATGAGTCAGGTCCATTAATTTCAGTGGGTCTACTCTTGAGTAAAACGTAGTTGAATACCACCCTGGTTTTCCACAGACCAGTCTCAGTTCAGCTGACCTAGTGTGCTAGCAGAAGCTAACGGGGCTTTTGTTCCTCCAGATCAGCTCTGGAGCATCCAGAACAGCACGTGTATTTTGTCTGGCGAACAGAAAATCTTGCATTGATCAGGAGAATACAGTGCTGAATTCCTTCCCTTGATATCACAAGTTCTGTTGAGTAGCAAAGATAAATATTAAGTATTTGAGAGGTCAGAGAGGGGGGCTCCAGAACGGGATTCTCTGAGACATCCGGCTCCACTGTATGACTTTTGTCAGGCTCACAGCTTTTGCGGGAGTTGAAAAAGATGGACGACAAGGCCCTCCTAGTGGAAGTGCAACTGTTGGAGAGCAAGACCTACCATGCCTTGAGCAACCTGCCAAAAGCAAGAGCAGCATTAACCTCTGCCCGAACCACAGCCAATGCAATCTATTGCCCACCCAAGCTGCAGGCGGCGCTGGACATGCAGTCAGGTAAGTCACGCAGGCAGCAGTTGTGTCATACATGCTTGCTGTGTTTGGGATTATTATCCTTTGCCCCGTGCAATAAACACTAGCTGGGGTGTGTTGGGCGAAAATGAGATGCGGCCGCTGTGCTCGTTTGATCATGAGTTTGTAGTCTGTCATAGGACAGGTAATAGAAGGAAAGAAGATAAATGCGATTAAAGAGATCCTACATTGGAACAATCCATCCAGGGAGCTTTAGAGAATCTTCCCCCAGGAGGTTTTTAAAAGAAGCTTGGTTAGGTTCTTAGGCCATGTGGCTGATCTGCAGGATCTCTTTCAACTCTCACTCTAGAGAGTCCGTAGTGAAACCCAAAATACAGGCATGGGGAAATCTAGCAAAACAAAAACAGATGAGCTCTTGTCTTAATTGCTATCTTAACTGATGCATATCATGCAAGATGAAGGCAAAACTGACTAGAGCTTGGTAGATTTTGGAAAAGCCCCTCAGTTCTCCTTTTGTCAGAGTTAAGCTGAAGTAATTAAATGCAGAAGCAATCAGAGCTATTAGGAAACACCCCCCCCCATTTACAAATGTAGCCTTTTTGATGTACATTCTTAGATGGTCTCTTTTCCCCAGTGCCTGTGTTAGTCCTTTAAAAAAAATTTTAATCATTTTTTCGATACAAACAACTGCAAAAGACGCATACAACAAAAACCATAATAACAATAACACAATTTGACAATTCAGATTTGAATGCACTGATATACCTATGACTACACCTTTTTAAACAATATTTTCCCATCTCTCTCCCCCCCCCCACACTTCCCTCCACTATCCGCCTTATCACTTAAATATTCGTTCCAGATTTCTTCATATTTATCCATTCTTATTTTGTGTCGACATGCAATTCATTCGTATGTAGCTAGTCTGTCCATATTATCAATCCATGTGCTCAATGGAATCTTTTTGCTGCTCTTCCAATTCATCAAAACAAGTTTTTTTGCTTCTAATATTATTTTATATTAGGTGCCTGTGTTAGTCCTTTAATTTTTCATGGCTGTGCCTCTCCCCTCTTACCTTTGGGCAACCGCTAAAACCAGCTCAGTTGTAACCCTTGAAATTATGCATAGGGGAACTGATTCCGATTAGCTTGCATTAGCGTAGAATTTGAGGACTGGCTGAACTGATGCAGCCCTCTTGATAACATTGATTTTCTTTTGTCAGAAAGAGAGAGGCAGGGGAGAAATGACCCTTCGAGATGGTCTCTCCCTAGAAGGACCGATAAGTAGGACTTTGCAGCCATCCTTCCCGGCGAAACTGGGTGCTCTAACCTGGTCCTTGTGTTTACCTTCCCTTCTAACAGGCATCATTCATGCAGCGGAAGAAAAGGACTGGAAGACGGCATATTCCTATTTTTACGAGGCATTTGAGGGTTACGATTCCATCGACAGCCCCAAAGCTATCACAGCGTTGAAATACATGCTGCTGTGCAAGATCATGCTGAACTTGTATGTGGCTAATTATATCGCAAAAGGAATGCAAATAGCCCCTTGTGTCCTCCCCCTTTTTCAGCAGTCATTTGGGTCAAGACACATGCTCTGGTATTAGAAGAAGCACCGGGATCCTTAACTGGCATAATTCATGAGTGTCACAGCTTGCAGAAGGGAGGCAAGAATGCAGGGGGCAGTGGAAAGAAAGAAAGAAGGATTAAGGGTCTTAGGAAGGGGTAGAAATAAGCAGCATACTAGCCATTGCCTCTCTCTGCTGTAAGTCTCGTTCAGGCCTCTTTGGTACATGGAAATGGCACTGCCACAAGAAGGCAGCCTGGATTTCTTAAATCCTCTGTCTTTATGGAGGCCAGGCAGCGCTTCCCTTCATTTGAAAGGAAGAAGATCCTTGGGAGGATGAAAAGGCCACTAGATTCTGAGTTCCCAGTTTTTTAACTGAATGGATATATAAGTGCCTTGCTTATACAGTGGTACCTCGGGTTACATACACTTCAGGTTACAGACTCCACTAACCCAGAAATAGAACTTTGCTTCAGGATGAGAACAGAAATCGTGCTCCAGTGGTGCGGCGGCAGCAGGAGGCCCCATTAGCTAAAGTGGTGCTTCAGGTTAAAAACCGTTTCAGGTTAAGAACGGACCTCCAGAACGAATTAATTACTTAACCCGAGGTACCACTGTAATGAGCTCTGCTAACAGCCAGGGACATGATGAATCAACACCTCTCATTTTATATTCTGTCCTTTTCAGGCCTGAAGATGTGCAGGCCTTGGTGAGCGGGAAGCTTGCACTGCGGTATGCAGGCAGACAGGTACAGAAACGCCGATCTACCTTTTTTGTCCTCGAGTCTTTTGATCCCATCTCCCACCGTTAATTTTTCAGTGAATTGGGCTGCCTTGCAGATGGGTCTCTGAAGTAGGGAGCGCCTGGAAGACTTGAGGTGCTACGCAGTTGCATCTTGAGGGTCTCTGCTGCCCAAGCTGGGGTTCTTCTGTCTCGATTGCTTGTTCTTTAGAGCTGCATAGTCTGTTTCTTTCTGTGATATAGCAGCTGCTTTGCTTTGAGTGAGGATGGAATTAGAACAGATACTTGGCATTCTGGTTGATGTCCTTTCCTGAATTTCCCCCTGACTTCTGGGAAATATTTTTCACAAGTGCGAGTGCCGCAAACGCAACCTGCCGTTCACGTGGCCCAGAAAAATGCTAACGTTGGCTCTTCTCTCTCCCTCGCAGACAGAAGCTCTAAAATGTGTGGCACAGGCTAGTAAGAATAGATCACTGGATGACTTCAAAAAGGTGAGTAGGCACAATGGGGAATGGGCTAATTATTCTTTGACTAGGTGGTTGAATAATAGGCTTAAAAATTGAACTTTCACATGGAGAGGGAGTAGATCTCAGCATACTTGGGGAGAATGAGGGTAAGGGCATTTTCACTCAGCCTTGCTTGTGAGATTCCTGGGAACATCTGACTGGCCACTGTTGGACAAAGAGAGGCTGTGGCCTCACCCAGTTCTGTTCCATTGAGTTTAGTTAGTGCCTACTCTCAGGAAAGTGGATGTAGAGTTGCATGCTTTCCTGCTTTGTTTCCTAAAAATAGGAAGAGTGGAAATATCCAGAGTAGTGGTGTTTGTCATGGATTGGATCTTAACACGAGTGGAAATTAGGTTTATTATTATTATTATTATTAAACTAAATTTGTATAGAGTGGTACCTCAGTTTTTGAACGTAATGCAGAGGGCAGTCTGCAAATTTCACTGAGAAACACTCAGCAGAAGCTGTTTGACTTCTGAGGCATGCTCGAAAGCATAAGCATTTACCGTATTTTTGCTCTATAAGACGCACCAGACCACAAGACGCACCTAGTTTTTGGAGGAAGAAAACAAGGGGGGAAAATATTCTGAATCTCAGAAGCCAGAACAGCAAGAGGGATCGCTGCGCAGTGAAAGCAGCAATCCCTCTTGCTGTTCTGGCTTCTGGGATAGCTGCGCAGCCTGCATTCGCTCCATAAGGTGCACACACATCACCCCTTACTTTTTAGGAGGGAAAAAGTGAGTCTTATAGAGCAAAAAATACGGTACTTCTGGGTTTACGGCGTTTGAAAACCGAAACGTTTGGTAACAGAGATGTCCGAAAACCGAGGTGCCGCTGTACCACCCTATACTCCTAGATCTCAGGGCAGTTCACAACAGAAAATCACAATATAAAAAACAGAAAATACATAATAAAAACAAACCCAATAATCCCTCCTTCCACAACACACTTTAAAAGGGTAACAGATGTAAATCGACTGAAGGCCTAGGAACATTTTTGCTTGGTGAAAACACTCCTTTTGTGTTAAGAGTTCCAGATATTCACTTGGCAACTGCTCCCTGATGTTTCCAGTAACTAGGCTAAGGATGGGTAAAAACATTGGGGGGGGGGAATGAAGAGCAAACCGTGTATTTATTTTATTTTGTTTTAGTCCAAGTTAGATGTGAATAAACTTGCACAGAGGGTGAATGGTATTCCCAGAGGTCAAGGACTGGAGTTTCAGGCCTCTGCATAGCTTCCACTCTCACCTAAGATTAGTAGACTCTTTTAAAAAAATTGTACGTTGCCGAAGCACCTACAAATATGCACAATTCTTCTTTTCTTGGAGCAGGTGCCTTGATTCTATTAAATGCAGTATAAACACAACCCTGTATAATATTAGACACAAATAGTCTCAGAATGATTCCAAGGAGCCTTCACTCCCTTGGCCCTAAGAATGGTTGCATCCTCGTCCTCTGTGCTCATTGCTGACTTAATCCAATCTTTCACAGGCTCTGAAAGATTATAAAGTGGAACTCAGGGATGACCCCATCATCAACACACATTTGGGCAAACTCTATGATAACTTATTGGAACAAAACCTGATCCGGGTCATTGAGCCTTTCTCCAGAGTTCAGGTAAGAAGCACTGGAAGAGCTTCCTTTCTCATTGTTTCAGCCTCCTTGAAGTTGGCGGTCATCTACTTAGATTTCCCAGTTAAATTTTCAAAACAACCATTACCATGTCCAATGCCAAAAGTATTGGCAGTAACAGCAGGCTGTTTTCAAAACGCTGTGTGCAGATCTTTCCTTTGCATTTCTCAAGAGTGTGGTAAAACATTATCTTGCACTATTGGTTAGGCTCTGGAGTGGTATAACTGGAATCGCAGGGCAGAAAAAGAGAGATGGGGGAGCTCTAAGTGGTTTGAGACATCAGGTGAGTCATTGATTGACAGTTCCAGGGGTCCTGGATTTCTTCTGCTGCTGCCAAATTCTGCAGTGACATTTGTTATTAAAGGTAATGGTTGAAAGTGGGCGATCCCTACATTTTAAGAATTGATTACTCTGACTAAGCCTGTTTGTACGACTTGTGTAAGATGGATTGCTGATAAACAGGTTGGGTACCGTATTTTTCGCTCCATAAGACACACTTTTTCCCTCCTAAAAAGTAAGGGGAAATGTGTGTGCGTCTTATGGAGCGAATGCAGGTGGGAGGCTCTGCTCAGCGCTCCCTTTAAAGAGCCGCTTGTGTGCGGTTCTTGGGGGCTTTTCCCTGAGGAGGGTGAAGGGCAGCCCATCAGTCCCTTCTCCCACCTCACGGAAAAGCCCCCAAGAGCCACACACACGCTCCACGTGGTTCTTTAAAGGGAGCACGGCTCTTGGGGGCTTTTTCCCGAGGAGGGAGAAGGGACTGATGGGCTCTCCCACCTGCATTCGCATCTGAGATACATACAGGCTCTGCTCAGCGCTGCCTTTAAAGAGCCGTGCGGAGTGTGTGTGCGGCTCTTGGGGGCTTTTCCCCGAGGTGGGGGAAGGGACTGACGGGCTGCCCTCTGTCCCTTCCCACACCTCCCAAACAAGCCAGCAAGAGCTGCTGCCAGGCTCGGCTCAGCACTCCCTTGTAAGGGCTCCCTTTCGTCCCTCATCCCGCTTTGCTGGGAAGCCAGCAGAAGAGGCACTGTGCAGCTATTACTCTTGCTCTGCTGGCTTCTCAGCGAAGCGGGAGGGCCGACGGAAGAGTTTAAAGCAAGAAAAGTGAGAGCCGCTTGCATGCTCTTCACAGAATATTTTTTTTCTTGCTTTCCCCCTCTAAAATCTAGGTGCATCTTATGGTCAGGTGCGTCTTATGGCACGAAAAATACGGTGACTTGAGGGCCATAGTGTGGGTTGGAGACCTTGACTGACATTTCTTCATTTTAAGAGCTAATTTATTTATTTTTAAAGCACTTACTGTGGGTGACTGCTGGGCTTGTACTGGACTTTAAGTTATTTCTAGTATTGCATTTTGAAAAAAGTAATGCAGATTTAATCAAGAGGTTACTGGAAATAAATGGATAATGCGAGCGACTTGAACTGTGTGTTAAGTTAAAATGAGTGGAATTGGCTGCTGACATGAGATTGTCCTAAAAGGTGTCAGAATCTACACAGCTGTTGCATACTGACTGCCTCTTCAGCCAAGTGTAGCAAATGAAAACCATAATACGTGTATTTGTTCCTTTCGAATCGTGTTGGCACTCGTTCTCAATTTCTTTTGCAGATTGAACACATATCTAGCCTTATCAAGCTGTCAAAGGTAAGAGCATGGATGCAAGAGACTACATAAGCTTGCATGTACATGAGCAGCTCTGAATGTTCCTGTTAGTAGTTAGGAGCTGCTAAAAAGAAGGGGCCTACCTGCTGCCATAAAGTTCAGGGAAGAGAGAGCAGAGCAGAGCAGGCATTAAACCACATTTAAAGTTTTGTTAAACTTCTGTAATCAGTTGTTTGTGAATGTGACAAAAACTGACACTTGTAATGATGCTGTGATCCTCACGCATAATTTCATAGGGAGGAAATAATCCCAAGAGTCTCAAATTTAATTATTCAGTCAGTGCTGGGAAGGAGACATTTATAAGAAAGCCCTGACATCTGAGGGTGTCATAAGTTCAACCTATTCTATATAATGTGACGTTCCAGTTGCCAGATTATAATAGATTTATGGCATAATAAGCAACATAATAAAATGGTCATTATTTAACACTTGATAAATTGTCAAACTGCCTAGAAGCCAATAATCCTCCCTAATACCAGTATTTTCAGCTAAAGTGAACACAGTATAGAATCTTAAGAGAAAGTAGAATCAAAATTGAATTGATGGAGAAATAATTACACAAAGGAAAAATAAACATCTGTTATCGTATATATGAAGAGAATAAAGAAAGAAGTGGGAGGAAAGATTAGAAATGTGACAGGCAAAAAGTGAAAATAAAGATTTATTTATTACCATGTGTGTGTTATGCAGCTGGTATTTAACCATGATTAACAAAGATATATCCATAAATTAGTGGAATATGGAGAAAATGTGGGAGAAAGTCACAGATTATATTAGTGTTTTATGGACATGCAAAAAGATTTGAGTGTTTTTGGAGGGAGATAGTATATGCAAGAAATAATTGGATAACCCATACCGAGAAACCCTTGAATAATAATTTTGGCACATCTTGAAGAACATCATAATTTTAAATTAAACTGTTGCCAAACAGTCATAGTGCAACAGAATGAGAATGGTTTAATAAAAATTGATTACCTTGCCACAATGACAGCATTAATTGAAATGGTACATTCAAGGGAAGAAATACAAACAATTTTATAATCTCTCCCCCCCCCCTTCCCTTTATAAAACACATGGAACAAGAACATAAACTTGAATTGTTTAAAACCTTTTTTATTTCTGTTATAATCAGTAGCTTATATAGAGAGCCTTCAGCCTTTGAAAATATATTTATACATAAACTAACAGTTTTACTGTATGGTTTAGATGCATGTCATAAATGTTGTGTATATTAGAATGAAATATGTAATGTCTTTTGCTTCCGTTCTTCAGTTCAGTGCTAAGAGTGTGTGAGAGACATGGGAGTTTTTTGTGTAGAGAAAAGAACAGCAACTCTTGCTGTCTCTAGAGCATATGTGAGGCGCTGAAGCAACCTCTAGGTGGTTTACCTCAAGATTGATATCCCAGGAACCACAAAACTTCAGGCTGGCAAAACCAGGTGGTCCATTGTTGGCTCTAAGAAGCTGATCGTCTCCTGGTTCTCTTTCAGGCCGATGTGGAAAGGAAACTCTCTCAGATGATCCTGGACAAGAAATTCCATGGTAAATCCCCTTCCCTTTGCCAAATGTGAAATAGTCATGCCCACCACAGTCTTGGGTTGCTTGTCCTGCCTTGCTTCCCCACCTCCAAGAACATGATGCGTACGAACAAGAGCTTAGATGTGCCAGAGGACAAACAAAAGAGGGGTTGTATTTAGGGTTGAGGGACGCGGGTGGTGCTGTGGGTTAAACCACAGAGCCTAGGACTTGCCGATCAGAAGGTCAGCGGTTCGAATCCCCGCGACGGGGTGAGCTCCCGTTGCTCGGTCCCTGCTCCTGCCAACCTCGCAGTTTGAAAGCACGTCAAAGTGCAAGTAGATAAATAGGTACCACTCCGGCGGGAAGGTAAACGGCATTTCCGTGCGCTGCTCTGGTTCGCCAGA
The DNA here is from genome assembly GCF_964188305.1 of Podarcis bocagei. NCBI lineage: Eukaryota > Metazoa > Chordata > Lepidosauria > Squamata > Lacertidae > Podarcis > Podarcis bocagei. The sequence goes on along the minus strand of NC_138138.1, from coordinate 16,193,116 downwards.
AGCGGCTTAGTCATGCTGGCCACATGACCCGGAAGCTGTACGCCGGCTCCCTCAGCCAATAAAACGAGATGAGCGCCGCAACCCCAGAGTCAGTCATGACTGGACCTAATAGTCAGGGGTCCCTTTACCTATTTAGGGTTACCAGATGTTCCCGGGGACAGTCCCTGGATTTGCAAATCTGTCCCCGGACAAATTCCGTTCCCGGAATGTCCCCAGATTTGCACATCTGTCCCCGGGAAACGTGGCAGCGGCAGCCTCAGCAGCCCGGAGCCAGCCTGGTAGTGCAGTTGGCAGATGGTTTTGATTGCCAGTCGTGGGTGATTTTTGGCATCCCCCCCCCAAAAAAAGCTCAACAACAACTCTGCACAATCCTCCCCCCAAAAAAAGCTCAACAACTCTTTGCCGTCTCCCCCCATTTTCTTAAATTGGAGTCCCCCAAAATAGGGGTAGTCTTATACACGGGGGCTTGTTATCCACAGAAAAATAAGGTGTTTGTGCTGTTTTCTTGAGGAAACTGTCACTCGAGGGTTAGATCAGTTTGTGCCCCATTACTTGAGAGGCCTAACCGGGGCTTTTCTCTTTTGCCAGGGATCCTCGACCAAGGCGAAGGCGTCCTGATTATTTTTGATGAACCACCTGTAGACAAAACGTACGAAGCTGCTCTGGAGACCATTCAGAATATGAGTAAAGTAGTGGATTCGTTATACAACAAAGCCAAAAAGCTAACATAGGTGAGGGGCTCTTTATAGTGTGAGCTGTGACAGATTTTGCATCCCCCTGAGAGGGTCGTTCAGTTGAATGACGTGGCTCCATCTATCTTTCTTCTTTTTTTCTTGCAGAGTTGAGAACCGTTGGCTGTTGCTTTGGAGAGTTGGTGCGTGAAACCTTTTTGGGGGGGTGGGACAAAAGGCTAGAAGACTGGTGGGGTGTTTTTTGTTCCCCACCCCCCCTTTTGCTCTTACTTCTCACTCGGAAAGTTTTAAGACTTCCTCATCTGATCCATCTTGTCTATACGATTGTGTGTTCCAGTTTCCATGTAACCTTTTACCTGCTGAACTTTGTACTGGGATGGGGAAATAATAATGTTTAAAATAATAAAAAAGGAGAGTTTCTTGGGGGTGGGGGGAAGGGAGCAGCGGCAGTATCCTAAATAAAAGGAGAGAGGCTTATGCTACCTTAAAAAAACAAAAAAAAGTGCTTCCCATTTTCTTGAGGGCGGCAGAAGGGTGGGCCAAGTCTTTTGACACTGGTAGGAACCCAGCCGCCAAAGGCACCTCCATACATCCACAAAATTCCTACACAGAAGGCGTTTTCCATGTACACTGTAGCATAACATGACTGTACACATGCCCTGGGAAGCTGTGGCTGATTGCAGCTTCTCAGCATGAGCATGCACAGCAAAAAAAGAAAAGGCTGTCTGTGAGTTTGTGTGTGGGTTTTCCCCGCAAACTCTCTCTTTGTAGTCTTGCGTTCCATGTAGGAATTTTGTCATCTGTGAAGTGGCCAGTTAGAAAGCGGGAGTTCCCTTAACCTTGGTGTCCAGAATACAGAGATTTCAGGCAGCCAAAGCGAGACCAGTTTGCTAATCCACAACAACAACAACAACAACTGCTGAAATGTCAGCGAAAAGAATTTTAGGCCTCTGGCCACCTTAAAAACTCCTTCTTGAATTCTGAGGCCTTAACAGGTAGGAGGCCGCTTGAATACGTTTTCCCACGGTCATAAAAAGAGCAAGAGATGGCCCAAGTCACTTTTGAACGGTGGCTCCGAAGGTTTCCTGGTTCTGTACTGCATGCCGTTTGTCCTTTATTATTATTGTTTTTTTTAAAAAGGCTAGAAATGTACTTGCCTTTTAACTTCACAACGAGATATGCTGTTGGAAAGAACTGAACTTCTGTACGATATTAACCTTTTTTAAAAAAACTGCAGATGGGTCTTATTTTCAGCTGGCCTTCTTTAGGCCACCCAGAGAGGCTTTTAAAACTGTTTTCCACCCCTTGAACATCCAAAATGAGACGGATGAGCCGTTCTAGGCAGAGGTCAGGGCTGCACATGACACCAGCCGTGGGGATGCCATCAAAAGCGGCATATTACCGTAGCAGCTTTCCCACATCTATATATTGAGATCTAGGAGGATTTGCCGCAAGACTCAGTGTGGTTTCTTTGGGTTTCCCCACCACTGCACTCAGTGGTGTGGACTGGGGAAGGGGAGATTGCAATGTGGCGAGCACTCTTAAAACTAGATCAGCAATTGTGGTGGTCCCAGGGCCAAAAGCTAGCCTCCTGAAACTTGCCAGCCTGGAAGAGGGTGTGTGTGTAGAGGAAGCAGTGTCTGTGGCAGTGGGGAATAATTAAAAGAAAGAGGTCCTGACTTGCCACTTATCATCATCTCAAAGTAATCTTCCAGGAAAGCTAGTTACTGACCCTAGACCAGGTGGGATAACTTGCCCCTTCAGCATCACTTAACTGGCATTTTTGCGGCAGGTCTAAACAGTGTATTGCCAACACCACAATTTTGTTCAAGTCCAGGGGAACATGAGGGTGGTGTTCTTGCGTAGAAGAGGCAGGGGGCTATTAACCCTGGCATTATGTCATTGAACGATGAAGTATATTTAAGGTGTTAACCGGCATCTGAGTAGTGCAACCTTCTGCATCGCCATTTCCTTTCTGTGCTTTCTCACACTTTTTTTTCCTTCCATTTTTGCAAAACGATACTCCCATGCCACAAAATATTTTTTGCATTCGCATGAAATCTCTCTCAACTGGCTGAACCTTCCTCCCCCTCTCCCCCCAATGTTCTCCCTTTATTTTGTCCTTCCTGCACTCTATAATCTTCCTCTCCGTCTCAGCCAGTCCAGATGTTCTGGGGAAGTGATCTTTTTTTCTTTTTTCTTTTTTTGGTCTTGGGGAGGGTTTTGGCACCATGAATTCAAATGTACAAATGGTTCACGCTAACACACACCAGGTATATCTGATGTTCAGATGGCATACAAATAAAAAAAAACCTTTTTCAAAAAGTCTCGTCTCTTGTCTTCAGCTGCAGAGGAGCAACATAAGCCCAACGTCAACAGCATGATGTGACTTTGTTGGCTGTCCCCTGTAGCTGGTCTTCCTTACGCAGCAGGAAGTCTTCCTTACAACAGTATTCCTTAGTGATGCCCTCCTTGCAGTCAGCCGTCATCTCTGTCAAGCTGCTATTGACTCTTGTCCCATGTTCAGACAATGGCCCATAGGGAACTGTTTAGTGGCTGCCTGGGAACAGCAGAGCGGTCTTCTGCAGGCACTTCTTTTCTCCAGCTCTGCAGTTGAAGCAGCATTAACAGGCAACAGTGCTGGTACAGCAGCTGACAACATGGTAGGAAGACTCCACTCCGAATCTCATCTGTGCCATAAGCTCACTGTGGGAGCTTTTGGGAAGCCGCTGTGCCTCAGCCTTGCACCCCATCAGAATAATAGGGTGGGTATCTTCTTAAGGGTTGGAAAGATGATTGACAGTGCATGTGAAACACTTTACAGTGGAACGTCTGGTTGCGAACGTGATCCGTGCAGGAGGCGTGTTTGCAACCCACAGCGTTCGCAACTCACAGCGCTGCACCTGCACACGTGTGGGTTACAGTTCGGTCTGGTGCGCAAAGCATGATTTAGTGCTTCTGCGGAAGTGCCGAAACCCGGTAGTAACCCGTTCCAGTACTTCCAGGTTCGCCGTGGTGCGCAACCCGAAAACTTGTAACCTGAAGCGTCTGTAACCCAAGGCACCACTGTATATGCTCAAAACGATACCGTACTGAGTGTTTAAAGTGTACACGCCTCTGAGGTCCCCCCTTTCCCTGCTTCCGTTCTTTAAAACACTGATAACAAATCTGCCTTTTCAAATATAAATGCAGAGATGAAGAACATACGGCAGGTTAAATTGTACCGCAATCGTCTCTGCATTTTCTGACACATTTTGATACAGGACAAAATGTCAGCAGGCTTAGCTACCAAGCATCATTCTGTCTTGTTAGTCAGTGGTTGGAATGAAATTCTTTACCTCGTCCAGTTTGCCATTGATTTGACCTTGAACACATGTGGACACGCAGGTGCCCAGTTGGTAGCCATCAGCGCTTTTCCCTCTGCTGTTAAGAATTCTTGGCTATTGGGAGCAAGCCACCGCTGTCCCTTCTGGGTGGCAAATATCGTACAACCCCACACCCCTCTTCCTTCCTAACTGCTGCTTACTGGGATTTCTGCACATTGCGATTAAGTAGCAATTTGTTTCTCAGCAGCCAGCATTTGGCAGGGGATTCAAAGATGGTTGCAAAAGTCCATTAAGTGTGTGCATTGTTTGCATTTTTGCCTCTATTGTAAATGCAGGAACTAATGGCAAGAATGAAGTGTGCATTAGAAGCAAAAGCTGGAGGGGCGGAATGGCAGGTCTGGTTTCAAGTGTTAGCTCCCTACTCTCCTATCTCATGAGCCCTGCTTTTGATCATCACCTTGTCGTGGTGAGTGGGCTTGCACGTTCCTATGATCCTTGTGAGCAAAGCCGTTGGGAATCTCGTACTCCCAGCAGGGTCACCCAAGGCGGTAAGGTAAGGTCAAAGGGAAGGAGCTAGACAAAGAATGATCCAAGAAGTCCTCAACGGCAAAACAGGCGGATAATAAGCGGTATGTTACAATGGCTGTGAAGGCGGATGAGGGCTGCAGCAGATAGGAATCTACCGGTTCGTCGTGACTACTCATGCCAGCGGAACAGAGCTCTACTGCAAAGACTGCATTGGTCATTGTTCACTGATCTACACACATAAATTCACGCATAGGCGTCTTCCAAACCCACTGTGGAAGGACGTGTGGTTCCAGAATTGGCCTCCATAGTCACGGACTCATTTGATTAATGGGCTAATACTAAAATGAGGCTGCATTTTAACCCGTATTTTAATTAACTGTTTTTTTTCTTCTTCCTATTACGTTTTATTGTAATTTTATTGGTGTTAGCTGCCCTGAGCCCAGTTCTGATCGGGGAGGGCAGGGTATAAATAAAAATTTATTATATATTTATTATTGTTAAAACCGTATTTATGGAAGACAATCTTACTCGGCTACAAGTGATAGAAAAAGAAGAAGAAGAAGAAGAAGAAGAAGAAGAAGAAGAAGAAGAAGAAGAAGAAGAAGAAGAAGAAGAAGTTGATTCCTTTTCCTGTGATCTTTGGACTCCCCTACCCAGCTGCTACTGCCTCCGCCCCCGCCCCCAATTTGCAACTTAGTTGTGGCACAGATCTGTATCCCGGATTGTATATTCTGCAGGAGCTCAGGAAAAGTACCAAAAATGGCAATGTTCTATATAGGCGAGACTCTTTACACAAGGGTTATGATGCGGGGATTGCGCATCAAGCCAAAATTGCGTATTGTCGAAGCACATTGACTGCAGTGGTGGGTGGGATTGCCAGAGTTTCTCCCCCTGGGTGCCCGCCCTCTTTCTGCTCCCTTTAAAAAAAACAAATTTTTACCAAGTGCATAAAGCACACAAGTTAAATGCGCACAAGTTGCAAGTTGCCTGTAATTTATCTTCCTGAAAATCCCTGCTTTAATAAGAAAGTACTTGAGAGCGCATCCATTCTTAAGGAAATTAGCCCTGAGTGCTCACTGGAAGGACAGATCCTGAAGCTGAGGCTCCAATACTTTGGCCACCTCATGAGAAGAGAAGACTCCCTGGAAAAGACCCTGATGTTGGGAAAGATTGAGGGCACAAGAAGAAGGGGACGACGGAGGACGAGATGGTTGGACAGTGTTCTCGAAGCTACCAGCATGAGTTTGACCAAACTGCGGGAGGCAGTGGAAGACAGGCATGCCTGGCGTGCTCTGGTCCATGGGGTCACGAAGAGTCGGACACGACTAAACGACTAAACAACAACAACAACTTGAGAGCGCTGCAAGCCATGCTATGGGTGCTAAATATCAGAGAGCTCCTTAGTTTACAGAGGCTCTAGGAGCACTGAAACAGCAAAACGACTAGAGAAAAACTGAAAACGAATATGATTAAGTGTAGTTTAGGGCCCATTTTGTGCCTAGTCTGTGGTGGCGACAGAGGGAATGAAAGCTTGCCTTTCCGGCAACATTAAATCTGCTTGGTGCCATCCTTTGGAGCTTTTCCATGTTGTGAAGGATCTGTTCCAGCTTGGCCCTTGGCAATGGAGTCTTTGGAAGTCCGCTGCGACCAGTTTGCGACACACTTTGCATATAACCACCCTGACTTGGACTCTGGGTTATTCGGTGGCATTCACGGAAGACAATATTGAGTCTTCTAATTAGATTTTATGGGATATTTTTCAGCCTGATGGCATGGACTGAATTCTTGGAGAAGTGCAAAGGGGTAACTTTCTGTTTGTCCCGCACCTGTCTTGACTTGTGAAATTGATTTGGTTGGGCTTAAAAGTTAGTGAAGTGGGGAGTGCTTCGCCTATGGAGGGTATTGTTCCCACACCCCATCATTGGGGTGGGTTGTAGAATAACTGGATCCCTCCGATTTGAACAACTGTCACCCAGCGCCATGTGTCAAATATTTTCTTTTGGGGCAAGGGAAGTGAGAAGGTGGCAGTGAAGATTCTGGATAGAAAACCTTTAGATCCATTCCAGTCTGGGTTCAGGAAACTTTCTTGGTTGCCCTAGTACAGGGGTGGCCAACTCCCAAGAGACTGCGATCTACTCACAGAGTTAAAAACTGGCAGTGAGCTTTTTTTAGGGAGAAGGAGTGCAGGGCTTTTTTTAGGGGAGCCAAAGTTGTTTAGCTTCTACCTGTTGGATGTGCCTGCCCTAATAGATCATAGAATCATAGAGTTGGAAGAGACCACAAGGGCCATTGAGTCCAACCCCCTGCCAAGCAGGAAACACCATCAGAGCACTCCTGACATATGGTTGTCAAGCCTCTGCTTAAAGACCTCCAAAGTAGGAGACTCCACCACACTCCTTGGCAGCAAATTCCACTGTCGAATAGCTCTTACTGTCAGGAAGTTCTTCCTAATGTTTAGGTGGAATCTTCTTTCTTGTAGTTTGGATCCATTGCTCCGTGTCCGCTTCTCTGGAGCAGCAGAAAACAACCTTTCTCCCTCCTCTATGTGACATCCTTTTATATATTTGAACATGGCTATCATATCACCCCTTAACCTCCTCTTCTCCAGGCTAAACATGCCCAGCTCCCTTAGCCGTTCCTCATAAGGCATCGTTTCCAGGCCTTTGACCATTTTGGTTGCCCTCCTCTGGACACGTTCCAGTTTGTCAGTGTCCTTCTTGAACTGTGGTGCCCAGAACTGGACACAGTACTCCAGGTGAGGTCTGACCAGAGCAGAATACAGTGGCACTATTACTTCCGTTGATCTAGATGCTATACTCCTATTGATGCGGCCCAGAATTTCATTGGCTTTTTTAGCTGCCGCGTCACACTGTTGGCTCATGTCAAGTTTGTGGTCAACCAAGACTCCTAGATCCTTTTCACATGTACTGCTCTCAAGCCAGGTGTCACCCATCTTGTATTTGTGCCTCTCATTTTTTTTGCCCAAGTGCAATACTTTACATTTCTCCCTGTTAAAATTCATCTTGTTTGTTTTGGCCCAGTTCTCTAATCTGTCAAGGTTGTTTTGAAGTGTGATCCTGTCCTCTGGGGTGTTAGCCACCCCTCCCAGTTTGGTGTCATCTGCAAATTTGATCAGGATGCCCTTGAGTCCATTATCCAAGTCGTTGATAAAGATGTTGAATAAGACCGGGCCCAAGACAGAACCCTGTGGCACCCCATTAGTCACTCTTCTCTAGGATGAAGAGGAACCATTGATGAGCACCCTTTGGGTTTGGTCGGTCAGTTAGCCAGTTACAAATCCACTGAGTGGTAGCATAGTCAAGACCGCATTTTACCAGCTTCTTTACAAGAATATCATGGGGCACCTTGTCAAATGCCTTGCTGAAATCAAGGTAGGCTACATCCACTGCGTTCCCTTCATCTACCAGGCTTGTAATTCTGTCAAAAAACGAGATCAGGTTAGTCTGACATGACTTATTTTTCAGAAATCCATGCTGACTATTGGTGATCACAGCATTCCTTTCTAATGTATTTACACTAAAAAATGAAACATGTATTGACATCACCTTGCCAACAAAGGTCTGTATAGTTCAAGCTATGGTTTTCCCAGTAGTGATGTATGGAAGTGAGAGCTGGACCATAAAGAAGGCTGATCGCCGAAGAATTGATGCTTTTGAATTATGGTGCTGGAGGAGACTCTTGAGAGTCCCATGGACTGCAAGAAGATCAAACCTATCCATTCTGAAGGAAATCAGCCCTGAGTGCTCACTAGAAGGGCAGATCGTGAAGCTGAGGCTCCAATACTTTGGCTATCTCATGAGAAGAGAAGACTCCCTGGAAAAGACCCTGATGCTGGGAAAGATGGAGCGCACAAGGAGAAGGGGACAACAGAGGACGAGATGGTTGGACAGTGTTCTTGAAGCTACCAGCATGAGTTTGACCAAACTGCGGGAGGCAGTGGAAGACAGGAGTGCCTGGCGTGCTCTGGTCCATGGGGTCACGAAGAGTCGGACACAACTAAACGACTAAACAACAACAAGAAGGTAGCCTGAAATTTTATATCAAATATTGGATTCTGCTACCTGTACAGATTATGCCAATGCACATAGTTCCCATAATTTGCAATTATATTTGCCACAATTCTAGTCCTTGCCCCCCCTTTTCTCCTGATCAAAGAGCTTCATATAATATTGAAGCCTTATTCTTCTACCTTCCTAACATCAGAAAGTTTTCAGAAGGCATTAAGCTGCTTTCGCTTTGGCTCTGTTTCTTAATCATCCCCCAGGGAAGCAACAAACAATGTGTGCTGCTGTAAGTTCCTTTGTGAGATAAAGTGATATCCCAAGCATTGTCAATCACCGCAGCCATAAAGGCTAGAAATTTATTGTGGGTGCTCCAGTGAAATATTGCCGTTCATTTCTGTACTGTACTCTCCTTAAGGGGATCTAGTTAACCTTGAAAAGGAATCATGGGGTTCAGGCTTCACTCAGAAAGGGAAATATATTTGTTCACTCATTCCCCATTATCCACTCCCCTTCAATACATTTGGCACCAGCTTGGCTGCAGGAGTTGCTGGAAGGAGGCGTACAATGCGCCATCCAACCATCCTAGGAACTCCGGTCAGGATTTGTGTGGGGTTTACTCCTCAGCCTTTTCTCCTGAAGATATCCTGCAAAGCAGCGGAGGTTTAGGATCAGAGTCTTCCTTCTCCTAGATGGGCTACCTTCCTGGGTTGATGAGCCCCATTTGCCTCACTTTCCTCTACAAAGCCGTGCAGAAACCACTCATAGCTGTCAACTTACGGATTTGAAAATAAGGGACCAGCAGCCTCGAAAATAAGGGATCAGCAGCCAAAATAAGGGATTTTCCCAGCACAGGTATGTTAAACTTCTAAGCCCCTCCAAGCCAAAAGCAGAAAGCCCAGCCAGCAGCCAAACGAAGTCTCAAGTGGTGGTTCCCACAGCGCAGCAACCCAGCAAGGAAAACCACCGTCACCTCTCAGCTGGGAAGCGCTGAGCAAAGGCGCTTTGATCAGCACAAGGCATGCAAGCTCCACCCCCCAGTCATTCTTAGACTCCTTATTATGTGGGCAACGCAGCCAAGCAACACAGTTGGAGCCTCCCTCCTCCCTGGCCGGCAGGCAGGGAGGGAGAGGAGCTGCTTCCTTTGAAACCCGGGGAAATTTAAGGGACATCATCAGTAAGGGACAACAGAGGGACACAGCACTGGGATAAGGGACTTTCCCGCCAAATAAGGGACGGTTGACAGCTATGAAACCACTTCTTGACCATGGGTAGGCAAACTAAGGCCCAGGGGCCTAATCCAGCCCAATTGCCTTCTAAATCCAGCCCGTGGGTGGTCCGGGAATCAGTGTGTTTTTACATGAGTAGAACGTGTTCTTTTATTTAAAATGCATCTGTGGGTTCTTTGTGGGGCATAGGAATTCATATTTTTTTTCAAAATATAGTCCGGCCCCCACAAAGGTCTGAGAGACAGTGGACCGGCCCCCTGCCAAAAAAGTTTGCTGGCCCCTGTCATTGGACCCACAACTGGTCCATTCAACCTGCTGCAGCCTGTCTTTGCATGCAGGGCAAGTATCTTAACTCAGTGAGGGTTTTAAGACCCATTGGCTACCCTTACCTGGTTTAGCCGTCCTGCTGAAGCTGTTTTTCTGGGGTGTGGCTGCTGTCACAAGCTGACAGGTGAGAACTGAGTGCAAGGTGGGGACCAAAGATGGACAAACCTACCCCAAAAGGAGCACAGGGTGTCCCCCACCAGAAGTACTACCCCTCCCCTTACAACCCGGGATTAATCAGAACAGGATAATAATAATAATAATAATAATAATAATAATAATAATAATAATAATAATAATAATAATAATAATAATTTATTTATACCCCGCCCATCTGGCTGGGTTTCCCCAGCCACTCTGGGCAGCTTCCAACAAAATATTAAAATACAGTAATGCATCAAACATTAAAAGCTTCCCTAAACAGGGCTGCCTTCAGATGTCTTCTAAAAGTCTGGTAGTTATTCTCTTTGACATCAGGTGGGAGGGCGTTCCACAGGGCGGGTGCCACTACCAAGAAGGCCCTCTGCCTGGTTCCCTGTAACTTCACGTCTCTCAGTGAAGGAACTGCCAGGAGGCCCTCGGAGGTGGACGATGGGGGTGGAGACGCTATCTAGCAATGTAAAATAAACAGGGTTTATTTAATCATGGCAGGGGAATTTATGGCTCCCCATGTGAACTCCAGTTCCTATCGGTACCAAAGGCATGGCCAATTTGATGGGAGCTGTAGTCCGAAAGCAACTGGAGGGCTGTGCCTCTAATCTGGCCAGCAAGACTCTGAGCGACCAAACAACCCCTCTCCTCTTGGGGCTTTTGTTCTCCAGCAAACAAGCATTAGTGCAGGGGTTCCAGCTGATTTTAGACTACAACTCCCCATCATCCCTAGCTAGCAGGACCAGTGCTCAAGGATGATGGGAACTGTAGTCCAAGAACAGCTGGAGACCCAAGTTTGGCAGACCACGCGTTAGCATAACAAAGGCAGGTTTTAGTACTTGGAGACTTGTAAGGCAGAGTTGGAAGGGGCACCAAGGGTCATCTAGTCCAGCCCCCTTCAATGCAGGAATCTCAGTTAAAGCATCCATGGCAGATGGCCATCCAAACTGCTTAAAAACCTCCAAGGAAGGAGAGCCCACAACCTCCGATCCTTTGTTGAACAGAAAGTTTTTTTCCTGGTGCTTAGTCGAAATCTCTTTTCAGAAGAAGACTCCTGTGTGACTCAGAAGCTTGTTTGGTTAAAAAGAGAGAGATCCCTCCTAGCAGCCACGAGAGGGAGCTCGGCTCGACTGGTGGACTTCAGCAGATGCGCCGGCTGCTCCCGATGCAAATCGGTTTGGCAACACCTCTTAACGTCGGCTTCTTCTCTCTCTTCCTGGGAATCAGCCTCCGATTTCGATTCCGTGCCTCTCGCGAGTTCAGGATGGGTGAGGAGGAGCCGGTCAAAGGAGGGAGCCGTCGTGGTGCATTACCTGGATCCTGCAGGAGTGGGGAGACGATTTGGGGCGGGAAGGGGGTCGCAGAACCAAGGAAGCAAGCAAGCAGTCACGCATCCTCCAAATGTCGGTGCGGCTCTCCACTCCATTCATTGAGAGGTTTTGGGGGACACGCGGCCCTCTCTTACCCCAAATCCCACGCGATTCCCCACCCACCCGGAAAGAGAACGATTAGAGCTGAAAATTGCATTGCTGCGCCTCCCTCGTCCCCCCCACCACCAGGGCTCGATCCTGGCAGAACCCGATTCCGGATCTCTCCCTGTGCCAAACTGTAATACCTAAGCGCTCCTAAGCAACCTAGAAAATCACATCTTGTTGCTGTTTAGTCGTGTCCGACTCTTCGTGACCCCATGGACCAGAGCACCCCAGGCACTCCTGTCTTCCACTGCCTCCTGCAGTTTGGTCAAACTCATGCTGATAGCTTCAAAAACACTGTCCAACCATCTCGTCCTCTGTCGTCCCCTTCTCCTTGTGTCCTCCATCTTTCCCAACATCAGGGTCTTTTCCAGAGTGGTGGCCAAAGTATTGGAGCCTCAGCTTCAGGATCTGTCCTTCCAGTGAGCACTCAGGGCTGATTTCCTTCAGAATGGAGAGGTTTGATCTTCTTGCAGTCCATGGGACTCATGAAGAGTCTCCTCCAGCACCATAATTCAAAAGCATCAATTCTTCAGCGATCAGCCTTCTTGATGGTCCAGCTCTCACTTCCATACATCACTACTGGGAAAACCATAGCTTGAACTATACGGACCTTTGTTCGCAAGGGGATGACTCCTAGAGTTGGAAGGGGCATCAAGGGTCATCTAGTCCAGCCCCCTGCAATGGAGGAATCTCAGCCTCAGCATCCATGACAGATGAGCGCCCATAGATCTAGAAATCGTTTGGGAAATCGAGCCCCGTTTTCCCCCGATGAAGTAGTCATGGCAGCGCGAAACCGAAAGCCGGGGGCTTTGAGACCCAGAAAGCGCTCGCTCCGCCGGCCTGGCGCTCCCAATCCTAACCCGCCGCCGCTCCTCATTTCTCCAGCTAGCAGGTGACTCTGCTATTTCCTTCGCCTTCCGCGTCGCCCTCCTCGCCTCTCTCCCTCAGGCCATGGCTATTGCAATTGGGCATGGGCGAGCCGCTGCGTTTTCCTCTCCTCCTGCCGCCTCCGCCTCCTCTTTCCCCCCAGCTTTGGCGATCTACCCATCTTCGCTGCCTTTGCAAAAACCGTGCGGTTCTCCTCCTCCTCCTGCAGCTGCTGCTGCTGCTGCCGCCTTCTTTTGCTGCCGCTGCTCCTCGTCAAATTGAGAGAGAGCTTGCACGCTGGCAGGAGAGCAAGAGAGATTGCACCTCCTGGGTTGCAAAATCCCCCTTCCAAAAAAAACCCCCAACGCGCTGCAGCAAAAGTTCCGCCTCGACCTGTGCTCGCGTTCTTGCATTCAAGGCACCTGCAGCCCGATTTCCTGTGCAGAGAGAGCAACCGCCGCTGCTTTCGGTTCTTCCTCTTTTTCTTTTCTTTTTTTGGGTGGAGGAGAGGGGGAAGTTTAGCAGCAGCAGCGGCGGACTTCTCTGAAGAGCACGCGTGGCAATCGGAGACAAGATGAGGATGCCCTTTTAGGAAACGGGGCTCGCTGCGGATGCACTAGAGGCGAGCTGGGTACCAGCGAAGCTGCCTGCCCATCATGGTGGTGGCCCCGGCCCCAGAGGACAGGCGTTGAGAAGTCACCTTGTGCTGGCGACCCCTCCATCACTTCCAGCTGCTTCCTGGAATTAGGCCGCGGCAGGAGCAAAAAAAGAAAAGGGGGGGGGGAGAGAAGCATGGACAACTGACTGTGTTGACCTGATGCACCGGAGGAATCGCACATTCACACGTGTTGGGAGTTCCTGGAGCAAGTCCTCCTTTTCCACCCCTTTGCCTTCCTCCTCCGATTTGGCGGACGTGGGGAAAGTTGCTGGGGTATTTTTTATTTTTGATTCCCACTGACCTTTTTCTCCTCTCCCCCCCCCCAGGAAAAAAAATATCCTGGATATTTTAATTTTGTAGTGCTTTAGATTTTTGTGTGTGTAAGAGGACAGTGTGAGGATGGGCAATGCAGCTAGCAGCATGGAGATGTCTCCGGCGAAGGAGATTAAAAGCCAACCCACGGCCTCATCGCCCCTGCCCCCCAAGCAGCCAGCACCCCCCAAACAACCTATGCCCAGCTCTGGGGAACTGGAAGAACGATTCACCCACGTACTGGTAAGTCTCTGTCTTGTCTTCCTCCTCCTCCCTTCTCTTCTCCTCCCCATAGACCCATCGTGCCTTCATGTCACCCTAAAGACGTCAACCAGCTGGGGGTTCTCTTAACACACCCCGAAATGGAAAACTAATCTAGCAAGGGGTGCAGGCGTACTTGCAATCTGTGTGGTTAGAGAGAGGTCCAAAGATAAATTTCCCCACTCTCTTCAATGCTGTGAAATGGGAAGGTTTTTCCTCTTCTTTTTCTGCTTTAAAGGGCCGGTATTACTTGGTAAGGAGCCGATAATTCCTGCTCCACCCTTATTATTTTTATTATTATTAGTTATCTCCTTTTGCTGAACGCTTTGTGGTGCCACGGTTTCTCTGAAGGAAGCAACCTCAGTCTGCAAATTGGAAGTACAGAAGCATTGGTAGAAGGGTCAAAAGGAGCACAGCTGGAAATGATTTTAAGTAGATTCACACCTGCCTTGATGGCGGGGATTAATCTCACCCAAGTTAGCGGCATGTGAGGGTGGAGACTGCTCCAGATCCATTCATCTGCAGGTGTCCTTGTGTAGCCCCTCCCAGTCTCCCCAGTGAGTTCAAGTGGTCTTTCCCAGTATTTCCCGAGGCTAGTCTGCAGTCTACAACAGACACCCTAGAGGGGAAAAAAAAACTAGGTTCTGCAAACAGCTGGTGCTAAACTGATGTGAAGTAGCCAGAACTAGCCTCGGATGTTCCCCCAAACCAATTCCCTCCTCAGAAGCCACTGATGGTTGCAGTGCCCTTAGGGCCTTGTTCCAAGTTGGCTGATTGCAGATTTTTGGCTCATATAGGATGTTCTCAGACGCCTCTTCTGATGGGACAGAACCACAGGGTTTCAGCAACTGTAGCTGCATCTGTACCTGCAGTTAAGAAACTAGTTTGCATTTTGTGCATCCTTTCAGGAGCTATGCAGCTGTAGGGAGGACAGAGGGTGCGAGATCTGTAGCTCTTAGCTTTGAGGACATGTTTGGGAGTTGCGCCTCTAGTTGGCCTTCTGCTTTGGGGAGATGTGGAGCTCGTGTGCCCCGGGGGAATCTTGAGAGAAGAGGGAGCTGGGTTGTGTGTTAATTCTGTGGTTTCATCCAACCCTATGAGTTGAGAAACATGTGCCCATGGTTGCTTAAAGTTGATGAGTTCCATCTCACCGTTGCCTTGACTATCCTCTTCTTAAAGAGCTCTTACTGTGGCCAAAGGGTCGGTCTTCTCTCTCTCTCTCTCGGGCACACACAGAGAGTCAGCAGAGCAGGAGACTCATAATCTTAGGGTTGTGGGTTCAAGCCCCACATTGGGCAAAAGATTCCTGCGTTTCAGGGGGTTGGTCTGGATGACCCTCGGGGCCCCGCCAACTCTACAATTCCACAATTCCGTTCTGTGGCTTATAACGCTTTAAGCACATTGGTGGCTGTTACTGTGGAACTGAGGGCAGTGCTGAAAGTCGTTGATTAGCCAGGATGTGATCTTGTGTGTGTGTGTTTGAGAACAGGCAGTTTACTGTATATAACATGTCTTAATAATTCGCACTTTGTAGATAATATTAAACAGTACGGAGGCACTTTGAGAGGTCTGGGGCAGTCAATGGCCCCCAGAACCTGCCTTTGCAGACAAAGGAGGGGTGTGAGGAGTACAGTTGGGTTGTTTCCAAGCCAGGCACACGCTAGACACTCAGCATCTATTATTCAACTGCAAGAGGAAGGTCTTTGCAGAGGAAACCCACCAGTAACCCTCTCAGTAACCCTCTCCATCTTAGGACCTCCATAGACATAGTTTTGTAACCAAAGATGTTACAGTGGTACCTCGTGTTACAGACACTTCAGGTTAGAGACGCTTCAGGTTACAGACTCCACTAACCCAGAAATAGTACCTCGGGTTAAGAACTTTACCTCAGGATGAGAACAGAAATTACGTGCTGGTGGCACGGCAGCAGCTGGAGGCCCCATTAGCTAGAGTGGTACCTCAGGTTAAGAACAGTTTCAGGTTAAGAATGGACCTCCAGAATGAATTAAGTTCTTTAACCCGAGGTACCACTGTACTCAGTGCTCTTGGGTAGGCAACAAGAAGATCTAGACAATGAGTAGCACAAAACCAGGAGGGGGTTGGTTTTGAATTGAATTATTCTCTCTTTCTTTGGGTTTAGGGGCAGGGATCAGCGGTGGGTGTCCCTTGAAGCAAATCTAGCTCCCTTGTACAGTGGTACCTTGGTTGTCGAATTTAATCTGTTCCAGGAGTCCGTTTGACTCCTGGGAGCATTTGAAAACCACAGTGTGGCTTCCGATTGGCTGCAGGAGCTTCCTGCAGCCAATCGGAAGCTGCAGAAGCCGCCTCGGGCGTTCGGCTTCTGAAAAACGTCGGCAAACCAGAACACTTGCTTCCAGGTTTGTGGCGTTCGGGAGCCGATTTGTTTGGGAGCTAATCCGCTTGGAAACCAAGGTACCACTGTATTGACGTTAAGCTGCCAGTTCACCAGCAA
The DNA here is from genome assembly GCF_964188305.1 of Podarcis bocagei. Lineage (NCBI taxonomy): Eukaryota > Metazoa > Chordata > Lepidosauria > Squamata > Lacertidae > Podarcis > Podarcis bocagei. The sequence goes on along the minus strand of NC_138138.1, from coordinate 16,176,799 downwards.
GGGAATCGATCGTATGACAACTGACCAAAGGACTTGCCAGCATCCTGTTTTGGGGGGGTATTTGTGTGGAATGGCTTGCCACCCTCCATTCCCTCCTTAAGGCAGCCTTCTCACAAAACTAAGAGCTGAAGAAAGAGTTTGTAACCGCTGGAGTTCGTAGGAAGATTTCTGCAGCATTCATGCTGCCTTGCCGACAAAAGCTAGGTGGCATCTCAAGAGCTTGTGGTCAAGAGCATTTGTTTCCAGTGCTAATGTTCAGCCCAGATCCTTTGAAGTGATATGCAAGAGCCTCTTCCACCTGGCACCATCCTGAGCATTCCCCAAACATATGGAATTATAGGGGGAAGAGCTTCCAGACCAAAAAGTTGTGACTCCATGTGGTCTTCTTCATCTCAGAGACCCATCAGAACTGCTACAGAATAGACCGCTTGTAAGGCTGCAGTCCTAACCCCATTCAGCTGGCAGCAAGCCCCATTGAATTGGATAATAATAATAATAATAATTTATTATTTATACCCCGCCGATCTGGCTGGGTTTCCCCAGCCACTCTGAGCGGCTTCCAACAGAACACTAAATTACAATAACCTATTAAACATTAAAAGCTTCCCTAAACAGAGTTGCCTTCAGATGTCTTCTAAAAGTCTGATAGTTGTTTTCTCTTTGACATCTGGTGGGAGGGCGTTCCACAGGACGGGTGCCACTACCAAGAAGGCCCTCTGCCTGGTTCCCTGTAACTTGGCTTCTCGCAGCGAGGGAACCACCAGAAGGCCTTCAGCACCGGACCTCAGGGTCCGGGCAGAAGGATGGGGGTGGAGACGCTCCTTCAGGTATACTGGACTGAGGCATTTAGGGCTTTAAAGGTCAGCACCAACACTTTGAATTGTGCTCGGAAACATACTGGGAGCCGGTGTAGGTCTTTCAAGGCTGCTCCCAGTCACCTTCAGAGGTAGCCCCACATAGAGTGCATTGCAGTAGTCCAAACGAGAGATAACCAGAGCATGCACCACTCTGGTGAGACAGTCCATGGGCAGGTGGGGTCTCAGCCTGCGTACTAGATGGAGCTGATAAACAGCTGCCCTGGACACAGATTTGACCTGTGCCTCCATGGACAGCTGTGAGTCCAAAATGACTCCCAGGCTGCGCACCTGGTCCTTCAGGGACACAGTGACCCCATTCAGGACCAGGGAGTCCTCCACACCCGCCTACCTCCTGTCCCTCAGAAACAGTACTTCTGTCTTGTCAGGATTCAACCTCAATCTGTTAGCTGCCATCCATCCGGACTTGCTTCTGAGTAGACTTGGGTAGGATTGTGCTGTCAGCAAGGAAGTCATGGAGTTGAGTTCCTACACGGTCCTGGTTTCCCCTCTGTTTCAGCAGCATCTGGGTGCCTGGGACGTACTGTAGTGTGTCAACTCAAGCTGTGTTTGGAAAGAGGTCATCTGAGCTACTGTTGCTAACAGTGGCTGGTCTTGCGTTTAATTTATGCCGTTCTTTCCCTAAAAACTGGGTGGTAGGACTGACTTGCAGGGTTGTCCGTCGAATGACTGAGATAATTTATGGGATGCACTTTCAGCATTTGAGGAACAAAAGTCTGCATAAGCGTTGTTGTTGAAATAAGCAGAAAGTGGGCATCATTTTCTGTCCCTCCTACACTCACTTGACATTTCTTATGCCAGGGATGGAAAACATGTGGCCAGCCAGATGTTATTGCACTCTTAACTCCCAGGAGTCCCACCTGTGGCCAGGGATTCTGGGAAATGTAGTCCAGGGCTGCAGGTTTTGCACCCCTAGCTTATTCCGAGGGTAGCAGAAGAGGCTGAGAATGAACTGCTTGCCCGGCCTTCTGTCCTGTTTGTCTCTGTGCAAGGAGGGATGAGTGAATTGATGTCCAAAGCCTACCCTGACACCTGTGTTGGCTTACTCTCCTTTTCCATCATGGCATTGACGTTTCTGAAAGCCCTGTCTTCCGCTATCAGAGTTTGTGTGAGACAGAAATGAGTCAAACCAATAGATTTTGGCGCTTGAGGCAGGAAATCCCAATAGATTCCTCCCAGTAGACTGTGTAAGCTAAACATCAATTTACTGCCATTTAATGGTACCTTCCCCACCCAAAAAACCCTCAACAACCCAACTGAGGATGAAATGTGGTTGGTTGACTGTGCTACAGCCCCAAAGTTTGGCCAAGTGAAAATGTGGGCTTGGGTCCATGAAAGGTTCCTTGCCATCAATGATCGGGGTGGACCAGAGATAGCCAAGGTTTTTAGGGTTTCGTTTGTTTGCTATCCTTTTCTTGTTGTTTAGTCGTGTCCGACTCTTCGTGACCCCATGGACCAGGGCACACCAGGCACTCCTGTCTTCCACTGCCTCCCGCAATTTGTTCAAACTCATGCTGGTAGCTTCGAGAACACTGTCCAACCATCTCGTCCTCTGTTGTCCCCGTCTCCTTGTGCCCTCCATCTTTCCCAACATTAGGGTCTTTTCCAGGGAGTCTTCTCTTCTCACGAGGTGGCCAAAGTCTTGGAGCCTCAGCTTCAGGATCTGTCCTTCCAGTGAGCACTCAGGGCTGATTTCCTTCAGAATGGAGAGGTTTGATCTTCTTGCAGTCCATGGGATTCTCAAGAGTCTCCTCCAGCACCATAATTCAAAAGCATCAATTCTTCGGCGATCAACCTTCTTTATGGTCCAGCTCTCACTTCTATACATCACTACTGGGAAAACCATAGCTTTAACTATACAGACTTTTGTTGGCAAGGTGATGCCTCTGCTTTTTAAGATGCTATCCTACGTACATTAAAATGTTTCTCCCCTCCTGTTCCCCACATCTTACTGCAGGCATCCCCAGACTCCGCCCTCCAGATGTTTTGGGTCTACAATTCCCATCATCCCTGACCATTGGTCCTGTTAGCTAGGAGTGATGGGAGTTGTAGTCCCAAAACATCTGGAGGGCCGAGTTTGGGGATGCCTGACTTGCTGTGTAGCAGAATAGGAATTCCCTTCTGTAATTTTCATGACTGTCCCTTCCTCCCCTTTGCTAGGCACAGGGGGCTGGTGGTGGCTCAGAATGCCCTTGCCCTATAGAACGCACAGGACGCCCTTGGCCCAGGAGCTACATGGAAATGATTTGCATTTTAAAATATACATCAGGAGGCTTGGTTTGTTCAGAATCAAGTATACACTTTCACAGTTAATGCTAAATAATAATAATAATAATAATAATAATAATAATAATAATAATAATAATAATAGTTATTATTAGCCCGTCCATCTGGCTAGGTTTCCCCAGCCACACTGGGAAGCTCCCAGCAGAATATTAAAAACACAATAGAACATCAAACATTAAAAACTTCCCTAAACAGGGCTGCCTTCAGATGTCTTCTAAAAGTCAGATAGTTGTTTATTTCCTTGACGTCTGATGGGAGGGCGTTCCACAGGACGGACGCCACTACCAAGAAGGCCCTCTGCCTGGTTCCCTGTAACTTCATTTCTGGCAGTGAGGGAACCGCCAGAAGGCCCTCAGAGCTGGACCTCAGTGTCTGGGCTGAACGATGGTGGGTGGAGATGCTCCTTCAGGTGTACTGGGCCAAGTTGTTTAAATACACTGCTTCTGGTAAATGAGCCACTATAGCTGTTAGAAGACCGTGAAAATTTGTGCCCCAGGCTTTAAATACTTATCTACCCATGTACTATCTGAAACCAAAGGGGGACATGGGTTGCCGGATGTGAAATATAGTTGCATTATTCTCAGTTCTCCTATCCCACGATTAGTCTTGGGTGTAGGGCATAGCTGTCAACTTTCCCCTTTTCTTGCGAGGAATCCTATTCAGAATAAGGAAATTTCCCTTAAAAAAAGGGAAACGTTGACAGCTATGGTGTAGGGACTTGTTTGTTTTTCGGTTGTTGAGACTCGGCTGCTGAGACCGCTATTATTGTCCCTTAGCCTCAGGTGTAGAGGAAGATCTTAAATCAATACGTTAGTAAGATAGATAGGTCTTCAGCATCCTCCAAGATGTATCTGCTGCAATTGGTAAGCTGCTGTTGCCTCCTTGAGGTTTTTTATATAAAAAACTAACAACACAAAGACTTTGTTGGATCACATGGCTGCTGAGCACGTTCCAATCAACCCAATACTTGTCTGCAATCCAAGTCCTTTTGGGAGAGAAATGAAAAAAGATGAGTCTCACCTCATTTTCTTCTTCCTTTTTGGCACATGCCTGAGACGAAAAAGCCCTTCTCTCTCCCTGCCTTGGCTGGCTCCAGTGGCTGGGAATCCCAGTCTTGAAGGTCTTGTTTAGAGTTGCCAGCTTCCTTGCTGTCCGGAGCCCCACCGTTGCTGCCAAAAGCTCATCCCGTCTATGCGAGAGTGAAGTGAGCTAGCCAAGTTTAGCCTTTTTTGTTTTGTGCGCCCGTTCATTCTCAGCAAGGAAAGCCACTGATCTTTGTGGCTGCCTGTCGCCCTACGATTGCAAATCACATTACAGTGGTACCTCGGTTTTCGAACGTCTCCGTTGATGAATGTTTTGGTTTTCGGATGCCGTAAACCCAGAAGTAAATGCTTTGGTTTTTGAACGCGTCTCGGTCCCCCATCTTTGGGCTGTGGCGATGAGCACTCATGGCGTCACAAGAGCTAACCTTCTAAGAGTAAACTTAATTCCTTAATTTGGCTTTCTAGAGAGTCTACCGATGATAACTATGCTGCGTTTTTACTCATCGCGGTTTCTGAAAAGCTTTAGGAAAGTCTTGAGCAGCTCCAAATATTTGGGGGTGGGGAGCAAATTTTGAAGCACAATAATAAACAGTGCGATTTCTTACAAAACACATGCTGATTAAGTATGTCTTAATCCAGCTCCAAGGGCCTTCTGGCTGTGAGAAGTGAAGCTACAGGGAACCAGGCAGAGGGCCTTCTCGGTGGTGGCACCAGCCCTGTGGAACATCCCTCAGATGTCAAGGAGATGAGTAACTACAGTGGTGCCTCGCAAGACGAAAAGAATCTGTTCTGTGATTCTCTTCGTCTAGCGGTTTTTTCGTCTTGCGAAGCAAGCCCATTGACGGATTAGCGGATTAGCGCTATTAGCGGCTTTTAGTGGCTTATCGGATCAGCTGATAAGTGGCTTAGCGGCTTAGAAAAAGGGGGGGAGGGGAAAAAACCCGCAGGAACTCGCAAGACATTTTCATCTTGCGAAGCAAGCCCATAGGAGATTCGTTTTGTGAAGCACCTCCAAAACGGAAAACTCTTTCGTCTAGCGAGTTTTCCGTCTTGCGAGGCATTCGTCTTGCGGGGCACCACTGTATTTAACCTTTAGAAGACATCTGAAGGCAGCCCTGTATAAGGAAGCCTTTTAATGTGTAATGTTTTGTTATGTTTTTATGTATGTTGGAAGCATCCCAGAGTGGCTAGGGCAATGCAGTCAGATGGGCAGGGTACAAAAATATTACTATTATTATTATTATCACTACTACTAGGACTTGCCAACCAGAAGGTTGGCGGTTCGAATCCCCACGACGGGGTCAGCTCCCATTGCTCGGTCCCTGCTCCTGCCAACCTAGCAGTTCGAAAGCACGTCAAGTGCAAGTAGATAAATAGGTACCCCTCTGGCGGGAAGGTCAACGGCATTTCTGTGCACTGCTCTGGTTCGCCAGAAGTGGCTTAGTCATGCTGGCCACATGACCCGGAAGCTGTACACTGGCTCCCTCGGCCAATAAAGCGAGATGAGCGCTGCAACCCCAGAGTCGGCCACGACTGGACCTAATGGTCAGGGGTCCCTTTACCTTACTACCCCTCTGCTTATCCTTGTTGTAAGAGAGGGGCAAATGAATGGCAGGACGCAAGAGCAGCGTTATCCACACTTTCCTTTGCTCTTTCCAGGCATGGTCCACGAATTACAACTCTGTTTCTGATCACCTTTTCTTTCCCCCCCGGAGCTTTTCCTGCATAAAACCAACTGTTCAAAGCTTGATTGGCGCAAACGTCAATTGACAGAAATCGCAAAGTGACATTTGATCTGATTTAAAGAGCAGCTTTTCATGGGGAAAGCTAGGGGCAATGTTCAAGACACAGAACGTTTCAGCGTGGAGCTCTACTGCAAAGTTGTGGGGCAGAAAGTGTGGATAAGCTCAGTATTCCCACACATGAATTTGTATCATGTAGGACTCTTTCCCCTAGTTGTCCTGTGGGACCCAACGCCAGGTTTGCTGAAATGGAGTCATCTCTGGTTGCGGAATTTCCTGGGGGAATTTCTCCGCATGGAGGATAAACCTGGCTTCCATCCATCTTTATCTTTCTTCTGCTGCAACTTGAAAGTTTCCCTCCTTCTTGGGGAGAAATGAAACTGTGACTCAGTCAAGGGCAAAGCCAACAGGAGCCTGGGCTGCGGTAGCCTTAGCCTGCCCATCCCAAAATAGCTTTATATTATTTTTGCTGAGCTTGCATCAGATTATTGCGCAGTGTCTCTCCATTCAGAAAAGAGGAGGGGAATGGTTTGGTTGGAAATGCAGTGCTACCCACAAGATACTAAAAGTGGGGAGGCTCAGAGCTTTAACGGTGCAATACTGTGCGTGTTTCATTGGAGACAAGTCCCGCTCTGTTCTGTGGTAATTTCTCTCAGGTAAGGGTGGCAGCCTAAACGCTTTATGAAAAATCTCCATGTGATGTACACAAAATCGTATGAAACACATACATTGATAAGATTCATGTAGCTCCCTTTGGTGGAGTTTTGGGGGCAGTTTACAAAAACAAGGCGAACCTAAGAGATAATAAATCTTATAGAACTGTAGAATTATAGAGTTGGAAAGGGATCCTGAGGGACCGTCTCGTCCTGTGGTTCCCAACATGGGGCACACACCCCACAGGGAGGGACAATTTGATTTTTAGGTGGGGGCAATTTGAGAATGAGTTATTAACAGTTAATGGCCTTTTAGGCTTCCTCCACGTGAAAAGGAGTTCACTTTTTGAATAATAAGAATCATATTTCACATCAGGATTTTAGAGATGCTTAGATAGATAGCCAAAAAAAGATTGGGAACCGCTGGTCTAGTCCAACTCCCTGCAATGCATGTTAAAAAAGGTGAGGAAATATGTGCTAAAATAAAATTAAAAGTCTAGGAGATTTAAAAAGAAAACAATGTAGACACTAGGTAGGCCTTCTTGGGGACAGTATCCCAGAGACAGGGCGCCTCACCAGAAAAGTTGTGTGTGTGTGTCTGTGTGTGTTTATCTCTGGTTGCTGTTTGTAAACCTAAGCACCAGAAAGCCAGTACAGTGGTACCTCGGGTTACATACGCTTCAGATTACAGACTCCACTAACCCAGAAATATTACCTCGGGTTAAGAACTTTGCTTCAGAATGAGAACAGAAATCGTGCTCTGACGGCACGGCAGCAGCAGGAGGCCCCATTAGCTAAAGTGGTGCTTCAGGTTAAGAACAGTTTCAGGTTAAGAACGGACCTCCAGAACAAATTAAGTTCTCAACCCGAGGTACCACTGTGCAGTTCTTTCAGTGTCGACAAAACATATTCCCGCTAACTGGCCCCAGTTGATAGCCTGGCAGATGTATTTTGAACTAAACACAGTTTCCGAGCAGTGTCCAACGGCAGCCCCACACGCAACACACTACAGCAGTCAATCCTAAAGGTTAGCGGGGCCTAGATAACAGTGGTCAGGCTGCAACTAGTACACTAGTCTAAGAAAGTCACTTCTTGGCACAGAAGCTACCTGGGTCTCCAGCGACAAACGTGGATCTAGGACAGGCATAGGCAAACCCGGTCCTCCAGATGTTTTGGGACTACAACTCCCATCGTCCCTAGCTAACAGGACCAGTGGTCAGGGATGATGGGAGTTGTAGTTCCAAAACAGCTGGAGGGCCGAGTTTCCCTATGCCTGATCTAGGAGTACAAGCTTTGCTCTTTTTTTAGGACAGTCCCTTCCAGGACTGGCTGAATGTATTTTTCCGTTGATGTTTAACCATGAGGCAGGGAGAGAGATTTCTGCTCACCACCCTGGCCAAGATTGCAGAGTTAGTAGAGAATAAAACCTCGTCTCGTGTCCCAAAGGAAGAAACTCTTGCGCTGCCCATTTATCTTACATAATCCAAACTCAGTGGGTCTGCAAAGAACAAACACCCGTGTGACTGAGCCAAGTCACACTTGCTTAGGGAAGGTGGGAAAAAGCCAGACTGCCAACTGATCAAATACTTTTCAGGTATTAATCGTCTGCCTTTGAGCCAATTTAAGGTAAAGGGATAAAGGGACCCCTGACCATTAGGTCCAGTCGTGGCCGACTCTGGGGTTGCGGCGCTCATCTCTCTTTATTGGCCGAGGGAGCCGGCGTACAGCTTCTGGGTCATGTGGCCAGCATGACTAAGCCGCTTTTGGCGAACAAGAGCAGCACATGGAAACGCCGTTTACCTTCCCGCTGGAGCGGTACCTATTTATCTACTTGCACTTTGACGTGCTTTCAAACTGCTAGGTTGGCAGGAGCAGGGACCGAACAATGGGAGCTCACCCCGTCGCAGGGATTCAAACCATCGACCTTCTGATCAGCAAGTCCTAGGCTCTGTGGCTTAACCCACGTCCCTTGAGCCAATTTAGTAACTGATTAAAGTTAGATACATATCTATGCGATCAGAAATGAACAAACTCCCCCCTCTAGTTTTGGGGAAAATGTGAAAGAACTCACAATTTAATGAACAATCTCTACCTGCTGACCCTCTCTAATGCAGGGTTTTCCAAACTTGGGTCTCCATCTGTTTTTGGACTACAACTCCCATCATCCCTGACCACTGGTCCTACCAGCTAGGGATGATGGGAGTTGTAGTCCAAAACCAGCTGGCGACTCCAGGGAAACCCTGCTCTGGTGCCATTTGCAAAAGTTCAGTTGCTTGTGTTAACCTGCACACACGACACAGTACACAGATGAGCCTGCACAGGAAATGAGCTCGCGCAAGTAGCTTCCGCCTTTCGATAGCTCGGCTCGGCTCTTGCAAAAGCTTGCCCTATTTGCCAAGAATAGCCTTGTTGAAGGAAACGTGGGGGAAGAAATCAGCACTTGAAACTGATCGCTGCCAAAGCAAACTTCAGCATGCTAGAGATTATCCAAATAGTTGTAGCGAGGTAAAAATCGCCCTTTATAAACGATAAAGTCTTCCTTCTCAGCATTGTAATTTCAGCCCGCAGGTGTCCTTATATAAATGAAATGTTTGTTTCAGCTGCTGTCTGTGTCTGGAGCCGTTTGTTCTGGTTTGCCTAGTGCTGGTTTGCAGCAGTGCTCACACAACGGCTGCTCTGCGCATGCATGTGCACATGCGCACTGCTTGATTTTACTTGAGGTGTGTTGGCTCCTAAGTCCTGGCTACATGTGTGAAAGGGCTCCCTGGAATAGGATTGTGTTTGAGGCCATCTCTAAGGAAGGGTCCTAACTCCCCAGTAAAAGTATGTTGAAAATGGGACCTATAATAATAATAATAATAATAATAATAATAATAATAATAATAATAATAAATCATTTATCCCCCGTCCATCTGGCGACTTCCAACAAAAGATTAAAATACAATAATCTGTTAAACATTAAAAGCTTCCCTAAACAGGGCTGCTTTCAGGTGTCTTCTAAAAGTCTGGTACAGTGGTACCTCGGGTTAAGAACTTAATTCGTTCTGGAGGTCCGTTCTTCAGTGGCGTAGCGTGGGGGGTGCCAGAGGTGCCAGCCGCACCGGGCGCAACATCTGGGGGGGGGGGCGCGCTCGCTGCCTCCGGAGTCGCCGAAGAGCCTCGGGCGCAGGCTGTAGCGGAGCCGCATGTCTCGCGGAACCGACGAGCTGTGCGCGCATCCGGGCTGAAGGCGCCCGGCAGGCAGCGGCTCTCAGCCCTCGCCGCGGAGGACCCGCCAGGCAGCCCCTCTTCACAGCCCCGCCTCCGCCGCTGCTGCTGCAGCTGCTGGGCCGTTGAATTTTCCTCGCCTCTCTGCCCCCCTCCTCCTCCGGGCAAGCGGCGTCGTTTGGGCGGCAGCGGGGGGCGCAAATTACTTGCCTTGCCCCGGGTTAGGGGGCGCAAATTACTTGCGTTGCCCCGGGTGCTTACAACTCACGCTACGCCGCTGCCGTTCTTAACCTTAAACTGTTCTTAACCTGAGGTACCGCTTTTGCTAATGGGACCTCCTGCTGCGCCGCCACCACATAATTTCTGTTCTCATCTTGAAGCAAAGTTCTTAACCTGAGATACTATTTCTGGGTTAGCAGAGTCTGTAACCTGAAGTGTCTGTAACCTGAAGCGTCTGTAACCCGAGGTACCACTGTAGTTGTTTTTCTCTTTGACATCTGGTTGGAGGGCATTCCACAGGGTGGGTGCCACTACCGAGAAGGCCCTCTGCCTGGTTCCCTGTAACTTGGCTTCTCGCAGTGAGGGAACTGCCAGAAGGCCCTCAGAGCTGGACCTCAGTGTCCAGGCAGAACGATGAGGATGGAGACACTCCTTCTCTAAGAAGTCACACCGACCCTGCAATAAATATGGGGTTAGTTCAATACTTCCAAACCGATATCTAGCCACTGAATAATTTACCAACACTTGTAGGCATTTGTTCCAGGATTGTTGAATTCCAGATCCAGCCCAGCAAGCCTTTTGTACCTTTAGGAATTGAAGAGGAGGGGGAATTTCAACAGGGAATTTTCTCATCATCATGGCGATTTAATAATAGTAATAATAATAATAATACAGTGGTACCTCGGGTTACATACGCTTCAGGTTACAGACTCTGCTAACCCAGAAATAGTGCTTCAGGTTAAGAACTTTGCTTCAGGATAAGAACAGAAATCGTGCTCTGGTGGCGCGGCAGCAGCAGGAGGCCCCATTAGCTAAAGTGGTGCTTCAGGTTAAGAACAGTTTCAGGTTAAGAATGGACCTCCGGAACGAATTAAGTACTTAACCCTGAGGTACCACTGTAATAATAATAATAGTAATAATAATAATAATTTATATACATGGGCGAGAGAAACAACCCTGTGGACTTTGCAACCCTGCCTGTTCATCCTGTTACACAAACACCACTATTGTGTATACGATGACTATCCATCCCCAATAATGATTCCCCAATGCTGGAATTAAAAGGCAAAATAAGGTGCCTGTCTATGATACCATGGGAGACGGAAAATGTAAAACCTTACCTAACACCAGCTGTAGTACTCTTGCCTGTTCTAAGTGTTCCCCAAAACTGCTTTCCTCTATGTACCCTCTTATGGAATACATTGGTTCCTATTATAATCAACCTGCTTCATATATATGCCTAGCCACTTTACTATTCTTGGAGTTCGGAAATAAAAAATTGATGTGCTGAATGTTCTCCTCTTAAAACAATATGGGCTCGCATACTGAGGGCTGTGTATTTTGGACTGACAATGGCCTTCTGGCAACCTAACAGCTAGAATTATCCTGTCCCTCTGGGAAAATGCACTATAGAAATGTTAAAGTATTGGTTTGAAACCATTTTAACTCTTCTGTCCTGGAGAGTTTACCAGGGATGTTTTTAAAATGACCCATTAAACCAAATGTGGGGAACCTCAGGCCTGGGATGTATGTGAATGTAGCTATCCAGGTCTCTGGCTCCCTTTACACTGTACCTTAAAAGTGGTTTTGTGCCATTTTAAACAGTTGTGGCTCCCCCCAAATAATTCTGGGAACTGTAGTTTGCCAGCGGTGCTGAGAATCGTTAGAACAGTGTTTCCCAACCTTGGGCCTCCAGCTGTTTTTGAACTACAATTCCCATCATCCCTGACCACTGGTCTTGCTAGCTAGGGATGATGGGAGTTGTAGTCCAAAAACAGCTGGAGGCCCAAGGTTGGGAAACACTGCGTTAGAAGGCTCCTGTTCCCCTCATAGAACTACGGTTCCCAGCATTCCCCGGGAAGAGGAGTTGGCTCTTAAACTACTCTGGGAATTGTAGCTCCACGAGGGGAATAGGCGTCTCTGAACAACTACCGGCACTGTTAGACAAACTACGCTTCCCAGAATTCCTTGAGGGAAGCCATTGACGGTTTATAGTGGTATGATACTGCTTTAAACGTGTAGTGCAGATGGGACCTCCCTGTCTGGCTCTCAGGACTGTCCACGTGCCACATACCTACTTCAAATCTTCCTCAAGTTTGTTTTCTGGCTGGAAATATGTTCCAGCTTGGGATAATGATTCTTGCTTTCCAGGATAGATGATAGACAGGTGTGTTTGTGGGCAGGGGGAATGAATCTACTGTACAGAGGTAATCTATTGTTACCGTGCTCACCCCAATTCCAGCCAAGCTGTGCACAGGATTCCTGGGATCTTGGCGCTCAGCCAGGGTCCGTCCTCCTTTGGAGAATTGAGGACGCGGCAGAGACCGCCGTAGCCTTAAGAAACATGATTTATTCACGTATTGACATCTGATGGAGTTCTGATCTTGTTGTTGTTTAGTCGTTTAGTCGTGTCCGACTCTTTGTGACCCCATGGATCAGAACATGCCAGGCACTCCTGTCTTCCACTGTTGATAGCTTTGAGAACACTGCCAACCATCTCGTCCTCTGTCATCCCCTTCTCCTTGTGCCCTCCATCTTTCCCCACTTCAGGGTCTTTTCCAGGGAGTCTTCTCTTGAGGTGGCCATAGTATTGGAGCCTCAGCTTCAGGATCTGTCCTTCCAGTGAGCACTCAGGGCTGATTTCCTTCAGAGTGGAGAGGTTTGATCTTCTTGCAGTCCACGGGACTCTCAAGAGTCTCCTCCAGCACCAGAATTCAAAAGCATCCATTCTTCGGCGATCAGCCTTCTTTATGGTCCAGCTCTCACTTCCATGCATCACTACTGGGAACACCATAGCTTTAACTATAGCTTTAACCATAGCTTTAACTTAGATTAACATCTGAGTTTGGATGGAGTCCTGATCTTACAGCACGGCTAACTCAAGATGGGCTTGTTCCCCGCATCAGTGCATTACGGGGGTCCAAGGCATCTCTCCCAGCCAGCCAGCCTGCTCTCTGTCTTCGTTCCCCCTCCCATCCTCTTCCTAGCACAACCACTTTTCCTGTCACCTCACACCCAGTTACCCTGGCGACCTTCCACATCTCCAGTCTCTGTCCACACCTCAGGGCAGGGGTAAGGACAGCTTTCTTGCATTACCAGTTTCCCTCAATGGCCCATATGGTTTTATAATGGCCATAGCTAAGCCAGGTCATTTTGTGTAGGCTAGCTGAGGAATTCCTCCACAGCTTGTATATTCCCTTCAGATCCCAAATAATCAGAATCCTACCATTATACGAAGAGTCCCTTGAGAGTCCCATGGACTGCAAGATCAAACCTATCCATTCTTTAGGAAATCAGCCCTGAGTGCTCACTGGAAGGACAGATCCTGAAGCTGAGGCTCCAATACTTTGGTCACCTCATGAGAAGAGAAGACTCCCTGGAAAAGACCCTGATGTTGGGAAAGATGGAGGGCACAAGGAGAAGGGGACGACAGAGGACGAGATGGTTGGACAGTGTTCTCGAAGCTACCAGCATGAGTTTGACCAAACTGCGGGAGGCAGTGGAAGACAGGAGTGCCTGGCGTGCTCTGGTCCATGGGGTCACGAAGAGTAGAACACAACTAAAAAACTAAACAACAAACATTGTTGTTGTTGTATTGATTGATTGATTGATTGATTGATTGATTGAATGAATTTATATACCACCCTGTAGCCGGAGGTCTCAGGGCCGTTTGCAGAACAAAATCAAAATATATCACAACATACAGTGGTACCTCGGTTCTTGAGCATCTCAGAAGCTGAACGTTTAGGTTTTCGAATCCTGAAAACCCGGAAGTAATTGCTTTGGTTTTCGAACGTGCCTCAGAAGTCAAACGGCTTCCGCTGCATGTTTTTCGATTTTTCCAATTGAACTTGCAACCAGCCCTTTGCGCTTCGGTTTTTGAACGTTTCGGAAGTCGAACAGATTACGTTCGAGATCCGAGGTACCACTGTATATAATTCATTAATTCATTTATTAATTTCTAGCGTTTAGGGTGCTCCCCCCAAAAAGAACCTCTATAAGTATAGAGATATATAGCTTTCTTTCGCTCCATGCGGTTTCGCCTCTGGCCCCTGGAAAGTTGTCCAGAAGTGAATGCGGCCCTCGGCATGAAAAGACTTCCCTGCCCCATGTTAAACCTTGCTTCCTCAGAAGATTGAGTGTGAGGAGGCCAGACCAGTTAGGCTTGCTTAAAGTTTGTTGCGTAGATATGTTTTGCGCCCCAGATAAGTCCCTGGAGGGGTAGGTTCAGAAGTGAGAGTGCCCGCTTATTTTTTAAAAGCAACGAAACTGCGGCTCCCTCTTTCAAAACGTTGCTCGCTTCCTGTTGACGTCTCTTGGCGGTGCAGCCACTTGACATGTACACACCCAAGCTTGTTCTCTTATTTCGCTTCTGGGCGGTTTGGAAAGGAAGCGACTTCTCTTTTTGTTGGGTAGGGAGGTGCCAGCAAGGCCCCTCTCTCTGTGGGATGAGTTTCCTTCCTAACCGTGTTGTTTACTGAGGCTCTTAGATTGCAAATGGCAGCCTGAATAATCTCGACAAAGTTCAGAGCTGCCACTGAAGGCTTGCAATCTGCACTGGGCATTGGCAGAGGGGCCAAGTCTTTGGCTATGCCGACAGCTCTGACCACTGTACCATGCTGCTCCCCCTCGACTCCCTCTTCTTTCCCTTCCATTTAAAACAGAGTTCCTGAAGGGAACGTTCTTTCACATAATAATAATAATAATAATAATAATAATAATAATAATAATAATAATAATTTTTTATTTTATACCCTGCCCTTCCCAGTTCAGAAAACCAGGCTCAAATTCTTGAAGATGCCCGGCCTCCCACAAGCGTTTAAAGTACGTTTCCAGCATCGAGTCCCGAGAGCGTCGCTTGTTTGCTTGCCATATTCCCTATTTTCTGGTAGCCGGGTTTTTGCCTCTGAGGGTGGTCTTTGATTTTAAAAAAAAACTTGGTTAGCCTGACCTGGTAAATCTGCCGGCTGCCTTCGGGATTTAGCATCCTCCCCTGGGTCTCTAGAAACAGATGTGTTTTATCTCTCGTTCGTATCCGTGTGTGTGTACAGACACGTCAGGCGTCATGTGGCGCGCGGCCTTTGCATGTCACACTCTGGCGAGGTTTATTTTGATAACATATTGTTGGACAATTACACTGCCCCCTGGCAAGTAAACCTTTCATCTAAAGAGCAAACGTGCTTGGTTTTTAAATGGGGTTTGGGACAAACTTGTGTGCGGTGGACAAATATAGCTGATGTGCTGGACCACAACATCAGTTTAGGATGGGTTGGAGCAGGCTGAAGCAATGGCAGGGGTCAGCAAACTTTTTCAGCAGGGGGCCGGTCCACTGTCCCTCAGACCTTGTGGGGGGCCGGACTATATTTTGCTTCAGAGCTTGCACAATATGTGCTGTTGACATTGCTTCCTGACACCTGTCGGTTCCCCACTTTTTGTTCTGTAATGGCTCAGCTGCCTTGGTCTTTAGCTTCTCGTTTCATTTATCCTCTCAGGCTGTTATGATACCTAAAAACCCCCATCAGAGGCTTTGATCTCTAAAGATGCAAAGATTCCTTCCCCACTTTTCTTCCTCCTGATATATTGTGTTTCTGACTCATCCGAATAAATGCCTATTTTACCTTTTGATGTGTGTGTTTTTTAAATAAAAAACAACATTGACAGCTCTGTAGAACGTGTTGCATGGAATATTATTCCACTTTTGAACATTTTGAGGAGGAAAACCAAAAACTTGAATGCTGGAGGTCTTTGCATGTGGTTTTGCATCAGTGTAAACTGCTTTGAGGGTGGTTGGTTTTTTTACAATCAAGCGGTGTGTAAATTTAAATAAAGAAAAAACTGTTAACTTCCCTAATCATAATTTTTATTAGTTTTCAGTTACAATCCAGTAATAGCCTCATTATAACAATACCAATTTATAATACAATTATTAATACCAATTGTTCAATTATCGAATTATATAATTTCGAAAAAATGGCCCCCTCCGTACTAGATTTGACGAAGTGGTGATTTGCTTTATTTCTGCCTTCCAAAATCTTACTAATTTCAATTACATTTCGGTCATCATAATAATCCCTTATACAACTGCTGGGATATCAATAACTTCTATTTGTGTTGACACGTTAAATGATTTATAAAACTACAAGCGAGGCACTCAAACTATATCCTTGCTCAGGGGTCAGCAAACTTTTTCAGCAGGGGGCCGGTCCACTGTCCCTCAGAACTTGGGGGGGGGGGACTATATTTTGAAGGGGGAAAAATGAACGAATTTTCTGTGCCCCACAAATAACTCAGAGATGCATTTTAAATTAAAGGACATATTCTACTGATGTAAAAACATGCTGATTCCCAGACAATCCGAAGGCCGGATTTAGAAGGCGACTGGGCAGGATCCAGCCCCTGGGCCTTAATTTGCCTACCCATGTCCTTGTTCTTCCTATGTGTGGCAATTATTCTGTCTGTGGCGTTTCTTCCTGTCTTTGTAAGATGTTATGTTTTTCTTTTTCCCTGTTGTTGCTGTTATTCATCATGCCTTGGGCGGAGATAATATCCCATTCTTGTTCCGGAAATTTCCCCATTGCTCCGTCCCGTGATTCGCTGTTCTGCAACTTTAGCAACAGCTGCAAATTTTAATAAATGCATAACTGGTAACCTCCCTAGGCCCCTAGCAGGATCCCAGATGTTACAATGGTGGTCCACTCGGGGCTTTTCAGTTCCCCCCTACAGTGATATACAGTGGTGTCCCACAAGACGAATGCCTCGCAAGACGGAAAACTCGCTAGATGAAAGAGTTTTCCGTCTTGGAGGTGCTTCGCAAAACGAATCTCCTATGGGCTTGCTTCTCAAGACGAAAATGTATTGCGAGTTCCTGCTGGTTTTTTCCCCTCCCCCCCCCCTTTTCTAAGCCGCTAAGCCGCTTATCAGCTGATCCGATAAGATGATAAGCCGCTAAAAGCCGCTAATAGCGCTAATCCGCTAATCCGTCAATGGGCTTGCTTCGCAAGACGAAAAAACCGCTAGACGAAGAGAATCACAGAACGGATTCTTTTCGTCTTGCGAGGCACCACTGTATTGCCTGCCCCCTCCCCTACAAAACCCCGCAGGTTCTCCAAAAAAATGGCCCTGCATGAAGCATGAGGATAACATCAGCTGTTTCCTGTAAGTTCCGTAGACAGTTCATAATGACAGAAGATCAGCCTTTCAGAAGCTTGACAAAATCCTATTTAGTCTGGTAGCCTGTTTTCAACAGGGCTGGGGGGGGAGGGAAAAAAATTGATTTGAAAAAATGGGAACCCAGATCACTCTTTACTTAGACTCAAACAGTAGCAACAACAAAAAAATGGTGTGTGACTTAGTTGAAATTGCAGCTCTTGGGAACACAGGAAATGAAGGAGGGAAAAAGCGGAAGTAGAGATTCTGTCCAGAACATGATCAGAACAGGAAGAGTGTAGAAAAAATGGAGAAAACAAACATCTCTCACAGGAAATTTATAGGTTACAGAAGTCCTTTTGCAGAAATAAAATTTATTAAATGTGTGGATACGAATGGAAGGCAAGAACTCGGTAGCTGGTGATAAGGGATTAAGATCAGGACTGAATGTACCGGTAATTGGATGAATTAAGACATCGGAAGCAGGAAGAAATAAAAACTTTGCACCCTGAAACCCAGCGCAGAGGAAGTCATACAACATGTACATTTGGCTTTGTAATTTATATATATGTGAATTGTAATTTGACACTGATAAAATGTGGATGCCATTGGATTTTAGTAACTGAAAATTAACAAAAAATATTTACAAAAGAATAAAAAGAAAAATGGGAACCCCCACTCCCCAGATTTGAAAATAAATAAACTGGAGACCTCCCCACCCTACCGGATTTCAGTTGGAAATATAAATTCCAGGTCTTGCTGGGCTAATATTTAGTGATGCGGATGTAAATATTGTATTTGCACACTAGCCTGGTAGCCAAAGACGGCCAGCGATTTAATGCAAGTGAGTGTGTAAGCTGGCAAAGAAGGGATAGGATTCTCCAGCCGTCCTTTGCACCCAGCACAGAGATGCAATTCTCCATCCCTCCTCCGGTGGCACCCAGAATAGCTAGTAACTGTTTTTACTTGTTTATTTTAATTGCCGGCTAATTACCTTCGTGGGCTTATTTGCGAGACTGCCTTAGCCCTCCCGTTAATCTCTAAACGGAATCTGTGTCTTCTTCTGCCAGGCATGCTGAGTTAACGGAGGTTGTACTTTGTAAATGACGAAGCTGTTTGATCGTTTCTCAGATACGAATATTTACGCTCCTCCTGCCCAGCATGGGTGTTGTAAGCAATGCTCATCCTTTTCAGAGCAGGCACACTGAATCAGCCCAGCTAACTTAGGGCCATAAATATCAGTGCCCCTGCTCTGGATACGAGTTTTCCTCTTCACCTTTGAAAATAAACTGCAATCAGCATTTCTTTGACATCATTCCAAAATACAGTGGTACCTTGGTAGCCGAACGGCTTGGCTCCCGAACAAATCGGCTCCCAAACGCAGCAAACCTGGAAGTGAGTGTTCCGGTTTGCGAACGTTTTTTGGAAGCCGAACATCTGATGCGGCTTCCGATTGAGTGCAGGAAGCTCCTGTAGCCAATTGGAAGCCGCACCTTGGTTTTCAAACCATTTCAGGAGTGGAACGTGTTAAGTTGTGGGTGAACATATCAGACGACAGCGATTCTTCAAACAGCTCTTGTTTATTCACAGGCTAGAACAGAACTGAACTGAAGGGTTAAGCCAGCCTGCTTATATAGAGCTCCAGTACAACGTAACTGTAACAATTTTCTAAAACTATCCAATCACTGAACGTCACTTTTGATCCCTTATTTGCATAACTATCTACAGTATCCCCCTGCTGGCCCAGGGTGAGAACTTCAGTACGTAACAGAACGGTCTAAATTTGAGAACCAAGGTACCACTGTGAAAATAAAAACAACCCAATAACCCCAACCCAATAACCTCAATAAGAACCCAATATGTACAGGATTGTGACGTTACGCTTTGAAAAGAGTCACGGGCGCCGGTCTTAAGAAAGATGCCATAAGGGGGATATTTTAAAGATGCTGCCTCAACGGATTTCCTCCCGAAAAGCATGCAGAGTCTTTGCAGTGTATATGATTATGAGATGCGAGGCCTGATTATAAGAATGAATCAGAAGTGCATGGAGTACTCTGCGTAGTTGTGAATTATTAATTAGTGGGCAGATTCGCACCCGCCGTTTGAGAAATGTATGGAGAAGCGTCAGTGGGAAACTTGGTTTTAAATCAATGAATCAAATGGGCACTTTTTCTGCCTTTTGATTTGCAGTAATGAGTTGCATCCATCCGCCCTGGGTGCCTACAGGAAGCCCTTAAGCCGCACATGAGAGCAATAGGCCTCTCCCATCATTGGTTCACAGCAGCTGATGTTCAGAGGTGCCCAGTGTCTCATCCTGATAACCTCAGCCTCCATTAATTTGTCTGTCCCCTTTTGGAAGCTGGTGGCTATCTCTGCATCTTGTGAGATGCTTTGATGCAGAAGCTCTTTCCGAGGACGCTGCTCTGGGTACAGGCAAGGGTTGTTTCCTGGTTGTTGAGGGAATCAAATTGTCCTTGGAATCAAAATGTCAGCCTGTATTTCCCCCCACATTTAATCCAGGCTTGCCCTTTTCACAGAAAATCTGACAAGTTAAAAGATAAAAACTGAAACACCCTGTTGCCAGTGTTTCAGTTTACGATTATCTGAACATCCCATTTGTAATGTTAAGCCTCTGTCTGGAAACCTCCTCCTCCTCCTTTGGCGATCCCTCATAACCAGGTAAGATTGTCTTCCATGAACACAGTTTTAACAGTGAGTCCATAAGTGACTGTGGAGGCCAATCCTGGATCCACACGTCCTTCCACAGTGGGGACATAGGTTTCCAGGCAGGAGTGAGGGTTTGCCAAACGTGCCTTCCTCTCAGCACGTTTCTCCCTTTTGTCCTGAGTTCGAGCGTCTTCAAAGCCCATTACACCTTTGGTAAAGGCTGATCTCCAATTGGAGCGCTTGCAGGCCAGTGTTTCCCAGTTGTTGGTATTTATACTACATTTTTTAGATTTGCCTTGAGAGAGTTTTTGAACCACTTTTGTTGACTACCGGCATTACGCTTTCCATTTTTAAGTTCGGAATAGAGTAGTTGCTTTGGAAGACAGTAATCAGGCATCTGCACAACATGACCAGTCCAACTAAGTTGATGTTGAAGTATCATTTCTGATCTTTGCTTCTTCCAGTACACTGGCATTCGTTTGCCTGTCTTCCCCAGTGATGCGTGAAAATTTTCAGAGACACCGTTGATGGAATGTTTCGAGGAGTTGGAGATGGCATTTATAAGTGGCCCATGTTTCACAAGCATACAGTAAGGTTGGAAGTACAATAGGCATTGAACAACCCATTTGTAATATTAAGCCTCTGTCTGGAAGGCTCCATAGTAGCAAACACCATAGTTTTAACTATGGGCAGTGTGAAGTAACACTACCTTCTGTGCATCCCAAGTCTCGTGTTGCTCAACTTCCTTGCTCAATTTCCTTGTCCCGTCTTCTAGGCACAAAAGCTGCTGTATCTGTGAGTCTTACTTTGCCGGTTAGCTGTGGCACAACTCTTAGTAGGGCTTATGGCTTGAATTTAGAGCTTTATATTTCATTTCAACATCCCCCCCCTCCTGCCACACTTGTGCTGCTGGAAGTGAACTAAGCCTTAAACTTATGTCCAGACTTGGACTCGTGGTTTGTCTCTCCCTGCCCCTCAAAAAACCTTGAGCAGTAAGCCTGGAATAAACCAAGTGTGGTGTGTTAAAAAAGGTAAAGGGACCCCTGACCATTAGGTCCAGTCGTGGCTGACTCTGGGGTTGCGGCGCTTATCTTGCTTTATTGGCCGAGGGAGCCGGCGTACAGCTTCTGGGTCATGTGGCCAGCATGACTAAGCCGCTTCTGGTGAACCAGAGCAGTGCACGGAAACACCGTTTACCTTCCCGCCGGAGCGGTACCTATTTATCTACTTTGACGTGCTTTCAAACTGCTAGGTTGGCAGGAGCAGGGACCGAGCAACGGGAGCTCATCCCGTCACGGGGATTCGAACCACGACCTTCTGATCGGCAAGTCCTAGGCTCAGTGGTTTAACTCACAGCGCCACCCGCGTCCCATGTGGTGTGTTTAGACTGAGACAAATCCCAAGTCCCAAGGTTGGAGATAACCCAGTGGCAAACGTTTCCAAGCACAATTCAAAGTGTTGGTGCTGACCTTGAAAGCCCTAAAGGGCCTCAGCCCAGTATACCTGAAGGAGCGTCTCCACCCCCATCATTCAGCCCGGACACTGAGATCCAGCTCTGACGGCCTTCTGGCACTTCCCTCACTGCGAGAAGCGAGGTTACAGGGAACCAGGCAGAGGGCTTTCTCAGTAGTGGCGCTCTCCTTGTGGAACGCCCTCCCATCAGATGTCATGGAAACAAATAACTGTCTGATGTTTGGAAGACATCTGAAGGCAGCCCTGTTTAGGGAAGTTTTTAATGTCTGATGTTTTAGTATCTTGGCTGTCAGTGGCACAGCAGCAGAAGTTGGGGTTTAGAGAAGCAGCCATGATTTTACCACTGGGGCCCAGTATGTTTGCTTTTTGCATCGTTTGACCATTAAGTATTTCTAGAGAGTTTCGGTTCCTGGTTTTAAGTTCCACTGATAAATATACTCTCTCTAGGAAATGTTGTTACTGCAGGTTGGGCAAGGTGACTCCTGACTTCTGTGATAATGGCGAGATTCCCTAAATATCCACTCTGCAGAGATGCAGTGCTGCTTGTGATTTCTTGCGATAGCAGGATAAGGGCGTATCAGCAGAGGAAAAGTACTTTGTTGCTGCAGGGAGCAGAAAGGAGACGAAAGCCAGGAGGTGGAAAGATAATGTTTTCTATGGCTGGTTAACTTTAGGCTGGTGATGCCACTGCAACATCTAGATTGCTGACGCCATCAGTAATTCGGGTTGGCTGAAATCTGGGATGGTAGCCAAGAAAATGTCACTTGCAGTTCATCTGAGATCCTGCAGGACTTTGGACATCAGGGCGGGCAAAATCTGGAGGAGGAATTGAGATTCCTTTCAGCTACAGCTCATCAGCCCTGAGCAGTGAGATACCTCCGAGAGTTGGTAGGCCAGCACTAATGTTGGAGGCAAGGGATGTGTTAAAACATAAAAAAAATATAAACCCCTGAGGAATTGCACTAGTGAAGCTCTTTTTATCATCCCTTTTCTCACACATTTTCCTGGCGCAGGAAACTCTGGATTTGCTTTAGAATAGATGAAGGCAAGGAATAGGGCTGGGTGAGATTTTCCAAAACCAGTTTGAAGTCCATATCGTGATACCGGTTTCATAATCTTTCACCTGGCAATATATCGCGAATCGTGATGTGTGTAAGGGTTGGGCGATGTATTGTCCAAAACTGGTTTCACGTCCATATCACGATACTGGTTTCAGAATTTTTTGACCTGGCAATATATCACAAATCATGATGTGTGTGTTTGTATTGTGCAAAAATACAGTGTGGGAAGAATCATGGAGCCAGTCTGTGCCTCTGCATAAAGGTACCCCTGCCCGTACGGGCCAGTCGTGTCCAACTCTAGGGTTGTGCGCCCATCTCACTCAAGAGGCCGGGAGCCGGCGCTGTCGGGAGACACTTCCGGGTTACGTGGCCAGCGTGACGAAGCTGCACTGGTGAGCCAGCACCAGCGCCGCACACGGAAACGCCGTTTACCTTCCCGCTAGAAAGTGGTACCTATTTATCTACTTGCACTTAGGGGTGCTTTCGAACTGCTAGGTGGGCAGGAGCTGGGACCGAACGACGGGAGCTCACCCTGCCACGGGGATTCGAACCGCCGACCATACGATCAGCAAGTCCTAGGCACTGAGGTTTTACCCACAGCGCCACCCGCGTCCCACGCCTCTGCATAGCTCCATCCTTATTTTGGACATTGTGATCTAACAGCAGGGTGAATAAAAATCAATGGTGTTTTTTAAAAAAATAAATAGGGATTTTTAAATTTAAATCAGTTTTTTTTATTTAAATTGGATTTTTTAAAATAGAATGCTTTTGGAAGAAAAATCTTTCTAAAGATAGTTTTCTGTTTAAGTTACATCATAGTCCAAAGGCTATTCATCAGGAAATAAGGGTTTGTTTTAAGTTTTTCATGTGTGCTAAAACTTTGTCTAAGTTTGTTTTTTTAACTTGTTTAACCACATCAGTTAACAAACATGGGAAAAGTTGTCCAAATATTAACAGTTAACTTATTTAAACCTCACAATAATTTCATAATTATCTGCCTATGTATTTCTAACAGTATAACGAAATCAGTAATTTTTGATATAACTGTAAAAACTACTCTGAAAAATTATTATTCCGAAAATGAAACCTTCATCTGGTTGCAAATATGAAGATTATACCAGCAAGAATGAGTCTTTCTGTAAAAAAATGATTCAAACCAAGTCTTACTGACTAGTGATTTAGATCGATTTGATTTAAATCAAATCCACCGGTATTGGGGCCAGGCCTGAAATTAGACTAGGAGAATGTGTCCACTTCAGCTCAGGCCACTGAGGTAGGGTTGCCAGTCCCCGGATTTGCGAATAAGTCCCCAGACAAATTCCATCCCCGGAATGTCCCCGGATTTCATAGAATCATAGAATCATAGAGTTGGAAGAGACCACAAGGGCCATCGAGTCCAACCCCCTGCCAAGCAGGAAACACCATCAGAGCACTCCTGACATATGGTTGTCAAGCCTCTGCTTAAAGACCTCCAAAGAAGGAGACTCCACCACACTCCTTGGCAGCAAATTCCACTGTCAAACAGCTCTTACTGTCAGGAAATTCTTCCTAATGTTTAGGTGGAATCTTGTTTCTTGTAGTTTGGATCTATTGCTCTGTGTCCGCTTCTCTGGAGCATCTAATGTCCCCGGGAAACACAGTGGCGGCAGTCTCAGCAGGCCAGAGCAGTTGGCTCTGGCTGGCTTCAGGAGCTGCTCAGAAGTCTCCAATATGATGGTGGTGCAGGAGCTCGAAGATGCGGCTTCCGGGCTGCCTCCACCTCCCCTGACCCCAGCAACTAAGCTGGGAAGGGAGGCTTCATGCTGCCTATCGGAGCAGCCTCCTAACTTCTACTTGCGTGCAAGCAGGAGTGGGGCAGGGATCTCTTAGCTGTGAAGGGAGGCTTCACGCTGTCTGAGAAGCCTGCTTCTTGGGAGAAGAGCAATGACAAACCTAGTCAGCATCTTAAAAAGCAGAGACATCACCTTGCCAACAAAGGTCTGTATAATTAAAGCTATGGTTCTCCCAGTAGTGATGTATGGAAGTGAGAGCTGGACCATAAAGAAGGCTGATCACTGAAGAATTGATGCTTTTGAATTATGGTGTTGGAGGAGACTCTTGAGAGATGGTTGAGATGGTTGGATAGTGTTCTCAAAGTGACCAGCATGAGTTTGACCAAACTGCGGGAGGCAGTGGAAGACAGGAGTGCCTGGCGTGCTCTGGTCCATGGAGTCACGAAGAGTCGGACACGACTAAACAACTAAACAACAGCAAATCAGAGCTTGCGTGCAAGCAGGAGGGGGCAGGGATCTCTCAGGCAACGGGAAGCCTCCCTTCCCAGCTGAGGGATCCCCGTCCCCTCCTGCTTGCATGCAAGTAGGAGAGGGATTGGGGCTGCTCCGATGGGAAGGAGGCATCTCGCTGCCCGAGCCTCGCCACCGCCGCTGCTCTCGGCCCTCCTTCTCCGCCGTCCATGCCTGGCCCACCACTGTGCACTACTTCCCTGCTATCACCACCAAAGAACCAACAACTCGGGCTGCCCAGGCTCATGGAGAAAGGAGATAGAAGCCTTGGAGGAAGGGGAAACATGGCGGTTGAGGTCAAGGCAGCGGCCGCCCCTCTGGCACCACCATCTCTGCAGCATCAGTGTCCTGAACGTGTAGTATGTATGTATGTATGTATTTAAAGTGTCCCCAGATTCATTGGAAAAAATCTGGTAACCTTACGCTGAGGTCTTGCACTGGAGGAGATGAAGAGAGCATTCTGTTTGCAAATGGGACTGGCACCGGTGTAGTTTGGTGTGCCAGCGAGCCAGCCAGCCATGCCCATGTGGCGATCACACACAGGGCCCCCGGACGTTTGATGGTCTATTGACCCTGTGCCACCTCTGCGATTGCTTTTTCCGCTGCCCCCACCCCGTATCTCACAGGGACACACGGAGTCCAGTCAGTTGTTAACATTAACAAATAATCAAGTTTATTCTTTAAATGCAGGAACAAGCTTATGGTTACAGTTAATTTTTCTTGGCAGTTTCTTAATCTTAGTTCTTAACAACTCCAAACTGGTTATTCCCAACTATCTATCTGACTCCACCTGACAATTCCTCTCACTCTCTCACAATACAACTCTACCAACCCACACCTAATCCTCCCTCAACTCCCAAACCTCAACTGACTTCCAAAACCTCCCACTCTAACTTTTACTCCCCCCTTGCATTCCCACTGGCCAATCACATTCTCACTCATTTAACCCTTTCCTAATGACCCACCTAGGAGGCAAACGCCACAGCCCGCTTCCATCCCATTCCCACTCTAAACCTTGCCTTCCCTCACCCTCCCTTCTAACGGTCAACATCCTGGGCCCACTGAGCATGCTCAGTCCTCATGGGACAGTTTAAGGTCCCCCATTACTTTTAGGGGTTTCCCTCCCAGAGGATTTTCAGTACTTCCGTAGACCTTGGGGCTCCACCAAGCCGACGGAAAACCCTCCCTCCCTATTGGATGCGGACAGTGCCATTTTGCCTGCATGCAAATCCACATCTGGAAGATACCCTTTTTAAAAATAAGATTTGTCTTGGTTTTCCCCACAGTTTTATACATTTTAACATAACCATTTCAAACATTAAAGTACAAGGTTCGTTTGAACCTTCAGACTTCCTTCCCTCCCTCTGTGGGTTCCATGTTTAAGATTCAGTTTGCTGCATCTTTTACCATTATCCATCTGTTAAATATCCATAATTATCATTTAAAAAATCCGCATTACAAGTGTCATTGCATCCCTGCCGGTGATCGTTTACAGCGGTCGTTTAAATAAATTACAAATTTGCTCCAGAAATAAACTCAATATGGTGGAATACGTTGAGTTAGCAAAGCTGACGGGCAAGATCCGGAATCAGCGCGATGAACTGTTTCAAAAGGACTGGAGCAAATTTATATTATGTATGAAAGAATATTGTGAACATCTGAAAAGGTTTGTAGCTTTGAGTTGAAATGTTTTGTAATGACAGTATAAGGAACTGATTTACATTTAACAAGGGGAAATATAAAAACAAAATAGAAGGTAAAAAAGTGGTTATAGAAATGCTAAGATTAAAGTAAATATATATGGAAGTCAGGAAGAGGGGCGGGAGGAGGTCGATGCTCTGGTAAGAGCAAGGTTTGAGTTTATTGATGTATGTATGGATATTGTGTAGCAGGAACCCCCCACCCCAATCATTCAGTTTGTACAAACTTCACACACACTCACACTCACACACTACATACGCCACACTTCTGTTATAAATTCATAGAAAAATCAACCATACATTGGATTTGCACTGTTCCATTTTTATTTTACTCCATATGACAAGGACTATCAAAGGGGGGTGGCTTGGTTCTGGTCAGCCATAATCCCTTCACCATCCCAGCACATCCACAGGAGCCCTGCCCAGTTGCTGTGCCAACCCTGATGGTCCTAGACAGAAGACCATCAAGATCACAAAGAACTTGCATATGGGAGTGGATTCAGCATGGACTGAAACAAAGGACAATGATCAGATCTTCCCTCTGGGGGCAGGAAACTGCCAACTCCCCTTTGTCTCCTGGAAGTGACTCATGGGGAGGGGGAAAGGAGGAACCAGCCAGGTGACAGGACACTCAGGTTACCACCACAACTCCTCCCTCAACCCCTCCTTTCTGTGATGTATGCATGATGTTTCTGGGGGTGGGCTTGAGCTACAGGATGGGAATTTCAAAAGTTTTTATAAGGCCTTGCACACCATTTTCCTCTGTCTTTTCCTCTCTCCTGCAAGTGAGGGGAACACCCTGTTGCAACAGTTCAATAAAGGCCAAGCCTACAGGCTGCTGTTTTGCTCCAAGTTATCCTGGTTGGTGTCTTTGTTTTGTCCAAGGGAGCCCTCTGATTTTTCCGGTAACAATTGTGATTACAAAAATTGAAAATGTAATAAAAATTATTTTTTAAAAAAGAAATAAACTCAGGCTGCTGTGCACACAAACGCCACTGTCGGGGTTTCCTGGTCTCCAGGTTTGACCTGAAGTTGCAGCAGTTTAGTTTCCTTCTGCAGAGCCCCATGGTAGAGAGTGGAAGCTTGGAATGAGGGGCCCTAATGAATATTATAATTATTATTTGCTTTGCTTGATGAAACCTCTTGATAGCTGTTCTCCTGCCCCTCCCCTGTCAATCTGTCTCCAGAAAAAGCCATGTTCCTCCGCTGATCAGCCAGGCGCCATCATGTGCTCCCATCATATTCTGTTAGATTTTGTATCCCTCCAGGGATTCTGTCAGGGATGGCTGGTTCGGAGTCCACATCCCCTGTGTGGTATACCTTTGAACTGCGGGCTGTGGCTTCTTGTTCCAGCAAGGTCCTCTTTGAGTTCTTGTGGTCTTCCTGAGCTCCAGCTTATACAGTCATACCTCATGTTACGTCCGCTTCATGTTACGTTCTTTCATGTTACGTCCCACGGCAACCCGGAAGTACCGGAAAGGGTTACTTCCGGGTTTTGCCGCTTGCGCAGACGCGCAAAATGACGTCACGCGCATGTGCAGAAGCGGCAAATCACAACCCATGCGTGTGCAGACACGCTGCTATGGGTTGTGTTCCTTTCATGTTGGGAACATGCCTCCGGAATGAATCCCGTTCGCAACCAGAGGTACCACTGTATTTGTGGTTGCACTTTGATCCTGACTTCTGGCTTGCCCTCAAGCCTACCTCCTGGTTTGCCCAGTGGGTCTAACGGACTCCTCTTTGCTGACAGGATGGTCCCATGGGCCTCACTTAGACTGCCGTCTCATGGCCCAGCCTTGGCAGAGATCTGGCAGCCCTGTTGAGAGTAGCTGGGCCCCAGCCCTGGACCCCTGGATGGTTAAGTCCAGTCTAAGGCAACTATGGGGTTGTGGAGCTCATCTTGCTTTCAGGCCGAGGAAGCTGGCGTTTGTGTACAGACAGCTTTCCGGATCGTGGGGCCAGCATGGCCTAACCGCTTCTGGCACAACAGGACACTGTGACGGAAACCAGCGCGCACAGAAACGCTGTTTACCTTCCAGCCACAGCGGTACCTATTTATCTACCGGTACTTGCACTGGTGTGCTTTCAAGCTGCTAGGTTGGCTGGAGCTGGGACAGAGCAATGGGAGCTCACCCGATCACGGGGGTTCGAACCACCGACCTTCTGATCTGCAACCCCAAGAACCTCAGTGGTTTACACTACAGCGCCACCCAGCTCTGGACCCTGACGTTCCCAGTTGAAGTCCCAAAGCCCATGACTCACAGATAATTGGGTTTCTCTAGGGCAGCCTTCTCCAACCTTCCAGATGTTTTGGACTACAACTCCCATCATCCCTGACCATTGCTGTGCTGACTGTGGCGGATGGGATTTGTAGTGCAACAACATCTGGGCGGCACCAGGTTGAGGAAGGTTGGTCTAGGGGGTTTTGTGAACTCCCCAACTAGACCAGGCTCAATTATCCCAAGATGGAAGAGATCTTGCCAGGGCTTTCGGACTCTCGCTGTCAACTAGCTTCAACCTCCTGATTCATTTCACCTTGAGCATGTAAACAAACGAGATTGAAGCAGGTGAACATCTGAAGGGTTTGCTAAACCAGTGCTGTGTGAGCAAGCCCCTTTCGTTTTGCAATTTTTCTTTATTTTAAGAAACCAGAGATCTCCCCACTCCTGTGATTTTTAAGTGTAGTTTCAAGAGGAGGTAAACAAGTCCAACAGTAGGGAACTGAAGGTCGACAGGGAGAGGCTCAGTCCATTAAGCTCATTGTAAAAACACTTAACAGAAGACTTCAAGTTGGCGAGTGACTTAAATAAGTACCTTTCTGGGGAGAAGGCAGTAGGGGTACTAAAGAGGTTCTTAATGGAGGTGGAGAGCGGCCCAGGGACATTTCAAACAGTAATGTGCAAGGTGTTTTAAATGCAAACCATCAGGGTCAAAACAATAAAAGCAAAAAAAAGGGGGGGGTACTTGTGTTCCCTTGCTGCATCAGTTTATTGCAAACCAGCTTTTCAAAATATGTCAGATTGTCTTGCAACACACAACCCCCACAACTTTTCTGCAGGGAGTTTGGGATTAGGGTGGCTCTGCTGAAAGGGGTCTGTTAACCAAGGCTGCTATTCCATCCAGAAAATCTGTAAAATGGGGATATTGGTGGCAGAATCCAGCTTCCTATGAATATTGCCTGCTGGTGGTGTTGCTTTTTTAAAAGTGCAAGTTACTAGTCCTGAAAGATATATTTGAAAGTGTGGAAGGCGATGAAATCTCCTTAGCCGAAAGAGTTTGACTTTCTAGTAGCTGGGGGGAGGGAAAGGACTTTTGGGCTAGCTATATACCTACTTTGAATCTCATTGGCCTTGACAAGCTATTCTCTCTCAGGCTCTCCATCTGCAATATAGGGTATAATTATATTTACAAGGTTGTTGTGGTAAGGGCTATGACTAGATAATGCATGTGAAATGCTTTTTGAACACTTGAAAGTGCTATGCAGAGCAGATGCAAGCAGCTTTTATTGCCTTGCTGTTCCACCACGCCCAAAGCTCGTTCCAAGCTCCTCCTGCTTGCTGTGCAACAACATGCTATTCTCCCTCCCCCCCCCGATTATACCGTATTTTTCGATCTATAGGACGCACTTTTCCCCCTCCAAAAATGAAGGGGAAATGTGTGTGCGTCCTATGGAGCAAATGCAGGCTTTCGCTGAAGCCTGGAGAGCGAGAGGGGTCGGTGCGCACCGACTCCTCTCACTCTCCAGGCTTCAGGCAGCTATCCGCAAGCCTTCTGAGCGCAGCAGGAGTTCCCACCGGGCTCCAAAGGCTTGCGGATAGCAGCCTGAAGCCTGAAGCCCGGGGAGCGCAGCGCCAACTCCCGCTGCACTCCCCGGGCTTCAGGCTGCTATCCGCAAGCCTTCGGGCTCTGAAGGCTTGCGGATAGCAGCCTATTCTGGGGGCTGGGGTCGGGGGAAGCTTGGGCTTCCCCGTCCACAGCCCCGCAAGCTCTGGGAGCAGCGGCGAGGTTGTGCGCAATCTTGCTGCCACTCCTATCACATAGGATGTCACATAGAGGAGGGAGAAAGGTTGTTTTCTGCTGCTCCAGAGAAGCGGACATGGAGCAATGGAGCCAAACTACAAGAAAGAAGATTCCACCTAAACATTAGGAAGAACTTCCTGACAGCAAGAGCTGTTCGACAGTGGAATTTGCTGCCAAGGAGTGTGGTGGAGTCTCCTCCTTTGGAGGTCTTTAAGCAGAGGCTTGACAACCATATGTCAGGAGTGCTCTGATGGTGTTTCCTGCTTGGCAGGGGGTTGGACTCGATGGCCCTTGTGGTCTCTTCCAACTCTACGATTCTATGATTCTATGATTCTATGATTCCTGGACTTGTTCTGGGGGCTGGGGGGGGGAATAACTTTTTTTCTTTATTTCCCCCCCTAAAAACTAGGTGCACCCTATTGTCCGGTGCGCCCTATGGAGCGAAAAATACGGTATTTGATTAAGTTTCAACATTTTAAACATACACATTCAGAACGCAGTTTCATCCTTTCTCCTGTTTTTGTTGACTTCCCACCCCCTTTTGGCATGGAGTTCTTGTTCCTCCCCTTCTGCCACACCCTATCTCGGCATGATATTCCCTTTGCAAGAATGAAAGTCCATTAGCCACAACTCAGACTGAACCACATGGAGGAGAAGGAAGCCCCAAGGCTGCCAGCAAAACGTTTTCTTTGCAAGAGGGAGAAAGTAAAAAACGAGTGTGAACCCTCCAAAGGCACCAGTTAGCAGCTGCCCCTCACATACCATGTATTGGGGGGGGGGGAAACTGTATTAAAGTTGTTGGGTGCATGGGGAACACTGCACAAGGAACTTCTGACAGCCCACCTGTCAAACATGTAGCATCGTAATGATGTCAAGTGTTCGGTTGCCCTGCCCAGCCCACCTGCCAGAGTTGGCCTACAGGGGTGAGGACAGACATGGGTGGCGCTGTGGTCTAAACCACTGAGCCTCTTGGGCTTGCTGATCAGAAGGTCGGCGGTTTGAATCCCCGCGACGGGGTGAGCTCCCATTGCTCTGTCCCAGCTCCTGCCAACCTAGCAGTTTGAAAGCACACCAGTGCAAGCAGACAAATGGGTACCGCTGTGGCAGGAAGGTAAATGGTGTTTCTGTGCACTCTGGTTTCCATCATGGTGTCCCGTTATGCCAGAAGCGGTTTAGTCCTTCTGGCCACATGACCCGGAAAGCTGTCTGTGAACAAATGCTGGTTCCCTCGGCCTGAAAGCGAGATGAGTGCTGCAACCCCATAGTCGCCTTAGACTGGACTTCACCGTCCAGGGGTCCTTTACCTTTTTAGATAAAGGTGTGGCCCACCGGGCCAAAGTGGGTACCTCACTGCTGTCTTACTGTCTGATACCTTCTGAATTCTCTGCTCTTCCATTTGTGTCCCACATTTCCAACCAGCATAATTCTTTTGCTAGCTACTTCCAAAGACTTTGTGGAGGTGGCCAGTGGCTGACAGTGGGGATTTCGGCATTCCTGGACTCAAACAGGTTCAAGAAACCTGAAAGAGCAGAGGCTACACATGTCCTCCTTCTGCTAACTTTTTACTTGCCGTTAAAGAAAACATACATAAGGGTTGACTTCCAAAAGATATAAGCCCTCGTGGTCCAGCCTGCACAAAGTGCCTGGTCTTGCTGTTCCCAGGAAGTGTAATGGTATTAGTATGTAATATTGTTATATTTATAGTACTGAAAATTGTCACTTGTGACAGATGGATGACAGCAGCAAACTGAAATGCGGAGTGTCCCCCCACCCCATGTTGTTTTATTTGTCATTAGGTTGCTGTTTATTATGTTGCAATGAAATTGTCCATGTGATGGTTGATTGTGAGACATACTCCTTTTTCCTCTGTTGCAAGCTGCTTTGAGCTTGGTTCTTTTCGTGGAAAGGTGGCGTAGAAATAAAACGACGACGATAGACTTAAAGTGCGCTGCGGTAACATCTAGGTGATATGTGATGTCATCTCTAAACCATTACAATGGTACCTCAGGTTACAGACGCTTCAGGTTACAGACACTTCAGGTTACAGACTCCGCTAACCCAGAAATAGTACCTCAGGTTAAGAACTTTGCTTCAGGATAAGAACAGAAATCGTGCGGCAGCGGCAGCAGGAGGCCCCATTAGCTAAAGTGGTGCTTCAGGTTAAGAACAGTTTCAGGTTAAGAACGAACCTCCAGAATGAATTAAGTTCTTAACCTGAGGTACCACTGTAGTGATGAAAGGACATGAGTGGATTGAGCTTGCTAAACACGACAACGGCTGACCAAATCTTACCTGAGAGAACTGAGAATTTCAGGTGCAACAGGGATTGTGGTGTTGCCATTTGAGGCAGCAGTGGTGTTACATCTTAAGAAGCAGTGGGAAGTGGGGATGACTGCTATAAAATCCTGAGATCTGGAACACAGGCTTCCAAAACTGGAGAGAAGAAACCAGATTGCCTCCTCCTCACATATAAACACACTAAATTTGGATCTATTGGAGACTGGGGTGCTCTTTTTTCTTTTGACAGAATTTCCGTGGCTGCAGACCACTTGGTTCTTACCCAGGTGCCTCGCCTCCAGGATGGCTCCTCCAGGCAGCGTGGCAACAACATACAAAGAGAACCATTAACCTACACTAAGGAGGTTGAGGCTGCTCCGTTGGGGCAAGTGGGGCACTGCCCCACCGATCTCCATCTGCCTTCAGCCAGCTTCTGCCCATCCGCCTTCTCATTTATAGCCAATCCACCTGTATGTGGGCTTCACCTGCTGTTGGCTCTGACTCCATCTACAGTTTGGCCTCCTTGCCTTCCAGCCTACCTGATCTCAATCAGATGCTGGTGGCGCTGTGGTCTAAACCACTGAGCCCCTTGGGCTTGCCTATCAGAAGGTCGGCGGTTCAAATCCCCGCGATGGAGTGAGCTCCCGTTGCTCTGTCCCAGCTCCTGCCATCCTAGCAGTTCGAAAGCACGCCAGTGCAAGTAGATAAATAGGTACTGCTGTGGCAGGAAGGTAAACAGTGTTTCCGTGCGCTCTGGTTTCCATCACAGTGTCCTGAAAAGCTGTCTGTGGACAAGCGCCGGCTCCCTCAGCCTGAAAGCGAGATGAGCGCCGCAACCCCAGAGTCGACTTTGACCAGACCTAACCTTCCAGGGGTCCTTTTACCTTATCTGGTGTCAAGGGGGACTAGCTGCGAAGGGACTAAAGATGCATCAGAGCATAGCTGTCAACTTTCAGATTTGAAAATAAGGGATCAGCAGCCTCGAAAATAAGGGATCAGCAACCTCACCTGTCCCGGGGACAGTCTACGGGATATCTAACAATCCAGGATAGCAGCGGGAAGCAGCGGGAAACGGCACTGGAATAAGGGAATTTCCCACAAAAAAGGGGGAGGTTGACAGCTATGTATCAGAGAGGTGTGCCAGGTATTATTTCTAAAGGTCTACGCCAGTGTTTCCCAAACATAGGTATCCAGCTGTTTTTGAACTACAATTCCCATCATCCCTTACTTAGCTAGGGATGATGGGAGTTGTAGTCCAAAAAACCCAAGCTTGGGAAACACTGGTTTGCATCAAAGAGACCCCTGATGGGGGGGCAATAGATCCTGGGTTGTTTTTTTAAGCTCAGTAGATGTGAGCTGTGCAGCATTCATCAGGAGGTAACATGAAGAAGTAATACAAACCGATGGAAGCCTGTGTAGCGTTGATGGAGAACTATTGTTAAAGAAAGACAATGAAGGGGAAACCCCTAAAGGGTAATAACACCTCAGTAAGAGATGGCTTCCAGACAGAATTTACTGGGGAAAAAGAAACTGTTTCTGAACATACTTCATTTGCCGCTGGTGGATTTGTTCTGTGGGGGCGGAGGGGGCATGATTTCATCTTCCTGGAAGGAGGCAAATATCAGGGCAGTGATAATACTCCTGTGGAAGTGTATACTTTTTGAAAAGAAAAAAGAAAACAGGCTGCAAAGATATTTTCACTCTCCACATTAGTTGTCTAAATAAGTTAAGGCACACTACTAAGTCTCCCCAAAGTGGTTTTTTGTTTGGTCTCACGGTGGCCTATTGTGAAAAAATCCGAAGGAGGCTGAGTGGAATCCGTGATTTTAGACAAAGGCAGGTGTTTGCTTATTAACACCGCTGTCACTCGATCCCGCAGCAGCTTTTGATCACCTGGAGACAACCATATTCTGAGGAATAATGAATTTTGGCTTGGCTGCCCTCCAGGCGATTTATGATGCCCCTTCCGCCGACATCAAAACTAACAATTTAAGATGCAATTGCTTTTGCATAAGCCAAGGGATGAGGCGGGGGCTGTGTCCCCCCCCAACGCTAGCTGTTTTATTGATTGAGCCATTTGTGGGGTCCAAGTGGACTCAGAAGAGTGGAAAACCCCACCTCTTTGTGAATGGCACCGTCCAGTACTGTGCTGCTGTCTGTTGTTCAGGAGATAGCTAGAGTGTACGGGGCAGCCTCTCTGGGTTCAGAGCCAATTACAGCAAATCTTTGATGATATCTGTTCCAAGCTCAGTGCGGGAGGTGCTCTCAGACCTCACTGAGAATAATTATGTCTCATTGCTGAACTCACCTAAGATTCAAGTCCAAATGATCCACTTCTTTCACAATAAGATGAAAAGGGTGGCGGGAAATAATATTTGCTGGAGTGGCCAAAAGGGCAAAGACCATTCAGTAGACGATCAAGAAAAGAGTCACTGATTTAATCCCTCTGGATTTGACCTTATAAGTTCCAATGAAGGGGAAGGGTGTGTCTTGTTCCTCGCCCTCCCCATCCCCTTGTCATACCACTTGGATGAATTTTGGGACAGATCTTCTCTGACAGATATATTTTGGAAGGGGCAGTGTGGCAAGATGGACCGCAGAGACTATCTTCTGTGCGACATACAGTGGTACCTTGGTTCTCAAACTTAATCCGTTCCGGAAGCCCATTCCAAAACCAAAGCGTTCCAAAACCAAGGGGCGGTTTCCCACAGAAAGTAATGGAAAATGGATTCATCCATTCCAGACTTTTAAAAACAACCCCTCAAACAGCAATTTAACATGAATTTTACTATCTTACAAGAGCATTGATCCATAAAATGAAAGAAATAAACAATGTACTGTACAGTACTATAAAATAAACAAGACAGTATTGTAGATGATAAAAATAAAAATTATTATTTTTTCTTACCTGCACTGATGATAGTCATTGTTTTGATGGGGGGCTCTTATCCATTTCCGCAGTCACACAATCAGTCAATCAATCAATCAATCAATCAATGGCTCAAGTGGGTTCCACACAGTCACAAAAACAAATTAACTGAAAAAGCATTAAAAACAAAAGCACAAAATAAAGAGCAAAAACGAAAGCACCAAACTTAATCCGTTCCGGAAGTTCGTTTGCCTTCCGAAATGTTCAAAAACCAAGGCGCAGCTTCTGATTGGTGCAGGTGCCCTGGAAACAATAGCCGACAGCCGCAGCGGACGTTCGGCTTCTGAAAAACGTTCGAAAACTGGAACACTTACTTCCGGGTTTTTGGCATTTGAGAACCAAGGTGTTTGAAAACCAAGGTACCACCGTATCCCTTTCTTGCTTTTGACCTCAGATTGAGGGGCGGGAAGGAGGCTGAACTCCCATTTTTCATGTCTTGGCTCAATAAGATCTAAGGGAGCCTTGTGCTAGATAATCCCCAATCACAAATTAAAGGAAAGAAGAACCTGAGATATGTTGACATCTTTCTGCAAAAGCAGCTTCCACTTCCTAATTTTGTGGATTCAACATGGACCTCATACACTTGGCCACAGTGGGTGAAATCCATCTTTAATCTGTAGATCATATAGGAAAGGAGGAGGTTGTAAAATGGTTCCTGTGTTGATTCTTTGATGTGTCATTCTTTATTTTCACCCCATGTTTCTCACCTGGTTTCTTGTCGTCGTCCCCCCCCCCCCCGTATTTTGCAAAGTATACCTGCTAACCATTTTAATTTAGATACTACGAAACGTCTTCTTTGCTTGCTGCACAAAATGAAAAACATTCTGAAAATTAAATTCCCCCCCCCCAACCATTCTCTATCTTCGGCTCCTCCCCATTCTTTGCAAGCAATTTTCATTGACTTTTTCGGTAGCTGGGCTTTCAGACCAGAAGTCGTACAGTTGAGGAATAAGCAGCTGGTATTTAAAGGGGGCAGGAGAGAGAGAATAGGGCTAGACACTTTGTTGTTGTTGTTGTTGTTGTTGTTGTTGTTGTTGTTGTTGTTGTTGTTGTTGCTGTTGTTGTTTTCCCCATTCTTTATAATCACACTTTCATCCAGGGATGTCAAATAACTTACAGAAACATCATTCAGTCAAAAATCTAACAATAACATGCATCACAATCATTCTCCTCTTCATTATGCATAACAGTATATACTTTTGTCCCTACTCATTTATCCTAATTTCCCCCTCTTCCTCCCTCCCCCCTTTTTTAAAAAAAAGATATTTATTGAAAGTTTTTAAGATATAACAAAAAAAAGAAAAATAAACATACAAAATAAAAAACAGTTAAAAACACACATTAATTTTCAATAACATAACTTCCATACACTTATTTCCTCGGACCTCCTCATACCTCCCTTCTTTGTATTCCAGTTCGATTTGTTAGTTCAGCAAATCCTTACCATTAAACTTTTACCCATTTGTAAAACCTTTTTTTTTCATATCTCTTAAAGCATTACAGCTGGAAACCGCTTAGTTTCTATCCAACATCCTTCTAACATTCATTAATTTTACAATGTTTCTGTAAGTAGTCTTTAAATTTCTTCCAGTCTTCTTTCACCAACTCTTCTCCCTGGTCTCGGATTCTGCCCGTCATTTCTGCCAATTCCATGTAGTCAATCACCTTCATCTGCCATTCTTCCCTGGTGGGTAGATCTTGTGTCTTCCCTCCCCTTCCTCCCTCCCCTTTAACCCCCCCCCCAAAAAAAAATGTTCTCTCTCCAAATCTTTAACCATGTGCACAGATTATTCATTCTAATTCGGATGCTTGGGTTGGCTTCCCCTCATGCTATCCAATTCCTATAACTTATTCATTTATTCAAAATCTTTTGACAGTTGTCATTTGTGGAAAGGGTTACGTGCCCCTTCCTTCAGCCCGTTGATTCTCCCCTATAAATGTCCTCTGATCCCAAATTCCTGTACCTCTAGCTCAGTGTTTCCCAACCTTTTTTGGGCAAAGGCACACTTGTTTCATGAAAAAAATCTCGAGGCACACCACCATTACAGCCCCGTGACGTCAGCGCGCAGCGTCACGCCGGGAGGGACATGAATTGCTAGCAAATTACATAATCACCTCCTTGAGGGCTGGCTCATCTTCTCCGAAGGCAGAACCCCATTAATTAACAGCACAGACTCACACCATAGCCAAGACGAGGGGGGAAAACCTCAGTCATGCACAGTCATGCACATGTGGGGGCTAAATGAGGACGAAGACCGGGCAGAGAGCAGGGTTCAAATCACCCCACCTGGCCAGGACAATCCCTGGGTGCTCCCTTGGGCCACTCGCCTGACCCACCTCGCAGGGCTGTTGTTGCGAGGATAACACGGGGAGAACCACGCGCGCCCCCGGGAGCTCCTTGGAGGAGAAAGCGGGCGATGAATGCAATGCACGAAATATATGAGAGGCGACCGGGTTTTGCAGGTGAGGGGCCCCCGCCAGCCTCCGCTTCCAACACCCGGCGCAACGACGCCGAAGTTTCCCCCCGGGCTCGGCTCGGGGAGCAGCGCTGCTCCCCCCCGGCTCCCCTTCGCCCTCCCGGCTCTCTCTGCCGCCCACTGGGGACCCCCCTCACCTGCCAAGTCCGGAGCGCCGGTGGAAGTTGCATGCATGCATGCAGGGCGCCGCGTTGCCATTGCATTGCACTGCACTCCATGCAACGCCTGCACGCATGCATTGCCTTGCACGCCCGCCAAGGGGTCTCCCCATGGTCCGATGCGTCCCCTCCGGCGCGGATGCAGCATTGCAAAAATAACCCCCCCCCCCCGACGCAGCCCTACCTGGGGGGCAGCCTCCACCGCTCCGCGGGGATCCCCAGGCTCCATCCTGCCACCCGATCTCCGCGGGGGCGCAGGCAGGCTGCGCGGGGTCTGCACGGAAGAGCCCCTGCCCGCCCGGCCGCCGCCGCTGCGCTCATTCCATGGCCGGGAGAAGAGCGCTTCAAACAAAACGCCCGGCCCGCCAGGCCACGCTGGGAAACGAAGTTTGCGCACCCCGCGCGGGCGCGGAGCCCAAGGGCGAGGGGACTACGGATCCCAGCAGCCCCCGCGCCGGGGACGGAGGGGGAGAGGCCGGGTGCAGGGATGGAGGGATGGGTGGGCGAGCGAGTGAGTGAGTGGCAGCCGCCAAGCCTTGGCCGAGAGCCAGGAAGGGACTCCGCGGAGGAGGAGGAGGAGGGAGGGAACCCCAGGGGTCATCTAGTGACGGCGCCCCAATCAAAAATTTGACTTAAAAAAAAAAAATATTTCAAATTTTTTTATTTTTCCCGCGGCACACCAGGCAACATCTCGCGGCACACTAGTGTGCCACGGAACAGTGGTTGGGAAACACTGCTCTAGCTAATGTAGGTTTGACAGTGTGTTTTTCCAATACCACTTGGTTCTGCTTATAAAGGTACAGGACTCCTCTTAAGGATTTGGACTTGTTCCAAGCCTAAATCACTGTTAAAAAAAACAAAAACACTACAGAAAGATCGGGGTGAGGCTGCACCCCATATTTTTAAGCCCTGAGATTTGAACGACTTTTCTCAGGCGAGCATCAGGAGTCTTCCTGTTGCAACCAGCTAGATAGACAACCTTGTGAAGCTGGTAATAACATGGGCAGCTCTTCTGGTTGCAAGGTAACCTTGAACGCCAGCAGCCCCTTTCAATATGGCAGCTCTTCTGGTTGCCATAGTAACAGGTACGCCAGATGAGGCTCCTGTAGGCTCTCAAAATCTCAAGGCCCCAACAGCCAAGGCCGCTTTTAAATGCTAAAAGGTTAGAAAGACTTGTGCAAAAGGCTCCACTGCAATAAAAGAGATGTCATAGGGTCTGCCTGGCAGATTTTAAATTCTTCCTTCAGTTTGGTTGCTTCTGTTATCCATGTGTGCTTAACTGCAGTTAATAACTGCCGTATCCATTTCCTTATTGTGGCTACTGAGATTTGGGATGAGAAACTTGCAGAACAACCTTAAGGATTTACTCAGAAGTAATCAGCCTTGAGTTCAATACGGCTTACTCTGTAGTAAGCCTGTTAAGGATTTGCAATCATCTCATTTGTCAACTACCGAGATCTGGCTGATCCAAACATAGTTATTTTTGTAATTTAGTAACTTCTTTTAATCAGACCTACAAAAAAATTTAAAGATGAGTACAAAATATACACTCAAAAATAGAATTGTTAATGCCTATAAATAACAAATATAGATGCATTGATACATTAGATGTTAAGAAATATTGATATTTAGCATCAGCTGAACTCAGGTATTAATGCTGAATTGATTAAAACTTCAGTAGTGAAAAAAGTGTCATCTTCTACCATCATATATTGTATTTCAGCATAGGATACAAGTGGTTGCATTCAGCTACTTTTTACTCAGGAGTAGGCCCATTGAAATTAAAGGACATAAATTAGTTATAGTCATTAATTTCAGCACGGATACTTTGAGTAGCAGTTGGTTGAGTACAACCCATCAAAATATTTGTGTTCATATCCTTTAATAATGTCAGATTTCACTTGGAAATGCTTCTAGCATGTATTACCTGCCATACTCTCGATATTTACATCATTTAAAAGCTAAAAGTGGGATTTAGCTTGCTTAGCTTGCCGTGGAAAAGAGCAAATATCTTGTTAAATAGTGGGTTGACATAGCAGCCGGCACAGCGATTTCTTCAAGTAGCTCTTTATTAAGATAAGCTGGAATAGAACTGACTGCGAACAGCTCAGCCGGCCTGTATTTATAGGCAGCCGGCTGTCAACATTGTAACCACAACAGCTCAGAGTTCCCGCCTAAACTAACTGCCGCGGACCTGAGTGAAAACTATCTACAGACCTGAGTGAAAACTATATACAGTATCCCCCTGTTGGCCCAGGGTGAAACTACACTACATAACATATCTCTAGGGATATTATTGTGAGGCCTTAGGCATGAACTACCAAACAACTCAACTTTATCTTCATCCGTAAGCTTCTGAGAACCTGCTAAACAGCAAAACAAAAAAACGACAACCCTCTGCTTTCTGATCTTTTAGCCTCGGTTTTGCAGGAAGAACACAGATGTCATATCATGCAAAGCCGTTTTGCTTTGCTCTCCATGAATCTACCGTACTTTTTCTTGAAGTCAGTGCTGTTCAGGCAATCCTAGGGAATAAAAAATAGGCCAGAATAAAAAAAAGTAAAAATGGGAGATCTCCCCTCTCAAAGCAAGTCTGTGTCGCGTGACGAAGGCGAAGGTTCAACCCCTGCGCATGGATGCCGTCACTGGCTGCTGAGTGATCGGAAAATGTTTCCCCAGCTTGGTGTTTCCTCTTTTTTTGGAGGGGGAGGAAAGAAAACTGGTGCATTACAAGTCTCCAGCGCTGTCAGTGAGCCTGTGTACAGCCTTGTCGAGAGATGAGTTCTAACCACTAACCTTTCTGTGGGAGAAGTGGGAAGGCGTTGGGT
Organism: Podarcis bocagei; assembly: GCF_964188305.1. Taxonomy (NCBI): domain Eukaryota; kingdom Metazoa; phylum Chordata; class Lepidosauria; order Squamata; family Lacertidae; genus Podarcis; species Podarcis bocagei. The sequence goes on along the minus strand of NC_138138.1, from coordinate 16,135,756 downwards.
TGAGCAAGAGCACTTGCCACTTCCATCACATGTGCATGCAATTTCCTGGTGCAACTGACATACCGTATTTTTCGCCCCATAGGACGCACCGGCCCATAGGACGCACCTAGTTTTTTGGGGGGGAAATAAAGGGGGGGAATTTTATTTTTCCCCCAGGTGCGCTGCGCTAATCCTGAAGCTTGGGGCGTGCGGAGCTCAGCGCGCCCCAAGCTTCTGGGTGCCGGCAAGGTCTCCGCTAGCCGTGGGAGAGCCGTGCAGCTCTCCCAGGGCTAGCGGACCGCTGCGCTAATCCCGAAGCTTGAGGCGTGCGGAGCTCAGCGCGCCCCAAGCTTCTGGGTGCTGGCAAGGTCTCCGCTAGCCGTGGGAGAGCCGCGCGACTTCGCGCGGCTCTCCCACAGCTAGTGGACCGCTGCATCAATCCCGAAGCTTGGGGCGTGTGGAGCTCAGCGCGCCCCAAGCTTCTGGGTGCAGGCAAGCTCTCCGCTAGCCCTGGGAGAGCTGGGTCTCCCACAGCTAGCGAATAGCTTCCTGAAGCCTGGAGAGCGAGAGGGGTCGGTGCGCACCGACCCCCCTCGCTCTCCAGGCTTCAGCGAAAGCCTGCATTCGCCCCATAGGACGCACACACATTTCCCCTTCATTTTTGGAGGGGGAAAAGTGCGTCTTATAGGGCGAAAAATACGGTACATACTGATTTCATCCAAACAAGTCGAGGGGCCTGGGAGTTCCCTTTTGTTCCAGTATGTTGTGGCGAAAGGGAAACATTAGCAACCCATGAGTATTCGTGTTGTTGGGGAATCCTGGCTTTTTGTATCACCCATGTCAGGCATTTCGGTTTTGTACAATGTAGTTGATCTGGGTCATCCCAAGGGAGGGATTTGCTTGTTTTTAGGAAGGTTGCAATATTGCGTCCTGGGTATTGGTTCCCCACTGTATCTTTAAAAAAAATATATTTTAATTTTATACATTTCAATAATTTTTACAATCATTTCAACATTTCGAAACTCAACTTCCTTCCCCCTCTTTCTGCAGTTCCCGGAATTTATTTTTTATATTTCTTGCATATTCCAAATTAACATAACTTAATCATTTATTCATCTGCTTTGAATGTGTACTCCTATAAAACTGCAGGTTACTACAATATCCCTGCCAATGTTCTTACCTGTTTACAATTTGTTTGTAAATATTCAATAAACCATTTCCATTCTTTTATTTAAAAGTTTGTTATCTTGATTTCTTATTTTTCTGGTAAGTTTCACCATTTATGCGTACTCGACAAGTTTTTGTATCCATTATTTTTTCGCCGGGACTTCTTATTCTTTCCATTTTTGGGCAAATTACATTCTTGCCGCTGTAGTTGCATACATGAATAAATTTCTATACAGTTTGGGTAGCTCTTCCCCTATAATTCCTGAAAGGAAAGCTTCTGGGTGTGTGTGTTGTTTTTTACAAGAGTTATTTTAACATCTTTTTCAATTCTTTATCATTTCCCAGCAAGCTTTAACTTTACTGCAAGACCACCACATATGATAGAAAGGTGGCGCTGTGGGTTAAACACAGAGCCTAGGACTTGCTGATCAGAAGGTCAGCGGTTTGAATCCCCGTGACGGGGTGAGCTCCCGTTGCTCGGTCCCTGCTCCTGCCAACCTAGCAGTTCAAAAGCACGTCAAAGTGCAAGTAGATAAATAGGTACCGCTCCGGCGGGAAGGTAAATGGTGTTTCCGTGCGCTGCTCTGGTTCGCCAGAAGCAGCTTAGTCATGCTGGCCACATGACCCGGAAGCTGTATGCTGACTCCCTCGGCCAATAAAGCGAGATGAGCGCCGCAGCCCCAGAGTCGGCCACGACTGGACCTAATGGTCAGGGGTCCCTTTACCTTTACCTTACCTTCTTTGCATTTCCAACACTTATTTGATTTCAATTTACACATTTTTGCCAATTACTTGTTGTTAGATACCATTGTTTAACATTTGCATATACAGTCGTACTTTGATTCGCAAACGCCTTGCAAATCGAATGTTTTGGCTCCTGAATGCCACAAACCCGTACGTGAGTGTTCAGGTTTGCAAAAGTTCTTTGGAATCCGAGCGTCCTTCTGCGACTTCCGATTGGCTCCAGGAGCTTCCTGCAGCCAATCGGAAGCCGTGCCTTAGTTTCCAAATGATTTGGAAGTCGAATGGACTTTCGGAACGGATTCCATTCAACTTCCGAGGTACCACTGTAGTTTTCTCTTAAACCATAGCATGTTGTGAATTTTATATCCGTATTTCACAATCATTCCTGTGCTTCCATATCTATATTATAGCCAATGTCTATTGTCTATTGTCACTGAGGATTTTACTTACTCATCCTTTGTCTCCCATTCCAATAATATCTTATACATATTAGACAGCACTTTTACATTTACTTTTACATTACATTACATTACATTACATTACATTACATTACATTGTACATTACATTACAATGTACATTACATTACATTACATTCCAACAGGTATCTCTCCAGTTGTGATGTTTGATCCCCCTGTATCTTTTAATCTGGAAGACCAAGAGATCATGCCATCTTCTTCCCATTTCCCTCCTCACATGTCATCCTTCTCCCGCACCTGCTTTCAGTGATGGCATCCTTTGCCTGCTACAAAAATGTGTCATGCAGTGGAGAATGGCGGTTGTAGTGGGAGAAGCCACAGGTTATTTGCTTTTGAGTTAGTGGTCGATTTTAAACATGCAAGGGAAATCCCTGGGCTGCAGCCTAGTAACTTTAGCATTGAGGATCTGGTGAATGATAAAAGTAGGGTTTAGAAAAAGTTGTTAGCTGTGCAACGCCCTCCCACCAGATGTCAAAGAGAAAAATAACTACCAAACTTTTAGAAGACATCTGAAGGCAGCCCTGTTTAGGGAAGCTTTTAATGTTTAAAAGGTTATTGTATTTTAGGGTTTTGTTGGAAGCCGCCCAGAGTGGCTGGGGAAACCCAGCCAGATGGGCGGGGTATAAAGAATAAATTTAAAAAAAAATTGGGCAGGAGAGAGAGGCGAAGCAGTTTACAATCTCTGGCAAATTTTTGTTATATAAATATCTTGAGATGCTACGAGGCCACCCTTTGGGGAAGCAATGTGGCTTTTCCCTGCAGCTTTCAGTAGCTTCCCATTTAACATCTTGTTGTCTTTTTCCTCTTCTGACTTGTAGGTAATGTGTTGATTTTCCTGTTCATGCAGAAGGTCCCAAACCTTTCCTAGCCATTATTTTGTTGCCTGTGTTCTTTATAGATAGATATAGATATAGATATTTTATTGGAAGAATTTACCGTATTTTTCGGACTATTGGACGCACCGGTCCATAGGACGCACCTAGATTTGGGGGGGGGGGAAATAAAGGGGAAAAAAATTTATCCCCCCCCCCGCCAGGCGCGGGGCTGGGGCGGGGAAGCCCGAGCTTCCCCCTCCCCCAGAACGGGACTCAGAGCCATGCCGAAGCTGCACGCAGCTTTGGCATCGCTCTGGGAGCTTGCGGGGCTGGGGGAGGAGGAAGCCTTCCGCCAGCCTCCAAACCAAGTCGGGGGACAGCGGGAATGGCGCGCTATTCCGCGACCTGATCTGGAGGCTGGGGGTGGGAGAAGCAAGCCTGCTTCTCCCCCCCACCATCCCCACAACCTCCAGATCAGGTCGGGGAATCGCGGGATGGCAGCGCTCCGCCATCCCGCTATTCCACGACCTGATCTGGAGGTTGTGGGGATGGTGGGGGGGAGAAGCAGGCTTGCTTCTCCCACCCCCAGCCTCCAGATCAGGTCGTGGAATAGCGGGATGGCGGAGCGCTGCCATCCCGCGATTCCCCGACCTGATCTGGAGGTTGTGGGGCTGGTGGGGGGGAGAAGCAGGCTTGCTTCTCCCACCCCCAGCCTCCAGATCAGGTCGTGGAATAGCGGGATGGCGGAGCGCTGCCATCGCGCGATTCCCCGACCTGATCTGGAGGTTGTGGGGATGGTGGGGGGGGGGGAGAAGCAGGCTTGCTTCTCCCACCCCCAGCCTCCAGATCAGGTCGTGGAATAGCGGGATGGCAGAGCGCTGCCATCCCGCGATTCCCCGACCTGATCTGGAGGTTGTGGGGATGGTGGGGGGGAGAAGCAGGCTTGCTTCTCCCACCCCCAGCCTCCAGATCAGGTCGTGGAATAGCGGGATGGCAGAGCGCTGCCATCCCGCGATTCCCCGACCTGATCTGGAGGTTGTGGGGATGGTGGGGGGGAGAAGCAGGCTTCGCCATCCCCCTATCCCCCGAGCTTGTGGGGCTGGGGGGGAGAAGCAGGCTTGCTTCTCCCCCCGCCAGCCTCCAGATCAGGTCGGGGAATAGCGGGGTGGCGGCTCTGCACCTCCCCGCTGTCCCCAGCTTTGGGGTGCAGGCTGCTGCCCGCAAGCCTTGCGAGCCCGCGGGACATCCCGCCGGGCTTGCAAGACTTGGGATTTATTTATTTATTTATTTTATTTATTTATTTATTTATTTACGGCTATTAGCCCATAAACAAGACTTGGGATAGCTTCCTGAAGCCTGGAGAGTGAGAGGGGTCGGTGCGCACGGACCCCTCTCGCTCTCCAGGCTTCAGCAAAAGCCTGCATTCGCACCATAGGACGCACACACATTTCCCCTTCATTTTTGGAGGGGAAAAAGTGCGTCCTATAGTGCGAAAAATACGGTAATTTATATTAAAAAAGTGGTGAAAAGAAAAATCTGAATGAAAATAAAAGGAAAATGCTGACTTCCATTTCCATACTTTAGTATAAAAATGTGTATAGTCTTATTATCCTAATACAATTTTTTTTAATCAATAACAGAATATATTCTGTATAAAGCCATTCCAACTATCATTATATTTATCCAAATAAAGTCTGTATCTATAAGCAGTCTGTTCATATGTTGCTAATATTGTCATGTTGTCAAGCCATTGATTAAGGGGAATCGTTTTTCTATTCTTCCAGTTCATCAGTCTCAGTTTTTTAGCCACCATTAAGGCGCATAGAATCCTTTTTTTTTTTTTTGCTGTTCCGTCACTTTCCATACAATAGGTATATAGTTCAAAAGAACGTTCACCTTTGAAAATCTTAACTTGTTCTGTTAGCATCTTACTTATATAGTCCTGCTCTCTTTCCCAAAACCTAATAAGTATAGGACATTATAAAAGCATGTGCTTCAAAGAAGCATTATCCATATTATGTATCCAGTGTTCTTTGTGACAATCCCATATTTTAAACTAAAATGAGTTTGTTGTTTTTTGTTTAAAAGGGATGAGTCCCAGAAAAAATCAGTATAGAAAAGGGGGGGGGGAGTCTAAATTCTTGGGAATAGATGCGTGAGCAAACAGTATCCTTCTTTGAGAAAAACACCGATATCGAAGCGTTCTATATTGCTTTAGAAAGAGGGGAGAAAAGTTAAATAAGTGCCGTGCCTTGCTTCCATCATCAGCTCTGTTCTGAATTCTCCCTCTTCAGTTGTTATTTGCAGCTTTTATCAAACCTTCAGAGTGGTTAAAAGGTGCATCTTATATACTGACCGCATCTGTAATATAGTCATTTTTTTCTTTCCTTCTTGTCCTTTAGAATTCCATGAACTTGCCGCCAGACAAAATGAAGCTATTGAGCCAGTATGACAATGAAAAGAAATGGGAGTTGATCTGTGACCAGGTAAAAGACCAGAGTGGCCATTCTTTTCATTTCTTTTCTAAGTACCGTATTTTTCACCCCACAGGACACACTTTTCCCCCTCCAAAAATGAAGGGGAAATGTGTGTGCGTCCTATGGGGCAAATGCAGGCTTCAGGAAGCTATCCGCAAGCCTTGCAAGCCCGGCAGGAGGTCCCACCGGGTGCGTGAGGCTTGGGGCGGCAGCCTGCCGCCCGAAGCACGGGGAGCCCTTCGGAGGGCTCCCCGTGCTTCGGGTGGGTGTCCGCAAGGCTTGGGGCGGCAGCCACGGCTGGGGGAGGGAAATAATTTTTTTTATTCATTCCCCCCCCCAAAAAAAACCACGAGGTGCGTCCTATGGGATGGTGCGCCCTATAGGACGAAAAATACGGTAATTCTATATGTTGCATTGTGAATCGGCCTTAAACGGCCATAGCTCTCAGAGTTGAGGAATAGGAAACGGCACATACTACCGTGGTCCAGTTTGTCCCTGCTCTGCGGTTTTCATGACCACCTTAAAATTCTGGCAATAGATTTTGGGTTTTGGTTTTGAAATAATTTTCATTAAATTTTACACAAATTTTCCAACACAACATCTGCAACACAGCGTAACAAATCCTTGGCTACCATAGCCTAGGACTTCCATCAACCCCTTCTAATGGTTTTCTAAGTTCCTTTCTAATTATGCATTTTATCACTATGCTTATTGTTTAAAATGCAACCTTACACCAGCTCATATTAGTACTTCTCACAATAATTTGGATAGTCCTCCTTACAAAACTTCTTGCAACCCTACAAGCGATGCTAAGTACGGTGGTACCTCGGGTTACAGACGCTTCAGGTTACAGACTCTGCTAACCCAGAAATGGTACCTCAGGTTAAGAACTTTACCTCAGGATGAGAACAGAAATCGCACTGCGGCAGCGGGAAGCCTCATTAGCTAAAGTGGTACCTCAGGTTATGAACAGTCCGGCCCACCACAAGGTCTGAGGGACAGTGGATCGGCTGAAAAAGTTTTCTGACCCCTGCTCTGGAGAGATGTGCACCCCCAAAAAAAATATTCTATCTCCAGCCTGAGAGTTATCCTTTCCTTTTTCTAAGGATCCAGGAACAAGTTCATCAATAGGAGTATAGCATCTAGATCAAGGGAAGTAATAGTGCCACTGTATTCTGCTCTGGTCAGACCTCACCTGGAGTACTGTGTCCAGTTCTGGGCACCACAGTTCAAGAAGGATGCTGACAAACTGGAATGTGTCCAGAGGAGGGCAACCAAAATGGTCAAAGGCCTGGAAACGATGCCTTATGAGGAACGGCTAAGGGAGCTGGGCATGTTTAGCCTGGAGAAGAGGCGGTTAAGGGGTGATATGATAGCCATGTTCAAATATATAAAAGGATGTCACATAGAGGAGGGAGAAAGGTTGTTTTCTGCTGCTCCAGAGAAGCGGACACGGAGCAATGGATCCAAACTACAAGAAAGAAGATTCCACCTAAACATTAGGAAGAACTTCCTGACAGTAAGAGCTATTCGACAGTGGAATTTGCTGCCAAGGAGTGTGGTGGAGTCTCCTTCTTTGGAGGTCTTTAAGCAGAGGCTTGACAACCATATGTCAGGAGTGCTCTGATGGTGTTTCCTGCTTGGCAGGGGGTTGGACTCAATGGCCCTTGTGGTCTCTTCCAACTCTATGATTCTATGATTCTATGATTCTAAGTCGTTCAAAGGCAGGGTCACTTTTCAGCAGGAGCTGCTGGCAGAGAGAGAAAATATGGCACCCGTTCATGCTGTGAAGCTATATATTTCTCGCTTAATAAAGGAACAGGCTTGTGAATGATGCCGAGAAGACAGGGGGAAAAGGGGAGAGGAGTGACTCATGTGAGCTGTGCAGATGTCTGTGTGGGATTCAGCCCTTCACAGATCTGCGAAGACAGCTCTGCCACAGGGGATGTGGCATCTGAAATAGAAACTCCTGGCAACCTCAAGGTGTTTGCTGAGTGAGTGGGCAGCGGGGAAGGAGTAGGCAGCCCTGTCCCCGACTCGCTCAGGCGAAAATGGGTCACAAGGCCCTGTGTCACCCTTGGGCCCATCCGCTGCGCCTTGTGATTTGCAGCATGCGCCATTGAGTGACGGACGAGGAGGGAAAGAGTTGGTCTCTCCGGAATCACGTAGGATGTGGCAGGGAGTGTGGGGAAACGACCAGTTTCCTCTTCGCGGCTGTTTTATTTGCTAAGAAAAAAGTGTGCAACTGTATGTGTGAGTGCGGCTGTGGAGAAACGAGGGGAAGGGAGCGCAAGAGGCCGGTGGTAGGAAATGGGGAGTGCCTGAGGAAGGCAGAAAACAGAGAAGGGGCCCTACCGTGTGGCAAGGTTAGCTTAAGCTGCCTCAGGTGCTATAAAAGTCAATGCGGAGGGAAGCACGCAGATCAGATCCGCAGACACAAGCTACTATAAAAGTCAATACGAAGGAATTACTAATATTATTATTAAGCACACAGATCAGATCTGCAGGCACAACCTAGTATAAAAGTCAATACGAAGGAATTACTAATATTATTATTAAGCACACAGATCAGATCTGCAGGCACAACCTAGTATAAAAGTCAATGTGGAGGGAAGCACACAGGTCAGATCCGCAGGCACAACCTAGTATAAAAGTCAATACAGTGGTACCTCGGGTTACATACATTTCAGGTTACATACGCTTCAGGTTACAGACTCCGCTAACCCAGAAATAGTACCTCAGGTTAAGAACTTTGCTTCAGGATGAGAACAGAAATTGTTCTCCGGTAGCGCGGCTGCAGCAGGAGGCCCCATTAGCTAAAGTGGTGCTTCAGGTTAAGAACAGTTTCAGGTTAAGAACGGACCTCCGAAACAAATTAAGTACTTAACCCGAGGTACCACTGTACAGAGGGAAGCACACAGATTAGATCCACAGGCATGACCTACTATAAAAGTCAATGTGGAGGGAAGCACTCAGGCCAGATCCACAGGCACAACCTAGTATAAAAGTCAATACAGAGGGAAGCCCACAGATCAGATCCGCAGGCACGACCTATAAAAGTCAATGTAAAGGGAAGCACATAGGCCAGATCCCTCCTACTAGGATGTTCTCCTGCACAAGCCCCATTGAAATGACAGGAGCACTACCATGTGACTTAAACCCTTCACGGCTTCAGAGTTTCAAAGCTGTCAGGGAAGAAACTGGCATCCATCTTTAATCAGTTTAATCCAACTGCCGTTCTACGTTCAGTTACTATTTCCAGGGGCAAGCAAGCTCCAGGCTGCTTAAAATGGCTGCTGTCGCCTTATTAGCTGCATGTGTGGAATAGCTGTCCACCACCTGTCTTTCTGCCCCAAAATCTGTTTGAAATTTCACAAGCCAGAATATACAAAACAAATTTATACAGAGCCTCGTGGATTATTTAGTTTGGAGAATCCCCCAAAAAGTAAAATAAGTTGCTTCATTAAAAAAAAAGGTTCTGGCAACTGGTCCTAAAATAATAATACTAAAACGATAATTACTAAAATAATATTTATTATATTAACAAAAACAGCAACAACTGTCCAGGTTGGCAGCTTCCTGGTTAAGTGGCAGATTTATCCGAGACCGATTTGTTTGGAATAGCCCTCAGAATTTGTATCTAACGTAGTCTTACTCTGTTGTAATAGAAACATGGAACGATGGGTGTTTATAGTTTCAAATTCAAAAAATAAATAAACTATGTATTCACTTTAAAAGATTTACATACCACCCACATTCCAGGGCAGTTTACCAAATATATTAAAACCACATATATTAAAAGCAATGATTATTCAAAAATCACCATTTATAGCGAGCCACAGTAGAAAATTAACAGAACATTTCACAAAAAGCTAGGATTGAAATCGGCTAATGTTGTGACAAGAAAAATGAGCCTTAAGCAGAGGTCGAAACACAATTAAGCTTGGTGCTTTAAAGTTTGTGCTTTGAGTTGTGGGTGGGGGCATTTGAAGGAATCTCTTGGACATGATGGGTTGCCTCCCCACATGGGGACTGTTTCAGAATAAAGCCTCTGCATGACAACCTGAGTTGGTATACTTCTCACATAGAGTTGACAGTATGGCTCATCCATACTTCCTTCTGCTCCCACCCCCTGCCCCATGAAGACCTGTTCTTTTACAACAAGAAGGCGCCCTACTCCCGGAGACGTATAGATGTTTAAAAGCTTGGCCTAATTTTGCAGCTGCCCCTTACTTAACTAACATCACTAACAAAGCCTATAGATGGGCTTTCTCTAGAGCCCGCTTTGAGACAATGCCCTCAGCAGTGCTGTATGGCAAATTCACGCGGGCTCCAATGCATGCGCGTCTCTGCCCTTGTATGTCTAATAAGGTAGAATCTGTCACACACATTCTTCTATCTTGCGAATTTTATAGTGAAGAACGAGTTCAACTTATTTTACCGCTTCTATCAAAATTTATACCCCTTCAATATTATTTGGAATCCTCCCCTGAAATTCTTCGAAAATACCTCCTGGAAGATTCCTCAAGCTCAATATCATATGAGGTGGCTAAATTTTGCACTTTAGTAATTAGGAAGCGTAAATCTCTTCTGTTGAATGGCACACTGCGAAGTTCCCTTGTGTAACCTTTTTCCTTTTCTGAGGTTGTTGCTGATTTCTTGTTGTCTGATCTTGTGGTGTTTAGTGTCACTGGCTTTGGCCGCAATAAACTTGAACTTGAAGGAATCTCTTGGACATGATGGGTTGCCTCCCCACATGGGGACTGTTTCAGAATAAAGCCTCTGCATGACAACCTGAGTTGGTATACTTCTCACATAGAGTTGACAGTATGGCTCATCCATACTTCCTTCTGCTCCCACCCCCTGCCCCATGAAGACCTGTTCTTTAGTGCTGAATCGGAACAAACAGCAATCGAGTTTTCAGTGAGTGGATTTCCGTTCGTTCCGATTTAGCACTAGGGAAGGAGTTTTCCAGAGCAAAGCACTAGGGCAATGGCAAGTGGACTCGTGCTTTCTAGGTGCGAGACATGCGGAAGTGGGGACGAGCCCTAAGTCTCTCATGTTTGTGGGACTTAGAGTGGGGTTAAAAAGTTTAGCCCTGTTCTAAAACTTAGAAAAAAACAAAACACAGCATTGCTTAACTCAATGCTTTAGGGAATAAACAGGTGAGGAGATCAGCTGATAGTCACAATACATACACAGTCCTTCTTGTGCAACACACTGTGTCACAAGGATGGTGGTGCAACACAATTGTCGTAGGAGGAAGAGCTGCTAGCGGCTTTCTGCACAGGACTAGAAGCTTTTACCAGGTTGTGGGGAGATGGTGTGTGTAGAGTTGTATGTCTTTTCGCAGGGAAATGGGTGGCACTGTGGTCTAAACCACTGAGCCTCTTAGGCTTGCTGATCAGAAGGTTGGCGGTTCGAATCCCTGCGACGGGGTGAGCTCCCGTTGCTGTGTCCCAGCTCCTGCCAACCTAGCAGTTCGAAAGCACACCAGTGCAAGTAGATAAATAGTTACCGCTGTGGCGGGAAGGTAAATGCCGTTTCCATGTGCTCTGGTTTCCGTCACGGTGTCCCGTTGCACCAGAAACGGTTTAGTCCTGCTGGCCACATGACCCAGAAAGCTGTCTGTGGACAAACGCCGGCTCCCTCGGCCTGAAAGTGAAATGAGCGCCACAACCCCATAGTCGCCTTTGACTGGACTTAACCGTCCAGGGGTCCTTTACCTTTTACCCATGTTTGCCTAGCAACTGCAGTACAGTGGTACCTCAGGTTAAGAATTTAATTCGTTCTGGAGGTCCGTTCTTAACCTGAAACTATTTCTGGGTTAGCGGAGCCTGTAACCTGAAGCGTCTGTAACCCGAGGTACCATTGTAGGCTGATGTTTGGGCCCAGAAACCGCTGCAGTATCTCTGCAGGGAGACACCTGGTGTTAGGTGTTGTCTAATCTGCTGGCCCAAATATCTGCCATGTGAATTAGTCCCTCGTTCGTGTTCTCATAGTATGTTTGTGCCTTTAGAGGCAGCTCTAAAATGCCCACCTGCAATTCGATAAAGCCTTCCTTGTTCTTCTTTTTGTGTCTTTTTCCGCAGGAAAGGTTTCAGGTCAAGAACCCACCTTCTGCCTACATCCAGAAACTGAAGGGCTATCTGGACACGGGTGCATTCAGTGGAAAGGTGACTTCAATTTGGATGATGCAACCGTATTCGTATTCTACGCTGTCCCCTGATTTCCTTTGCAGCTTGTCCTCCTACCCAGAGCTATAATAGCCCATCTGGCTGGGTTTCCCCAGCCACTCTAGGCAGCTTCCAACAGAATATTAAAATACAATAGTCTATTAAACATTAAAAGCTTCTCTAAACAGGGCTGCCTTCAGATGTCTTCTAAAAGTCTGGTAGTTTTTCTCTTTGACATCTGGTGGGAGGGCGTTCCACAGGGCGGGTGCCACCACCGACAAGGCCTTCTGCCTGGTTCCATGTAACTTGGCTTCTCGCAGTAAGGGAACCGCCAGAAGGCCCTTGGCACTGGACCGCAGTTTCTGCGCAGAACGATGGGGGTGGAGACACTCCTTCAGGTTTACTGGGCCGAGACCATTTAGGGTTTTAAAGGTCAGCACCAACACTTTGCATTGTGCTCGGAAATGTATTGCGAGCCAATGTATAATTTCCAGAGCTCCTTAGGAAGAGGATTTGGTTGTTAAAGCACTCCAAGAATTGTAGCTCTGGGAGAGGGGAGTAAGGGTCTTTTGAACACCCTTAACAAACTGCAAGCTCATGGGGTTCTTTGAAGAGGGAGCCATGGCTGTTTTAAAGTGGTATGATGCTGCTTTAAAGGTGGACGGGACTTGGGAGAAGAGCGAGATTGACCAGCGGATGGGAGCATACGTGAGCTTGGAGGCTGAACCATGGAGCAGGGCAGATAGACTGGCAGATAGACTTCTGCAGCCAGGCCTCTGAGCATCTTTGTGCTCCCTCCTGCCTCCTAACCTCTCTCTTGAGTGGCAGCTGGATGCAGAGAGCAGTAGGGAAGGGAAGGGAAGGAATTTAGCTGCACATCCATGGCAGCAGGAGAGAAAAGGAGGGCAAGAGATAGGGAAAAGCAGAGCGTGGGAGGGAGGATAGATGGATCTCTGTATTAATGGGTGGCGTGTGAGAAAGGGAATGGCTGGATGGATCTGTGGGGTGTATCCACCACACTACTGCCATGCAATTTCTGAAGAAATTCAGCCCTTGATGGCAGGAGGAGAAGATGGAACATCCCTGCTTTATTTTGAGGAAACCTGACTGCTTCAATGCACACCTGCCATTCAGAATTTCTTGTGCTGCGCATGTGCATTTCTCACTTAAGCTTGGGTATTTTTGGAACCTCTTTATTTATTTTAAAGCAATTTGTGAATTGGCTGCATGATACAAGTAGAAACGTTGGTAATCCACGTTGCTGGTACGGCTGCCCGTTAACCTGTTTTTCATTTTGCTTTGTTCACCCAGTTTAAGAGACGGGCTCAAGAGTCCACCCAGATTCTTCGGGAGCTGGAGATATCTTTGAGGACAAACTACATAGGGTTAGTACCGACGACCAACAATTTTGTTTGTGCAAACCCTAGCTGTGCACAATCGCCTCATTTATTTGTTTTGCTGCTTTTAAAATGTATGCCCTGCTTTTTACCGCCGAGGTCTCAAAGTGGCTTACCATGATAAAAAAATATATATGCAGTACATACCAAAATAAAACATCAGATAAACCTAATAAATTTAAAAGCTTAGAAATTTCAAATCAGGAACGTAAACCAAAGAAGAATTTGTGACGCCTCCTAAAATAAAACAGTTTTAACCAAGTGTCTGGAACTCAGCCGGGATGCCGCCTGCTGTCTGACTTCTAGCGGGAAAGAGTTCTGCAGAGTTGGGCCCGCAACACTGAATCCACCAGTTTTTGTTGATCAGATTGAGATGTGCAGGGTAAGACATTCTGGATCTGTGTTATTCAGGGTGTATGTATAACTCTAGGTGTTTCGAAGCAAGGATTTTATAGTGTTGATTTTCTGTGCCAAAGCGGCGGTTCATTTGGGCCGGGATCAAAAGCACTTCTGATAAGTCCAGGGGCAGCTTCCCTTCTCTTTCCTGCTGACTGCATGTGTACCCTGACAGTGTGTCGGATGCAGCTGCAGATAATCCCCCATTCGGCAGGTGCTGCTTTGTTCAAGAGGTCGGAGGGACAGCTGGAATGTCCCAGCGCATGCCTGGGAGCCCCCACATTTGGAACCTGCCTTTCCTTTATATCATTATTCTTGATTCAATCCAGCTTCTAGCCTGCCTTGGTGTAGTGGTTAAGAGCGGTGGACTTGTAATCTGGTGAACCAGGTTCGCTTCCCCGCTCCTCCACATGCAGCTGCTGGGTGACCTTGGGCTAGTCACACTTCTCTGAAGTCTCAGCCCCACTCACCTCACAGAGGTGGGGGAGGAAGGGAAAGGAGATTCTTAGCAGCTTTGAGACTCCTTCGGGTAGTGATTAAGTGGGATATCAAATCCAAACTCCTCCTCCTCTTCTTCTACTAGCTCAATAAAGGTAATGCGCAACACAACACAAAGGTGGGTTGGTTGGTTGTTGGTTCAAGCCGACTCAGGGACAGCTATGGGCAGGATTCCTGAACTGCAGCGGGTTGGACTAGATGACTCTCAGGGTCTATGAGCCCTTACAACCAAAGAGAGGGAAGAATTACCAGGTCAGGTTTAAGGTTTTTGTATGCTGTGGGTTAAACCACAGAGCCTAGGACTTGCCGATCAGAAGGTCGGCGGTTCGAATCCCAGCAACGGGGTGAACTCCCGTTGCTCGGTCCTTGCTCCTGCCAACCTAGCAGTTCGAAAGCATGTCAAAGTGCAAGTAGATAAATAGGTGCTGCTCTGGCAGGAAGGTAAACGGTTTTTCTGTGCACTGCTCTGGTTCGCCAGAAGCGGCTTAGTCATGCTGGCCACATGACCCGGAAGCTGTACGCCGGCTCCCTCGGCCAATAAAGTGAGATGAGCACCGCAACCCCAGAGTCGACCACGACTGGACCTAATGGTCAGGGGTCCTTTTACTTTACCAGCACACAACACCCTGATACCTACCTTCTGGGTAAACTACAACACCCAGAATTCTTTGAGGGTGAGAAAGTGCTTGGATGTGCTATAAAGGTATCATTTGTACGCAGCCGTGGTCCCCTTGAGCAGCTCTGGAATTGGAAGCACATTAAGCGTTTGTTAATGAGATGCTAAACGTTTAGTTGTTCATGTGAACATAAATGTCGGAGCGGCTTAGGTTGTTTAACGGCCCTGCCTCATTTGTCGGTAACTGAGCTATGCGACCCCTCTCCCCCTGTCCAGCACCCCCTTTAACACGAAGTACTCAAACAACCTGGGGGGTAGCGGCCAAGGTCTAAGGCCCTCTGCAGAGAAGGTGACCCCAGCTTGTCGGAGGCAGCAGCCGACACCATTAACGACAGTGATGTATGCCGGCTAATTAACAGCTTAGATGGGGAAGCATTTATCTCTCTGGATTGATTGCCTGCCAAGCAGTCAGAAAATAAAAGGGAACAGTGGGAGCCAGCATGCACAAGTCGTGTCAGCGCTTTGTGACAAAATGTATTATTGGGCCTGATGGAGTACAAAGGAGCAAATTGTATATCAGGAAGGTGCATTGCAGACCTGTGAAAAGGCTGCCAGGCCGTTTCCATGTCTAATGGTTGCATTCATCTATTTATTTTTTGCATTTGTTGCATGTCAGTAATATTCAGGCGCTACCTACATTGGCCAGTATGTACGTCATGGTTTTAAAATAACTCTTTTGTTTTCTGTCCCACATTGAGACCATTTACAAATGACAAATACTAGTCTCTTGTTGGGTATTCCTAGCAGCCCATGTGAAAATTCCTAACCCTGGAAGATCTGCGTTGAAATTCCTTCATCAGCCACTGACTTACGATTGGTTACAGTCACTGTGTTGCTGTTGTTGTTAACATGGGGGGCACTTGCTGATGAAGCAATTGTCAACATATACATTGGTACCTTGGAATCCGTTCCAGAAGTCAGTTCGACTTCCAAAACATTCAGAAACCAAGCCGCAGCTTCCGATTGGCCGCAGGAAGCTTCTGCAGCCAATCGGAAGCCACGTCGGACGTTCAGGTTCCAAATAACGTTCGCAAACCGGAACACTCACTTCTGGGTTTGTGGCGTTCAGGAGCCAAAACGTTCGACTTGCAAGGCGTTCGGGATCCAAGGTACGACTGTAATTTGAAGCTCATATGGGTGGATTTGTTTTTAAGTAATCTTTTGAACACCTCCAGGGAGAAATGTTATATGTTGAACGCAGCCTTTTCTAGCTGCATGTGCAATTTTTCTGTGGGGATCTGTTTAATTTTCACTTTCGCATGGAGGTGCTTTTGAAATCCCTTAATAGAACTTATCCCCAAATCTCCAAACGTTATGTTTGTAACCACTCTAAATGTGCTCCTGTGTGGCAATTTTCAGCCACTTTCCCGTGTGCTTGTAAAAATACTAGACAGTAGTACAAAGTGAAAAAGCATACCAGTCAGCATGGTCTCTCATATATATATATATATATATATATATATATATATATATATATATACACACACACACACACACACACACACACACACACACACATACATATATATACATACATACACGCGCACACACACACACACATATATAAACACACACACACACAATTTTATTTGCATGCCATCTTTTCATTTTTCAAACCATGCTCAAAGCGGCTCCCAACATGAAAAAAAAATCACAATTACAACATTTTTTTATGTGTTGTAAGCCACCCAGAGTGGCTAGGGAAACCCAGCTAGATGGGCAGGGTATAAATAATAAAATTCTCATCATTATCATTATCAACGTGATAAGGTAAAAGTAAAGGGACACCTGACGATTAGGTCCAGTTGTGGCCGACTCTGGGGTTGCGGTGCTCATCTCGCTTTATTGACCGAGGGAGCCGGCGTACAGCTTCCGGGTCATGTGGCCAGCATGACTAAGCCGCTTCTGGTGAACCAGAGCAGCGCACGGAAATGCCATTTACCTTCCCGCCAGAGCGGTACCTATTTATCTACTTGCACTTTGACGTGCTTTCAAACTGCTAGGTTGGCAGGAGCAGGGACCAAGCAACGGGAGCTCACCCCGTCGCGGGGTTTGAACCACCGACCTTCTGATTGGCAAGCCCTAGGCTCTGTGGTTTAACCCACAACACCACCCGCATCCCTTCAACGTGATAAACATAGTCATAAATTGGGGTTGGGGTGTTGTTACTGTTCTTGATGCTGGTTTTGTGTACCTTTATTTTAGACAATTGTCATTTATGTGGAAATTGTTTACTTTGGTTTCATATTTTGCTGTTTATTACTCAAGCCTACTTTTGTTACGTTGCAGTTATGTATTTTTTCCCATGTTGTAAGCCACCTTGAGCATACTTTGAACTGTGGAAAGGTAGCGTACAAATAAAATTAAATTATGCATGTATGTATAATCAATAAATAGAGGCATTTCTTACCCACCACAGGCAGATAGCTAAGACTGCATGCACACTCTGCTTTTAAAGCACATTTGAAGTGTGTTCTTTCCCTCAGAGAATGCTGGGCGCTATAGTTCACTCCTCACAGAGTTACCATTCCCAGCAACCCTTAACAAATTGCAATGCCCAGAATTATCTGGTGTAATATAGTCCCTACAGAGCACAAAATGAAGGTGAGAATGTTTGGATGCTCTTCTGGCTCACAGATCACTGAAAGGGAGAGAGATTTAAGTGTCTAGATTAACATTCTCACTGACCCGCTAGTTAACCCATGTAAAAAAGGGGAGCTTTTGTTATGAGGGAGCAGTCAAACATGTGAAAACCTTGGTTTTAAAGTGATATGGCCTCAGAATGACTGTAGAGTATGTTTTTTTTCCTGATTGTTTGAATTGACTCTCAGTCTAAGTTCCCATCTGGAAAATGGGACGATAATACAAACCCTATTCAGTGTCTACTCAAAAGAAAGCTTCCCTTAATTGTAACCTTAATAGCATGATTTGAAGGATTGCAGGAATCAGTGAGAGAAGGAGCCTAGAGCACTTGAGTACATTGAAACGGGCTGGAAAAGGATTAATAATATATTAATCAGCAGTTGTTTTAAAAGACGTCTATCTCTGTCTAGAAAAAAGCAGGAGAAAATACCAGCAAGGGATTCTGGAGAAAGATGAGGCAGATCTCAAATGCTGGGGAAAGAGCAGTAGGATACTCTTCCCATGTTTTATTCTAGAGTGAAAAAATTCTTCATGTTCTTCCTCTCCCCCTCCTTTAGCTGGGTCCAGGAATTCCTGAACGAAGAAAACAAAGGACTTGATGTGTTGGTGGATTACCTCGCCTTTGCCCAGTGCTCCGTCACGTAAGTTGCTGCCACAGCTTAGTGGGGAAGTGATGGTTAAGTCAGGATCCTAGTGGGGCCTGCAACAAAATATTGCAGTGTGGATTGTTCCCACAATTCCATTGTCCCAGAAAACCCGGCTCGCTCTGCCTCCACAAATCAACCCATATTTATATATATGAGCATGCCCAAACCCCATTGGGATGTTTAGGAGCATTCTCCTTCCACCCACCCCCCTATTTATTTTTCTTCACATTTCTGCAAACGCCAATGTTCCCTCAAGCCTGTTGATCATGGGTTGGCAAACTAAGTCCTAGGGGCCAGATCCGGCCCAATCGCCTTCTCAATCTGGCCCACGGACGGTCCAGGAATTAGCATGTTTTTACATGAGTAGAATGTGTCCTTTTATTTAAAATGCATCTCTGGGTTATTTGTGGGGCACAGGAATTTGTTCATCCCCCCCCCTCAAATATAGTCCGGCCCCCCACAAGGTCTGAGGGACAGTGCATGGGTGGCGCTGTTTTGACTATATCAGTGGTGCCACTCACAATCTGATCATCGGGAATTGAGGGTGGGGCTGCTATCCCAGGCGAAGCTTCTAGCCTTGTTATTGTGAGCCCCAGTCCAGCAGAGAACACCTATCACCTATCCAATAGGACATGTGTAGGCTGGGATGGAAATTGCTGCTTTTCTACCTAGAGGTTGCACTCATCAGGGTTATGTTTTTGTCCTTGGGCCAGCAGACACCCCCTTGACATATTGCAAACTGATTTGAAACTCCCCTCAGTTACCAAAGTGGTTTGCTACATAGCTTAGCGAGACAGGCGTGCTTTTTGAAAAAGTCTTAAACTCCGCTAGGGCCTCGCCAAACTAATTTTCACAATTCTTTGGCTATAAACTTTACTTTATATATGGCGTTGGGTGCTAAGCTGTCCACTTAAAGGGAAAGGGGCTCTGTTCTGTGAAATCTAACCCATGTTTTCTTTCTTATTCTCTCCTTTCCCCGTGTCTTTGAAATAACCCCTGAGTTTTGGTCAGAGCACCAGTTACGCTTCACTCGTTGATAATCATTCCTGAACTGGAAGAGATTTCACGTAACCCAGTCACTAATTCCTTCACGCTCTCCTGTTCTCGAGTGGAATGAGGGACTAACAAACAGCCCTTAGTCTAACAAGAGCTCCCTTCCTGAGTCACTTCTTCTTGGCAAATAGGTTATTCCACAGAGAGGTAGCATTCTGCTCAAATTAAGCATTTATACCTGCTTGCTTTGCATAATCAACTCTGCTTCTGCTAGCCAGGAACAGCAAGCAAACGCCACCTGCACATTTCCCAAGTTTTCTCTGTTCCCCCCAGAAATAAAGACACGAGACACAAGAATTCGAGTTAATGGGTCAAATTAGGCCACAACTTTATTGATTACAGGAATTGAGCGGTATTGGCTTAGGCATTGGTCCTAACAACTAACTGGCTTCAGCCTGCATGCTTGAAGGCCGGTGAGGGTTAACCACCAGTAGGGGGAGTCCTGCTGAGGTACGTCAACTAGGACCTCCCCCTGGGGTCACCGCGTGGGGGCGTGCCGTGGGCCCACACCTCCCATAGGCTTAGGACAAGGCCATGCCCCCCGGAATCCTTTACCGGACTACCCTTTGATTTGGGGGAAGGCGATGGCACTACCTCCTCCCCCTTCATCAGCATAACAATACAACTGTACCCCCACCAATGCCTAATCGCCAATACCGTGGAGTTGTGACGGTTTGCTACGAGGTAGGCGAAAACCAAGTGGCTGGTGCCAATCTGCCAATTGGAAAAATTCCTACCAGGCCCCTTGACGGCGACCAACCGAAGTCCATAGCAACGTCAGAGAGCCTAGCCTAATGGGTGGGAGGGGAGGAAAAACCTGGAGACCCTCGGCCATGCCAGACCTAAGAATGGTTAGGCCTCACCCCCCGAGCCAGCCGATTGGCTGGCTTGGGGTATGACGCGTCCGAGGATTCCCTAGTATCACGGGAGCTGAAGCCAGCCCCCACGAGTGTGGGGAGGGGCATGCAGCCTGCAACCCCATCTCCTCCCTAGCTTGGAAGTGACTTAACTGTGACTAGCAAAGCTTCCCGTTTTAAGAGCGGCCAAAGTGCATGAAGGCAGTTGAATAGAAATCCCATACTCTTTGGGGGAGGGCCATAGGCTCTGTGGCAAGGCATCTTTCTTGCAGGCGGGCTCAGTTCCCGTCATCTCCGGGTAAGGCTGGGAGATAATAGGGCCTGAAACCCCAGAGGGCAACTGACAGGCAGTTTGGGCGGTACTTGGCTAGATGTGCCAATGGGTCTGACTCTGCTTAAGGCAGCTTCCAGTATTGCTAACTACAGTGGTACCTTGGCTCTCAAACTTAATCCGTTCTGGAAGTCCGTTCCAAAACCAAGGCACGCTTTCCCATAGAAAGTTGTGCAAAACGGATCAAGCCGTTCCAGACTTTTAAAAACAACCCCTAAAACGAGACCATTGATCCATAAAATGAAAGCAATAATCAATGTACTATTAAATAAAGTAAGACAATATTGTAGATGATAAAAATTAAAATTATTATTTTTCTCTTACCTGCACTGACGATAGTCTTTGTTTAGTTGTGGGGGGGCTTTTACCCATTTCCGCAGTCACACAATCAATCAATCAATCAATCAATCAATCAATCAGTAGCTGAACTGGGTCACAAAAACAAAACAAAAAAAAGACTTGCAAAAACAAAAAATAAATAGCAAAACAAAAGGGCCAAACTTAATCCGTTTGACTTTCAAAATGTTTGAAAACCAAGGCGCAGCTTCTGATTGGTGCAGGCGCCCCGGAAACAATAGCTGACAGCTGCATCAGACATTCGGCTTCTGGAAAGCATTCGAAAACCGGAACACTTCCAGGTTTTTAGAGTTTGAGAACCAAGGTACAACTGTATAGTCATAATGGAACTGCATCAGCACCATGGAGAGCAACTTCACTTCCTCTCTGTCGGATAGGAAGATAAGTGTTTGAACACCTTGAATTTGTGAAACCTGCAGGAAAAGGCAGAGGGGGAAGTGTAGAAATTAAATGCTTAAAACGCGGTGCTTCTCAAACGCGGGTCTCCGGCTATTGTTAGACTACAACCCCCATCATCCCTGACCACTGGTCCTGCTAGCTAGGGAGGATGGGAGTTGTAGTCCAACAACAGCCGGAGACCCGAGTTCAAGAGACATGGGATAGTTCTTGACCTATTTAAGTTTGCAGTGCAGACGTGCTCCTAGTGGCAGCCCTGCTTCGGCGCCTCGGTTCCAGTGTCGCCAGCTTGGCAAACCTCCTTCCGCCCACCTGCTGACGCACACCCGTTTTTGTATGTGTGGCTCCAGGTATGATATGGACAGCACTGACAATGGGAGCCCTGGGTCCGACAAGGGAAAGGCCCTGGACAGATCTATGGAGGACCTCAGCAGAAGCAGCAACTCCCCTACACAGGGCTCCTCCAAAGCGAGGCACCTGACTGTCAGGTAACAGAACGGACACTGGCAAGCTCTTCTTAAACTGCTTCCCCCGTATCTTGGGACACAGATTGTGGTGCCAGGAGAAGAGGCAGTTTCACACTTATTCCCTTGCCCGCCTCACTTGAAGCTACGCTTAAAGTGAAACATCTCAAAAGGGAAAGCGCACCAACCGCTCTCTCGTTTCGCCAGTGTGAAGCTTCTTTTTTGGAGAGCATTGTCTGCAAAATGAAAAGTTGAAAAGGGGCAGGGGGAGCTGTTTTCATTGCACCGGCAGATTGGCTGCTCTGCGTTTATTTTCTTCAATTGATATCTCCCCTTTCTCCCATCGTGGGACCTGAGGTAGTGTACCTGCAGGTCCCATGGTGGTCTCCAATCCAAGCACCAACCAGACCTAGAGCTGCTTAGCTCCAGCAAGGTGGTAGCCCCATGGGTCTTCAGACTATGATATGGACTTGGACAAAATGTGGCAAAACGAAAGGACTGAGTATTGAAGAAGGGGTACCTCAGGCAAGCCTGATGGCTAAGGTAGAGGGGGCTTGCCTGTACAAGGGCACTTCCATATTCTCAGTCAGATGTTCAGCTGACATGTGGAAATCTCCATCTAAAAATATTGGAGGTATTTAGCATCCAAATTGCTTCAATTGGGGTGGTGGTGAATGGAAGTTTCCTTCAGTTAAATAAGGAAATAGGGAGAAAAACGAAGAAAAGCTTGCAACTGGGGCTTCAGTTCCCGTCTCCACCATAGTTTGGGCTAGTTTAGGAGTTCTTATACAGAGACCCTGGAGCATGAGGTTGCAGGTTTCCACAATGTTGAAAATCCATGTGCCTCTTCAACATGCAAGCAGTTGCGCATGGAAAGAAACCCCTGGTTTTCATGGGTGACACTCCCCACACACCATATGTTCATGCACATATATTACCAGCCAGGGGCTGAGTTTTAATTTAGTGTCATAAACTGACCAATCTGGGGGCCTGCAAACGCACAAACACTCCCACCCCCCCTCAATGAGCCCAGAATATTGGCCCTCAATCCTACAAAGTTTCCACAACCATCAGGCAAGTTAACCCACCACCCAATTTCTAAGCTCTCCCAACCTATTACCACCTTAGAAGCAAACTACCCTAAGAGTAGTTTGATGATTATTGATGAGTAGCCTCGGGTGGTTTTTGTGGCCTAACAAATGACAGGTTCTGGTTTCCTTTTCCTGCTCTTGCATTTTCCTGTCTCTGCCTTTCCTCTTTTCCTCTTTCCCCTTGTTCTAACCCCGTGCTTCTTTTGCACGCTCCCCTTGGGACGACGGCTCACGGTAGGTACCCAGCCTAGGGACCCTCAGGGGCAGGGAGGCGGGGAAGAGGGGCTCGCTCGGCTTTGCATGTAGTCTGAGCTTGTAAGATTGAAAAGATGGACACCAAGAAAGGCAGTGGCCCACTGAACCATGTGTCAGGAAGGCAGGTGTTTTTAAAAAATGAAAAAAGAGGCAAATAATAAATTGAGGCATCAGTTACTATCTCTGCGCTAGCGGTTGTATTTCTTAGGCGTGCACTGAGGGTGCCTGAGTGTTGGTAAAAGAAGAGACCGTTTTATTCTACTTCCACTAAAGAGACTAAAACAAAATGGCTGCTCTTTTTCTCTGGGGTCGGAAGGGGACTAGGCCTTAGGCCTCAGAGCTCTGTTTGCTAACCACAGCAATGAAATGCAAATAGACTTGAGGGAAAGTCAGCCCTTCTGAGTAACAGAAGTCTGTTTTCTGTGGTTTAAGCCCCTTAATGTGAAGCAACTTAGTTTGGGTGGCTCTCAGAAATGACTGGCCTAAGGGGGTTGCCCTACAAGGAAAGGTTTTCCATCCTTGGGCCTGTTTGCTGCCTGACAACCCACAGAGGAAAGAGTTCCTGCCCTGTAGGAAGTGGAGGCTGGGCTGCTTTGAAAGAGGATAAGACGAATGCGTGGAGAATATCTGTGGCTTCTAGCCACAATGGATGTGCTCTGTCACCACAGTCAGAGGAAGTAGGCTCCCGAATACCACTTTCTGGAAACAGCAGAAGAGGAGAGTGCTCTTGTTTTCAGGTTTTGCTTGCGGGCTTCCGATAAGCATCTGATTAGCCTCCGCGTGAAGAAGATGCTGGACCAGATGGGCCTGATCCAGCAGGATCTTCTTAAGTTCTTATGGCCATTTATCGGGAAAGCTCTTGCTACAGATTTCCTACATTGGCAGCCTATTGAGTTAGAAGGCCCCTGAGGTCAGACTCTCTGGCCATAATCTGTGCCATACATTTAAAGCCCCATTAGACTACTTCAACATTTTCACAGAATACTGGGAGCTGTGGTTAGTTAAGGGTACGGAGAGTGTTTTAAGAGACCCCCTGTTCCCCTTGCAGAACTACATTCCCCAGAGTTCCCTGGGCAGATGGATTGTTAAACTGCTGCCTATGAATTGTAGTTCTGTGGCGTGCAATAGAGAGCCATCCTAACACCTCTCAGCAGCATCCTTATTCAACTACATTTCCCAGGATTCTTTGGGGGAATCAATGAAGGTTAAACCAGTACAGTGGAACCCTGGTTCTTGAACACCTCTGTTGTCGTACGTTTCGGCTCCCGAACGCCAAAAACCCAGAACTAACTGCTCCGCTTTCCGGAAACCAAACATGCTACGCAGCTTCTGTTTTGAGTTTCCCTACTGTGTTGAGGCTTCTGCTTTCAGTTTTCGGTTTTTGAACGTTTCAGAAATCGAACGGTCTTCCGGAACAGATTGCGTTCAAAAACCGAGATTCCACTGTACAGGGTTATTCATAATGAAGTATACAGTTTCAACGCACTATAAAAAAAGAAGAATGTAATATATCTTACGTTTCCTGTAACAGAATTGTAGGGGAATATTTAAAGTTTTTTTTAAAAAGAAACAGTCACAGATGTTCTGTGTGTGCACTCTTTGTCACACCGGCAATCCATTTCTGCCCAAACGCAACTCACCCTATGCGTTGATTTTCCTGGGCTTCATTGAATGGCGGTGCAAACACTATCAACGACTTCTTCTGATACACAGGACTTCTAAGTTTGTACAAACAGCCTGTAGTTTCAATTTTTTTATGCCCGTTGTAGATACATGTTCTGCTTGAAGGTCCCCAGAATCACAATCAAAAACGCCATCACACAACAGTTACAGATTCCGTTTTGCTCAATTCAAGAACACAAAACGCCTTCTCCACTGCAGATGCAGCCATTTTGCCTGACTAGCCACGTGACACACGCGCTATTGCCTATGTCGCTTGCCTCAGTAGCGGAACACAAACTTTATGAGTACATCTACCTCACAGTTTGCAGTTGTAGTCCTTGTCGTCGCCTGTTACTGTCTTACAGCATCTGGAAACTATACAGTGGTACCTCTGGATGCGAATGGGATCCGCTCCGGAGCCCCGTTCGCATCCTGAAGCGAATGCAACCCGCGTCTGCACATCTGCGTGTGTGCGGGTCACGATTTGCCGCTTCCACGCATGCTCGTGACGTCATTTTGAGCGTCTGCGCATGCGCGAGCGGCAAAACCCGGAAGTAACATGCTTCGTTACTTCTGGGTCGCCGTGGAGCGCAACCCAAAAACATTCAACCCGAAGCTACTTCAACCCGAGGTATGACTGTACTTCATTATGAATCACCCTGTATAATAGTGTTTTAAATGCCTAGTGCGGACAGGGCCTCCGATCCTAGGAAACTTCATTTTAGGAACACAACACAGGGAACAATATTCTGTTGGGCAGGTGGGCAGTGACGAGCCACAATTACTTGCTATGTTTGCTGAAACAGGTTGGTGTTTTTCCAGCCACAGCGAAGTCTTCCCCTGTGGTTCCACGAGGGCCACTTTCCCCCCTGAGGTTGGGGGGGTGGCAATGGGGGTGGGGGGGAAGCGTCCACCTGAAGCGTCCTATTTTTCCCTCCTGTCCTGCAGGATTGCAATCTTCCACCTCCTTCAGGTGTTGCCATTTGAACCAGCAGATCCAAACATTCTTTCAGCAAGTCCACCCAAGCATCCCCTCCTCCAGCGCCCCCGGGAGCGAGCAGGACTCTAAGCCCAGGCCTCCTCTCAACTCCTACTCACCGCGGTGAGCCTCTCCCCAAACCTAACCAGAAACGTCCCCTGCGAATGCGGCCGGAGGCCATAGGCTCGTCTAGGCCAAGGGCATGTTCTTCCCCCCCTCCTAAGCTTGTGTGTTCATTTTGGCAGGCAGTCTCGGATACTGAACTTTAGGAGCCCTCGAAGCAGGGAGGCCATTTTGTAAAATCCCGTTTAAAAAACAAAAAAGCTCTGTAACTGGAATGCATTTTGTAAACACCTGCAGATAGTTGCATGCTTTTATTTTTGTCGGTTGCACAACCACGTTCCGGCACTGTTTGCTTTGCTGTTGTTGTTGCTGCTGCTATTGTTGCTTTTGGTTCTAGTTTTCATTGTTGTGTGCAGGGAATTGGAGCTGTTGTACAGAAGCGGTGGGAAGGGGACGCGGAACAGAGATAGGGGAGGGACCAGGTCAGGCCTCTGAAACCCCCTTGAGACATCGCCACCGCCAGCTTATTAAAGGCTTAATGTGTGTTTTGGCTTTATTTTCCACATTGAGGTCTAGGAACTTTGAAACTGAGAAACTCAGATCTTCAGGATCTGAAGAGCAACTGCTACCACGTTTGGCACAAGTATCATTATTGCCATTATTATTTTATTACCTGCCCTTCACTCTGAGTTCCCAGGGTAGGCTATGGCAATTTATAACACATCATTAAAAAATAACATAAAACGACTTAAAATAACAAAAATAGGATGGGCCCCCAAAAGTTGCCGCATTCCATATTCCACTGCACCCATAACCATGTTAATAGCTTA
The DNA here is from genome assembly GCF_964188305.1 of Podarcis bocagei. Lineage (NCBI taxonomy): Eukaryota > Metazoa > Chordata > Lepidosauria > Squamata > Lacertidae > Podarcis > Podarcis bocagei. The sequence goes on along the minus strand of NC_138138.1, from coordinate 16,109,326 downwards.
TCATGGAGTATTATATTTCCTTAGTATTTTAAGCATAATCTGGACCTCACCTTCCCATGGCCTGCTGAGATCCCTGTGGCCTTTTCACAAAAGACAGTGGTTTCCTAAAACCAGACTGGAGAGAGTTTGTTTTTCATTGGGCAGTGGCATCTCCTGTTCAGCATTTGAACTCGTGACCCGAGACCCAAAGGGTTCTCGTACTGCAATCCTGCTGCCCAGCCTAATCCTCTCCCCTGCCTTCCCCCCAATTTCCTGCTCCTCGGGCCCTTGCTCCTGTGCTTCTCTTTATGCTGTTGGACTTGACTGCCGGGTGATATCCGACGTCTTTTCTCATGCAGCTATTTCCTTCCCCCTTTCCTCCTTCCTTCCATTTTTCCCTACCTCAGACTCAATCTGGCACACAGCAGGAAGGCGCTGAGGAACTCACGCATTGTCAGCCAGAAGGACGATGTCCACGTCTGCATCATGTGCCTCCGTGCCATCATGAATTACCAGGTGACCGCGGGCAATGGGACGTTGGGGAGGTTTGTGCCCACAGAAACGGGTTTTTGCAGATTCTGGAAATGATGCAGAAACTTTCGGACTGGAGACGCAAGTGGGATGAACATATACATCTGGAGCCATTCTCCCTGCAACTCTCTGCCAAAAAAACCCAAAGTATGGTGTCCAGCCTATTATGGTGTCCATATAATAATAATAGGGACTCGGGTGGCGCTGTGGGTTAAACCACAGAGCCTAGGACTTGCCGATCAGAAGGTCGGCGGTTTGTATCCCTGCGACGGGGTGAGCTCCCGTTGCTCGGTCCTTGCTTCTGCCAACCTAGCAGTTCGAAAGCACGTCAAAGTGCAAGTAGATAAATAGGTACCGCTCCAGCGGGAAGGCAAACGGCATTCCCGTGCGCAGCTCTGGTTCGCCAGAAGCAGCTTAGTCATGCTGGCCACATGACCCGGAAGCTGTACGCCAACTCCCTTGGCCAATAAAGCGAGATCAGCGCCGCAACCCCAGAGTCGTCCGCGACTGAACCTAATGGTCAGGGGTCCCTTTACCTTTATAATAATAATAAAATTTATTATGTATACCCTGCCCATCTGGCTGGGTTTCCTCAACCACTCTGGGCGGCTCCCAACAGAATATTAAAAACACGATGAAACTTCAAACATTAAAAACTTCTCTAAACAGGGCTGCTTTCAGATGTCTTCTAAAAGTCAGGTAGTTGTTTATTTCTTTGACATCTGGTGGGAGGGCATTCCACAGGGCGGGCACCACAACCAAGAAGGCCCTCTGCTGGATCCCTGCAACCTCACTTCTCACAGTGAGGGAACCCCCAGAAGGCCCTTGGAGCTGGACCTCAGTGTCCGGGCTAAACGATGGGGGTGGAGATGCTCCTTCAGGTCCAAACACAAAACATTTGGCAGTGAGGGGAGCAGGGGGAAGTCACAGGCATGGCCAATGTTCATATGACAAAGGCTCCTGCTTGAGAAAGAATCCAGTCCTTGACCCTCCACAGAATGAGAGGAACCCTTTTCTCCCTTCAGTCACCATTCCCCAATTTCCTCTAGCTCAACTCGGATTGCTAACATCCTCTCCCACCTTTCCCTTAGTCTGGGTTCAGCCTCGTGATGAACCACCCAGCCTGTGTCAATGAGATCACACTGAGCCTCAACAACAAGAACCCCAGGTAAGGAATTGGAACTCCTTTTCCGGACGTGTGTTTCTTCATTTCTGAAAAGAGAGATGCAGGCCTATCTAGGGGTCGGAGCCTTCCAAACTGGGATGCCCTGTTCTCTAAATCCTAGGTAGGAGGTTTCATAGTGAGGGAACTGGACTCTACAATTGCTTCACTTGTTACAGTGCACTGAGCCCCACTGTTTCCTTTATGTTTGGATGCATTTAAAAGGACCCACACACAAAAAGATGGAAGCTATGCTATGGGGAGTTGAGAAAGGGTGTGGACAGCATAGTTTTTCCCAATCAAGAAGAGGATTTTTAAAAGATTGTGAATACCCTAGTACAGGGTTCAGCAAACTTTTTCAGCAGGGGGCCGGTCCACTGTCCCTCAGACCTTGTGAGGGGCCGGATTATATTTTGAAAAATAATAATGAACGAATTCCTGTGCCCCGCAAATAACCCAGAGATGCATTTTAAATAAAAGCACACATCCTACTCATGTAAAAACACACTGATTCCCGGACCGTCTGCGGGCCGGATTGAGAAGGCGATTGGGCTGGATCCGGCCCCCAGGCCTTAGTTTGCCTACCCATGCCTTAGTATATGGCACTCGGCAGTATATGCCTGACTTCAGAAAGTGTGGCCAAATACTCTTCGTTTTTATTAGCACTTAGAGTGTCCAGGATTTCCTTAATGGGGGAGATGCAGTTTGCCGTGTCTGACTTGTCCCTTATCCCTGCTTTTCCCACCAAAGGAACCCTGAAAGGCTCAAGAAATGCCCACAAATAGTAGCATCAGTTCTATTCTCCTACTGTCCATCCCCCACACTCCCAGTTGTGGTTGCGGCCTGCGGCCTTCCTTGTTCCTTTTTCTATTAACTCTCCTCCCTAGTCAGCTGTTTCTCCTAACCCCCTTGCCATTCACCACGTGTTTTTCTTTATATAGGCCACAATCATGCCCCCAAACCCATCACTTCCCTCATGTGGATGACAGAGGGAGGGAAAGGTACCTTAGCATAGTTCGAACCCTCGTGTAGCGGGCTGGACCCACCCACCAATTTGCCGCAGAAGATGTCCCCACCAAGCAAGTTAATCCAGGAGGCTCAAGCTAGTCAGCCATGCTTCGTGTTTCTGGAAATGGCAACCTTTGAACCCTTCACCATCCCCACAAGCTGTCTGCCCCCACTTGGGAGTTTCTCTTGAGCCATTTGCATCCATCACACCCTTCGGCCCCTTTTCAGGAACGATGATCCACTTGGGAGTCCTTCATCTCACTGCTTTCCTCCTCGCAGGACTAAAGCTCTCGTCCTGGAGCTGTTGGCTGCTGTCTGCTTGGTCCGAGGGGGACACGACATCATCCTGGCTGCATTTGACAATTTCAAAGAGGTTTGTAAGCTCCGTAACCCTTTCGACGGTGCTGGTTTCTGGCGTGCAACAAGATTGCAAGTCAATCAAATACAGTGGTACCTTGGTTCTCAAACGCCTTGGTCCTCAAACAACTTGGAACCCAAACACTGCAAACCCGGAAGTAAGTGTTCCGGTTTGCGAACTTTTTTTGGAAGCCGAACATGCTCCATTTTGAGTGTTACGCTTCTGATTTGAGTTTTTGCTATTTATTTTGCGTTTTTGTTTTTGTGAGGAACCCAGTTCAGCTACTGATTGATTGATTGATTGATGGTGTGACGGCAGTACATTGTTTATTGCTTTCATTTTGTGGATCAATGGTCTTGTTAGATAGTAAAATTCATGTTAAATTGCTGTTTTAGGGGTTGTTTTTAAAAGTCTGGAACGGATTAATCCGTTTTGCATAACTTTCTGTGGGAAAGCGCACCTTGGTTTTGGAATGCTTTGGTTTTGGAACGGACCTCCGGAACGAATTAAGTTTGAGAACCAAGGTACCACTTTAGTGTAAGTGCCCTATGAGTGCAGCCCAAAGTACTCCTGTCCACTGGGTTCCTGCATGATTCACTGCTCAGGCTTTTGCCTCGTTCCAGTCGGCCTTTCCCACGGGGTAGAAATTCCTGCATTGAGTTTGCATTCTGTGTGATTTGATCATTCAGTCGTTCCCAATGCATAGAGGCAGCCTGCCCTCAGAAGAAGTAGGCCCAGAACAGTGACTCGTGCATGAACAGTGGCGCTAGAGCTCCTCTAAAGGTTGTGGGCAGTTCTCGCTTTTGTTTCTGTAAAGGTAGACCCTTTCAGGAGGAAGTGTGAGTTGTGTTTTCATATTTTGCTCAGGAATAAAGTGTGACTCACTCAGCAGTCAGAAGCTTAGGGAACATGTACGGAAAGATGAGGGGCAAACACTGTGTTGAGGGGGGCCTTATAACAGATGGAAACTGGCTCCCCCTGCCCCATTTTATTCTAGATCCCTTTGCTGCTACTGCCTGCAATTTGTACCCCAGCCTTCTTCTTCTTCTTTGGCAATCACTCGTAGCTGAGTAAGATTGTCTTCCATGAACACGGTCTTAACAGTGAGTCCGTAAGTGACTGTGGAGGCCAATTCTGGATCCACACGTCCTTCCACAGTGGGGACATAGGTTTCCGGGCAGGAGTTGATCACTGTGAGGGTTTGCCAAGTGTGCCTTTCTCTTAGCACGTTTCTCCCTTTCGTCCTGAGTTTGAGCATCTTCAAAGCCCATGGCAGCTTTGGTAAAGGCTGATCTCCTTTACCAAAGTGCTTGCAGGCCAGTGTTTCCCAGTTGTTGGTGTCTATACTACATTTTCTTAGATTGAGAGAGTCTTTTAACCTCTTTTGTTGACCACCGGCATTACGCTTTCCATTTTTAAGTTCGGAATAGAGTACAGTGGTACCTTTGGTTACGTACTTAATTCGTTCCAGAAGTCCGTTCTTAACCTGAAACTGTTCTTAACCTGAAGCACCACTTTAGCTAATGGGGCCTCCCGCTGCTGCCGCACCACCGCCATGCGATTTCTGTTCTCATCCTGAAGCAAAGTTCTTAACCCGAGGTACTATTTCTGAGTTAGTGGAGTCTGTAACCTGAAGCGTATGTAACCCGAGGTACCACTGCAGTTGCTTTGGAAGATGATAATCAGGCATCCAAACAACATTTCATGACCAGCCTTACATGACCTTGAATGTTAAGCACTTGCTTTGTTATAAAGCTGAAATGGTCACATTTTCCATATTTTTCCATAAGTAAGGAGTGTGGCTTTGAAAGAGAGTGTGTTTTCAATTGCTCAAACTTCAATGGGTGAATTCTCTCACAGTGCTGTAGTCTGTTCTGTATATGCACAGTAAGAACAAAAGCGCCTGCTCCTTAGGGTCAAGCTAAATGTGATGTTAAATGTGTGCAGTTTTTAAAAATGCCAACTGCATCGGCTGGGGAGGAGCGATTAATGGCAGCAGAGGAGGTATGGAGAGGGTTTTAACCCATTATTCTTGCCTGTGCCAAAGCTTTTTGAAGGTGGTATTTACTTTGTGAGTGTTAAGTTGTGGGTGAACATATCAGACGATACAGCGATTCTTCAAACAGCTCTTGTTTATTCAGAGGCCAGAACAGAACTGAACTGAAGGGTTCAGTCAGCCTGCTTATATAGGGCTCCAGTACAACGTAACTGTAACAATTTTCTAAAACTATCCAATCACTGAACGTCACTTTCGATCCCTTATTTGCATAACTATCTACAGTATCCCCCTGCTGGCCCAGGGTGAGAACTTCAGTACATAACAGAGAGGCACTTCTTGGTGCCATTGGAGGAATCATAGAATTACAGAGTTGGAAGGGACCGCCAGGGTCATCTAGTCCAGCCCCCTGCAGTACAGGAATGTGAGCCTCGAACCCACAACCCAGAGATTTGAGAGTCTTATGCTCTACCAACTGAACTAATTCAAATTCCACCTTAAGAAAAGGGATTTTCTTCCTCAGGGATAGGGTTAGATCCCCTCTCCTCCATATTTGCTTTGATCCCACTAATAATCAGCAAAAACGCCCCTGCCCCGCCCCCCGCTGATGCAATTTCCATTAAAAACAGCAAAATCCTGCACTTTAAATGCAAATACGGCGTTTCCTGTAGTTTGGCTCTTAGTGAAAGCCTCTGTAAGTATATTTTTTATTATTACAGTTTTTATTAAATTTCTTTTTTACATTTCAGAATATTCACTTAAACAGCCTTAACATATCAATGACTTCCCTTCCTCTCTTTCCATGGTTCATTTTGCACAGCATAAATCCCTGCATATTTTATATAAACTAAGCCTTTCAGTATTCCATTATAACACCCACCAAAACTTATTTACACCGTTGAATTTATCTTAACGCTGCCCATTAAGCCTTTTGTAAGTTTAGATGAGCTAAGTTAATAAGTAGGGAGTAGAAGGGAAACGTGCCTCTTTGGCGCTCATGCTGTTGCTGTAAACTGACACAGGGAGAGCTGACAAAGAGTCTGCTTAGGTTACATGGGATAAAACTTGCCCATGGAGCACATTGGCTTGTGCCAAAGCTTTTGGACGGGAGGAAATGGAATCCTAGGTGCCAAACAGACAGGTGCAAGCCTGATCTGTCACTCAGGCACAGTTGGACAAATTGGACCTGTGTTGGTGGTGGAAACCTGGGCACACATTCTCTTTCTGCTTGAATATGTGGGATTATACTCGCATCTCCTCTCTCCTCCTTTCCTCTCCTCTCCTGCATGGCTTAATTGTCTGTCGTTTTTCAGAAATGACTTATGCATCATTACCTCTGCAGTTTTAAGGCCACTAACTCTGATCGTTTAGCATTTGGCAAGTCAATTCCGCCACTAAGTTTTATCTCCTGTGGGGTAGCAATTCCTGGAGGGTGGGGAGGCGTAGATGTGTTAAGTTTGCCTGGCGGCAAAAACCCGAATGATGGCTACCAAATTTTATTATTGTGGGATAGGCCTTTGTAAGGTAGGTAGGTAGGTGGCCCTTCTCCCCGTTTTGCAGACTGGAAACGGAAGCTTTGCAATATCAGGGTGGCCAGGGTTGCGTGCATCATCTGTGGCAGAAAATACAAAATTAAATTAGTCGTAAATTAAAGACCAGCTGCTTACCCATTGGATAGCACTCTTTATGGTGTGCCTGCCCCGTATCAAATAGCTCAGAAGAAAGGAGGGACACTTTTGTTTGTACAGTGGTACCTCGGGTTAAGAACTTAATTCGTTCTGGAGGTCCGTTCTTAACCTGAAGCACTACTTTAGCTAATGGGGCCTCCTGCTGCCGCCGCACCATCGGAGCATGATTTCTGTTCTCATCCTGAAGCAAAGTTCTTAACCCGAGGTACTATTTCTGGGTTAGCGGAGTCTGTAAGCTGAAGCGCCTGTAACCTGAAGCATCTGTAACCCGAGGTACCACTGTATATGCAATTCTTTCTCCTTTGTTGATCACTCGTAGCTGAGTAAGTTTGTCTTCCATGAACACGGTTTTAAAAATGAGTCCGTAAGTGACTGTGGAGGCCAGTTCTGGATCCACACATCCTTCCACAGTGGTGGCATAGGTTTCTGGGTGGGAGTTGATCATGGTGAGGGTTTGCCAAGCGTGCTTTCCAGTGTTTCCCAGTTGTCAATTTTTGTACTACATTTTTTAATATTTGCCTTGAGAGAGTCTTTAAACCTCTTTTGTTGACCACTGGCATTACGCTTTCCATTTTTAAGTTCGGAATAGAGTAGTTGCTTTGGAAGACGATCATCAGGCATCCACACAACATGACCAGTCCAACGAAGTTGATGTTGAAGAATCATTGCTGCAACACTGGCGATCTTTGCTTCTTTCAGTACACTGGCATTAGTTCTCCTGTTTTCCCAAGTGATGTGTAATTCTTTTCAGAGATGCAGATGTCTCTGAAATATGCAATTATGCCTGCCCTAACTTACTGTACTCCTAAAAGGGAAATTACCCCAGCCTTTCATTGTCCTGCAGCTGTCCAGTGGCGTAGCGTGGGGGGTGCCAAGGGTGCCGGCCGCACCGGGCGCAACATCTGGGGGGGGCGCGAGTCCAGAGGGAAGGGACAAGTTCCTTCCTCCGCCGGGCTCCCCGCAGCCACTGCCAGCCTTGCGCCCTAGCGCGCGCGCGCCCCCCGCCGCCACTGCGGCTGCGCTCCACTCACTGCTTGCAGGAGGAGCAGCTGCTGCAGCAGCGCCGACACCACCACCGACGCCTGGCCGGCACGGGCAGCCTCCGCACCCCGACGCGCCGCCGTGCCTCGCCGTGCCCTGCGCTCCCCAAAAACCTCCAAGAGGAAGCCGGTGGGCGGGCGAGGCCCGGCTAAGCCTCTCGCCAGCGGGTTAAGGGGCTTTCGGTTTTAAAAGGATTAGCTTGGGAAGGGGCGGGGGGGCTGCTCGCCGGCAAGCGCCTGCTCCGCGTTTCCAAAGGCGCTCGCCATCCGAGGGACACGGAGCGCTTGCAAGGAACGGGCTCCGTGGAGCAGGTTAGGAAGAGATCCCTTCCCTGGCAGGCCGCCGGCTTCGCCAGCTGTTTCCCATTCACGATCAGGAGGAACTTCAAGCTGCTTTCAGCTTTGGTAGAGGGAATCTAAGCAAGGGGATGGAGCCGGTGCCCTGAGGAAAGGTGGCAGCATTGGGTTTGTTTTTAGTTTAGAGAAAAGGCAAGCAAGAGGCGACAGGAGAGAAGCCTGCAAAACTAAGGCATGGCAAGGAGAGAGTGGACAGAGAGGAAAGTTTTTATCCCTCTCTCTGTACAATATAACTCGTGGGCATCCAGTGAAGCTGAACGTTGGAACAGTGGCGTAGCGTGGGGGATGCCAAGGGTGCCGGCCGCACCGGGTGCAACATGGGGGGGGGCGCTCGCACTCGGGTGCTAAAATCCACGGGTTAGGCGGCGCAAATTACTTGCCTTGCCCCGGGTGCTGACAACCCACGCTACGCCACTGCAGCTGTCCATTATTGGAGGGTGTATGAGTGAAATCTTAGCTACAGCTGAAGACGACTTCCCCAATATTGCATAGCCAGAAATCGGAGATTGTTTACTCTGGGCGTTTATATCCCAGCACTGATTATACCGGGGTAGAGAAACTCTGGCTGTGATGAAGTGATTAGGTCCCAAATTCCATATTAAAGACCAACATCGGCCATGCTAGATGGGTGCTGATGGGAGTTCAACCAGGTCTGGAGGGCTACAGTCTGCCCCCCCCCCCATGCCCTGCCCTGATCTACAGACAGACAAATTTTGATGCTCCCCTCTCTCGCCCACACACCTTGCCCTGGCTGTCTTGAGTCCTTCACAGGTCATTGTGTCTCTCCATTCCTCCAGGGTAGAAGGCCCAGAACTCCTCTAATCGATTTTTTAACAACCTCTGAGCTGCTTGAGCATGTAAATATAAGTAAGTGCAGGGTTGCTCTTGCAAGAGGACAGTTCATTCAAACGTGAAAGAATAGCCTGGCACAAGCTCAGAGAAAATGCGATTGCCTCCACCGCCATCGCGCCAACTTGGTACTTATACTCTCAAGGCATAACTATGCAGTGTACTGACAAGGGATGTTTTGTTAACGTGTGTCTGTCAATTTATGTGAATGCAGAGGACTCTTGAGTCTGCGTGTGTTATTTGCAAAGAAGGATCAACATGTTAAACCCCCCTCTGCTCCATTTTTCTCTGCAGATAGGCTTCATGTATTATTATTACTATTTATTGAATTTATATACCACCCTATACCTGGGGGTCTCAGGGCGGTTCACAGAATAAAATTGAGATATAAAACCACAAAATACATAATAAAAAGAAAAACAGAAACCCAATAGCCCCACCCCACAAAAAAACACATTTTAAAAGGGCGTAGGATGTAAATCAGATCAGCCAAAGGCCTGGTTAAAAAGGAACATTTTTACCTGGTTCCTAAAGTTGTATAATAAAGGCGCCAGGCCAACTTCCCTGGGGAGAGCATTCCACAGATGGGGAGCCACTGCAGAGAAGGCCCCATTCTCATGTTGCCTCCCTTCGGACCTCTCAAGGAGGAGGCAGACGAACGAGGGCCTCAGAAGATGATTTCAGGGTCTGGGCAGGTTCGTATGGAAAGATGCGGTCCTTCAGCTATTGCGGTCCTGAGCTGTTTAAGGCTTTATAGGTCAAAACCAGCACTTTGAATTGGCCCAGAATTCATGTAGTCTCCGAGACCAACTACAGGGAGAAACACTGTTAAAATCTGCTGTAGGAGAATCAGTGGCAGGTGGGGAAAGAATAAGGCACTCTTTCTTGCCCGGTGATACCTACACACACACCCTGAAAAAGCTCCCCCACTTCCATATTACAGTTATGCAGTAAACCCAGTCCGGCAACCCGACGTTTTCATTGTAAGTTGTAGTTCTGCCCGCAGGAATCCATGCCGGAATATCAAATACCTTCTCTGCTGACCCCTCACATTTGCTTCCCCCTAGAATAGCCTCCCCCAACCTTGGGTTTTCAAGATGCTGGATGCTAGACTAAAACCCACACCATCTCTAGTCCGCATGGCCAATGGTCAGAGATAACGGGAGTTCTAGTCCCACAGTATCTGGGGACTCGAGGCCAGGAAAGGCGGCCCTAGAGACGTGCGAATCTCTGAAATGGTGACCCAAGACAAATAATGCATGTTCAGGAGTCTCCCGGTTGTTCAGCCAGCAAGTGCCAGACTTTAAGGCTGGGCAACCCATTGCAGGAAAACCTTTGCTCAGGGCAATTGGCCTCCAAAGATGTCTTGGTACAACAGGAAACCTCCTGGAATTCTGGGCAGTCTGCCTGGCCCTAAAAGCCTTTGTCCCAGTTCTTCAGAGAAAAAACGTATTAGTCAGCAAAGAGAATATCAGTGCCAAGACCTACATAAACAGGCAAGGGGAACTTAAATCCTATCAGTTTTTCAAGGAAAAAACCTTGTGTGTTCTAATGGGCAGTGTCCCAACTCACTTTCCCAGCAGCCTAGCATTTGAGAGGAAATCTCAGAATTCAGGTGGGTTGTCTTGGCCACCCACCAGTGGACCAGCAAAACATCTGAAGGTTTTTTTATTGATTTTTATCTTACCAGATGACATCAGGGTTTTTGCCACTGGCACAGTGAGATGTCTCTTTGTGCAAGCGACCTATCAGACAAGGTGCAGCCTTGCTGAGTACCCTAAAAGCATATCAAATGGCCTCTTTTATCTTCCTTTTCTCTCCAGATCAGTTAGGAAAATCAGGGAAGAAGACCATAATTTCCATCACTCCCAGATAGCCAACTTCATACTTTTAAGGCTTCCGGCAATTTCAGACTTGCCCTTTGGGTCTTCTTCTACATACCTGAGGCTCCTAATGTGCCATCTGATTTCTTGATGCTCTGAAGTCAAAACCCTTCTAGACTTTGGTTGCCAAAGTTTGACTTAGCTGGAATATCTTGATAAGCTATTGGAAATTAATCTATTGGTCTAATTAAATTCCAATTAATAATAATAATAATAATTTATTTATACCCCGCCCATCTGGTAGGATTTCCCCAGCCACTCTAGGCAGCTTCCAAAAGAATAATAATAATAATAATAATAATAATAATAGTAATAATAAAGTGATAAAACATCAAACATTAAAAACTTTCCTAAAAAGGACTGCCTTCAGATGTCTTCTAAAAGTCAGCTAGTTGTTTATTTCCTTGACATCTGATGGGAAGGCGTTCCACAGAGCAGGCGCCACTACCGAGAAGGCTCTCTGCCTAGTTCCCTGCAACCTCACTTCTTGCAGGGAGGGAACTGACAGAAGGCCCTCGGAGCTGGACCTCAGCGTCTGGGCTGAACGATGGAGGTGGAGAAGCTCATTCAGTTATACTGGGCTGAGGCCGTTTAGGGCTTTAAAGGTCAGCACCAACACTTTGAATTGTGCTTGGAAACGTACTGGGAGCCAATGTAGGTCTTTCAGGACCAGTGTTACATGGTCTCGGCAGCCGCTCTCAGTCACCAGTCTGGCTGCCGCATTCTGGATTAGTTCTGGTTTCTGTGTCACCTTCAAAGGTAGCCCCAAGTAGAGCACATTGCAGTGGTCCAAGCGGGAGATAACCAGAGCATGCCCCATTCTGGCGAGAGTGCGTGGGCGGCAAATCTATGCCTAGTCCATGCAAGTAGCTTACGGCATTCAGGCTTGTAAACAGCGAAAAGAACAGAAACAAAGCCTGATTAAATTCAACAAACAGCAGAGGCCACTTCCGGGCAGAGATCAGCTGCGTTGCCCAAAGCGCATTTCTTTTGCAAAGTTTTAAAAACGCATGTGCTTTTAAATGTTGACCTTGCTTTGGGACAGTCAGGCAGGCGCCGTGTATCCAGCGTGTGCTTGTAGCAAACTCTAGTAACGCTGCAATTTTATCTTGGGTGAAACAGTCATCCCTGTTGAGGGTTCAGAGTCACAGGTGGGAAGCGAGGGAAACGGAGTCAACAGCCTCTGGGAGAAACCCTCTCCTCTTTCCCCCAGCCCTACTGGGGCCTCCTCTATATCAAATATCCATCCCTACGCAAGGGACCACTGGCTGCATCAGCTGTAACTGGAGGAGTATTAACATCTTGGGCCAAGGGGAGAGCTTTGTATATGCAAGCAGGGCTGTGTTAATGTCATACACAATGGCCTGCTTGTAGATTCCCCCCCATTCCTCCTTGCTCCCTTATACTAACGTGTGTATCTGCCAAACAAAACCAAGACCGCCCCCTTGCCCTTCCTCAATGTAATGCAGCCGCCCTAGGTAACCACATTTGGTTGCATTCGCCCCTTCCCTGTACCTGAAGTTTCCTTCTGTTTCAGAATGTCGATGGCAAGCTCCTTTTTCTGCTTCTATTGTTCTCATAAGGTTGCACGAAATGTCATCAACAATCACGCTTTTTTAAAATGCTTGATTCCCCCCCCCCCGCGCCTGTTTCACTTTCTTTCTTGTTTTTTGAAAAAATATATATTTTATTTTCATTTTTTAAGCAAGTTTTTTTATACATTCACATCCTTTTCAAATTCTGCGCTCCTGGCATTACTTAGATCCCCCCACCCCCACCCCCGATTTCCAATTTCCCCCCTATTTCTTTGCATCTAACTACATTTTTTCTAGGGTGGCGCTGTGGTCTAAACCACAGAGCCTAGAGCTTGCCAATCAGAAGGTCGGCGGTTCGAATCCCCACGACGGGGTGAGCTCCCATTGTTCGGTCCCTGCTCCTGCCCACCTAGCATTTCAAAAGCACATCAAATTGCAAGCAGATAAATAGCGGGAAGGTAAACGGCATTTCCGTGCGCTGCTCTGGTTCGCCAGAAGTGGCTTAGTCATGCTTGCCACATGACCTGGAAGCTGTACGCCGGCTCTCTCAGTCTATAGAGCGAGATGAGCACACAACACCAGAGTCGTCCGCGACTGGACCTAATGGTCAGGGGTACCTTTACCTTTACCTACATTTTTTCTAGTTCATTTTGTCGCTCCCCCCCCCCCCATTTAACTAATATTACATTATACGTGTTACAATAATCCTGCTAATGTTTTTAAGTATACACAGTGGTCTTGCATTTTATAAACTTTACCCACTCTTGATTGAATTTCTTATCGTTTTGGTGCCTGATCCTCACGGTAATCTTTGCCATTTCAGCATAGCCCATCATCTCAGTTATCCACTCATCGTTGGTCAGGGGACTTTTTCTTCCTTCCACTTCTGGGCAAGTAGCATTCGTGCTACTGTTGTCGCGTACATAAATAGTCTTTTGAATTCTTTTGGTATTTTGTCTCGTTTGTTGTTGTTTAGTCTTTTGGTCGTGTCCGACTCTTTATGACCCCATGGACCAGAGCATGCCAGGCACTCCTGTCTTCCACTGCCTCCCACAGTTTGGTCAAACTCATGCTGGTATCTTCGAAAACACTGTCCAACCATCTCATCCTCTGCCAACATGTCTTTTCCAGGGAGTCTTCTCTTCTCATGAGGTGGCCATAGTATTGGAGCCTCAGCTTCAGGATCTGTCCTACCAGTGAGCACTCAGGGCTGATTTCCTTCAGAATGGAGAGGTTTGATCTTCTTGCAGTCCATGGGACTCTCAAGAGTCTCCTCCAGCACCATAATTCAAAGGCATCAATTCTTCGGCGATCAGCCTTCTTTATGGTCCAGCTCTCACTTCCATACATCACTACTGGGAATTGTCTCCTGTTAACCCTAGTAAAAAGGCTTCTGGCTTTTTTTTCATAAAAGTTATCTTAAACACTTTTTTCAATTCGTTATAGGGCCACTTTCTCCCCCTGCATCCCTTTCCTTTTTTTGTCTAATGTTCCAGTTTTCATAACGGAATACATTCATTTAGCAGACCTTGGACTTGGGCCAGGGAGGCTTGGGTTTAAATTCCTCCGCTGTGAAGCTCACAGGGTGATCTTGGGCCAGTCACAATCTCTCAGCCTAACCTACACCGCAAGACTGTTGTAAAGACAAAAAGGAATACTAACTCCACGAGCTCCTTGGATGGAATAGCAATGTCATAAAATGCACTTTGAATGAACTCCCAATTATTTTGTTGCTGGGGGCGAGCCAGATAAATTTTTAAAATATTCTTTGGGGATCTGGCACTCTCATCCACCATGATGGCTTTGAGAGTCTCTCCTGTACCATTTGCCTATATCTTTGAATGCTGTTAACGTGTGAGAGAATGCGGAAGAGAGCAGTCTTTCCGTTTAAAGGAGGGTTGTGGAACCTTCGGCACTCTTAATGGTTTTTTCGAACTACAAGTCCCATCATCCCTGTCCATTGGCCGTTCTGGCTGGGGCTGATGGGAATTGGAGTCACCTGGAAGTGTGTTGCAGCCATCATAGGCTTCACGTTTGTGCCTAAGGCCAAGCTAGATTAGAAGCAGAATAGGCATTCTGGTTATTATGTCTTGAATAGCTTTCATATATCCAGACGGTTGAAAATATTTATATCCAGACCTTCCAGTCAGTCGCTCAAGGTGACTCACATTAAAACTGTTAAAACCCTTAAACGATGAAAAACAACAATAAAACCTGCATGTGTTAACCGAGGCATCTGATTTGTTTCCTCCTTCCCTAAGACAAATCACCCAGGGCTGGTTCCCAACAGCTATGCCTGTTAAACTGCCGCAGTTTCCCATCCCTCCCTCCTGAGGGAACCACAGTTAATGCGAAAGGGGGAAAGGATCTTTTACCATTCTCAGCTCCCTCATAAAACTGCTGTTCTCTGGAGGAAGCCATGACAGTGTTGGGACTGGCAGAGGTGAAGCAAGTGTTGGGAAGATAAGCTTGGCAAATACATGAGCTGGTGAGAAATCGGGCTGGCCAGCTGAGAAAACAAGAAGCAAATGGGTGCAGTGGCAGTTTGGATCTCACACCTGCAATTTTTGCAGGCTGAGTCAACCAGGGCAGAACAAGAGGCTTCATAGGGGCTGGTGGCATCCTGTGGGCAAGTTCCCAGAGCCCTGTAGTAGCTGCAGTACCCAGCCATGGGTGGCACAGTTGCCTAAGCATAGCTGAGGGCAGTCTAGAATGCCCCCTTTTCTAGCAAGCTGACCTCTTGGTACCAAGAGTGGGATGATGTTGGGTTCCTGTTTATGCCACTATGCAGTTTTTGGAGTCACAGGACTCTGTTTACATTCCAGACTGTTGGAAGTCTCACGGGAGACGGATGTTGTTGCTACTGGTTTCCTGTTTCTTTGTCTCAGTTGGTTCACTGACTCTCACAGAGAGAGGATGTATATTCTTTTCTGTCTGCGTAGTTAGAAATAAAATGTAGCGATATAGCTCATATATTTCTCGTCCTTCTGCTGCTGTCTGGATACTCTGCGTAATGGGAACGTGCCTGCAGCCTCATCAAAGGCTTAGGTCGTTAATCACCGCCGGAGGACACAAATGGAGGAGTAGCTTGGCCGTATGGAGTTCCGACAGATAACTGGGTCTGGCTGCCAGAGCCCTCTGTTGGACTCCCTAGGCATCCAGATTGACCAGTTGAAACTCTGTTATTTGTTAGCCCAAAAATGGAAAACGAGTGAGGTCCCAACCAAAGAAGAGTGGCAACTTAAGTTGACAGAATATGCGCAACTCGCAGCCTTAGCATATAAAAGAAGAGAACAAGCAGAACATAACGTTTAGAGAAGATTGGAAAATGTTTATTGAATATATGGGAAATAGCTGCGTACAGCTGAAAACGCTGGCAGCATGAAGATAAATTCAGCAGTGTAAATAAGTTTTGATGGATGCAATAACAGAATGGTTTAGTTTATGTAAAATATGCAGGGATTTATGATATGTGAAATGAACCATGGAAAGAGAAGAAGGGAAGTCATTGATATCTTAAGGATGCAAAAATGAGGACATTAAATTGCAAAACAGGAAATTTAATAAAAATTATATATATATTTTAAAAAGAAGCAGCTTTGTAGCGCCAAGTAAGCCTTTGGCGCCAAACCAACCTGACTGCCTTTCTTTCCTTCCCTGCAGGTCTGCGGTGAGAAGAACCGCTTTGAGAAGCTGATGGAATATTTCCGAAATGAAGACTGCAACATTGATTTCATGGTAATGCAAAGGCTGGGAGCAAAGGTCACCGTTTAGCTTCTTGTCTACCAAGGGCTCTCCCTCCCTCCTCAAACGTACCAGCACAAATAGATGGTGTTCGCATACACACACACACACACACACACACACACAGAGAGAGCCTTGCTGCCTTTCACCTGATTTGCACACATCACTGAAATGTCGATTAAAAACAAAACATTGGCTTATCTCTTTTTTAGTTTACTTTGGTTTGCCACCCATGGTTTATTTAGAGGAAACAAGCCATGATCCCAGATTTGAATGCCACAACAGTGCAGGCGATGATATTCCAGTCTGGTATTGGGAATAGAAATGTCCCTATGGTGACAAGATTATTCAGGCAGCATCTCCTGTCCTCAACCTTGCTCCTTCCTTGTTGCTGTCTTTTGAGCTAAAGGGAATGCGGCTGAGCAGCTGGAGCAGCCAAACAAACAGGCCAGACTCTTCCTTTTGTATTGTCCTTTGGGCCCGCTCCACGTCGTTGGCTATCACCGGCGGAGACAGAGAAACAAGGAAATTGGGACGCCAGGGCATCAATAGGTTCTATGAGATAAAACAGAGCATGGTGTGGATAGGGTTGTGTCCAATTAAGTGCTACTCAGAGTAGACCCACTGAAGTTAATGCACCTAGGTTAGTGCTGTCCATTAATTTCAATGGCTCTATTCTGAGTAGGACTATGGATCCAACCCATAGGTACTGTTTGCAGTCGTATCTCAGACATCATCCCTGTTTTGTTTTGAGACGGCAAATATAACAACAACAACAACAACAATAACAACAACAATAACAATGGTAAAGGACCCCTGACAGTTAAGTCCAGTCACAAACGACTCTGGGGTTGCGGGTGCTCATGTCGCTTTACTGGCCGAGGGAGCCAGCGTTGTCTGCAGACAGATTTTCCGGGTCATGTGGCCAGCATGACTAAGCCACATCTGGTGAAGCCAGAGCAGTGCACGGAAGTGCCGTTTACCTTCCTGCTGGAGCGGTACCTATTTATCTACTTGCACTTTGACGTGCTTTCGAACTGCTAGGTTGGCAGGAGCTGGGACTGAGCAACGGGAGCTCACCGCGTCACGGGGATTCGAACTGCTGACCTTCCGATCGGCAAGCCCTAGGCTCAGTGGTTTAGACCAGAGTGCCACCTGTGTCGCCAATAATAAAAATAATAAATAATACCTCAGCCACTCTGGGCAGCTCCCAATTTTTTTAAAAAAACTTTTTAAAAACTTCCCTAAACAGGGCTGCCTTCAGATGTCTTCTAAAAGTCAGATAGTTGTTTATTTTCTTGACATCTGATGGGAGGGCGTTCCACAGGGCAGGCACCACCACTGAGAAGGTCCTCTGCCTGGTTCCCTGCAACCTCACTTCTCACAGTGAGGGAACTGCCAGAAGGCCCTTGGAGCTGGACCTCAGTGTCCGGGTTGAACAATGGGGGGTGGAGACGCTCCTTCAGGTCTAGTGGGCCGAGGCCGTTTAGGGCTTAAAAGGTAGCATCAACACTTTGAATTGTGCTCAGAAACGTACTGGGAGTCAATGGAGGTCTTTCAGGACAGCTACCCTTTTAAGGCTGTACTTTTGAGACGGTTTGGTTTATTGTTCAAGCTGAGAGCCAAGGATGCGGTGCCAAACCTGCTTGAGCATCACTATATCAGAGCTGAATATATAAAAAATGAAACGCAACCATAGAAAATTGAAATTATAGCCTAATCAGCTGAATCGTATCAATATAACAAGGAGCTATGAAGAAATTCCATATAATTATAAAAGCAGGGATTATATACTAATATGCTCTCTATTTATTAAAAAAAAATCCCCAAAGGCTAAGAGTGTATACCTCAGAAGTCGAACGGAATCCGTTTTGGAAGTCCGTTCGACTTCCAGAACGTTCAGAAACCAAGGCACGGCTTCCAATTGGCTGCAGGAAGCTCCTGCAGCCAATCAGAAGCCGCGTCAGACGTTCAGGTCCAAAGAACGTTTGCGAACCGGGACACTCACTCCTGGGTTTGCGGCGTTCAGGAGCCAAAGTACGACTGTACTGTGGTTAAAACCAATACGTATAAACAGATACAGAAATGAATGGAAATGTGACTATGAAACCCTGTTAAAGCTCATCGGTGCCAGACTAGTCCTACCCATGAGAACCTAGCCTGAAGAAAAGTGTAAAAAGAGGTACCCAGTTCCCAAAGATAATGTGCTCTCCTTTCCTTCCCAAAAAAATCTAGGTTGCTTGCATGCAGTTCATCAATATTGTGGTCCACTCTGTGGAGAACATGAATTTCCGGGTCTTCTTGCAATATGAATTCACACAGTTGGGACTGGATGATTACCTAGAGGTAAGAGGGATGTAACAAAAGCCTGGTTGTGGGTGGGTGTCTATTGATGGTGGTTATTTTAATGCATTTTTCATTTGCAACCTTCTTAGTGATTCTGAGATGCCTTTCTACCTCTGCGATGTGGGTTTTCTGAACCACAAAAGTTTCTGTATACACTGGTACCTCGGTTTTCGAATGTCATCTGTTCCGGAAGACTTCAGAAACTGAAGCATTTACTTACGGAAACATTTACGGAAAACACAATACGGAAGCCGCATAGCATGTTCAGCTTCCAAGAAGCATTCGAAAACTGAAGCATTTACTTCCTGGTTTTCGGTGTTCGAAAACCCAAAGGTTCAACTTCCAAGACGTTTGAAAACCACTGTACTTGCCTAAATATTTGTGATTCAATTTAACATGTTTGTTTGATTTGCTATATACAGTCAAACCTCATTTGTCAGACGTAATCCATTCCAGAAGCCCATTTGGCTTCTAAAATGTTCGACAACCAAGGCGGATTGGTTGCAGGCGCTTCCTGCACTCAAGCGGAAGCTGTGTTGGACATTTGGCTTCTGAAAAACATTCAGAAACTGGAGCATTTACTTCCAAATTTTTGACTTTCGGGAGCTGAAACGTTCCAAAACGGAGGTGTTCAGGATATGAGGTTTGACTGTACCAAACTAAACTAATAGTAATAATAATGGCATGCTAATATTAATTTTACATGCCATGCTAATATCCCAAAAAGTTTTCTAAGAAACAAAAATAGACAGCCTGAGAATGGAATGGCTTCACTTCAGATTAGACCAGGCTCAATTGAACCTGAAGTCCATTCACCATCATTCTACAAGTTTGAATTAGTACCCTCTGGCCAACACAGTGAAAAAGTCAAAACAGCTCACTTTTTTGGCAAGGTGTCCTTTTGGCACAGAGAATTAAGATGACTGGGTCTGGCTGCCAACGTCCTCAACTTTGGCAACCCCACCTCACTTTAAGCATTGATTGCCATTTTTATTTCAGATTGGACTGGCATTGGATTTGTGCCATTTGCTCAATTTCACCTGTATAACTCCAACTCCGCCCCCCGTATATTAATGTGTAGAAAGAATACCTTTCTAAAAATGGGGAGAAAGTATGTGTGACACACACTTTTATGACACATATGAACAGGACTTGGAATTTTTGTTACCTACCTTTTAACGAGGTCTACGGCGATGTTATTTCATAGGAGATTTTGTGAGAATTGGAAGCTGCCTTGAAGTGTCGTTGATTTAGGGTAGAAACGGATGAAATAGAAAACAACAATTGTAGGATGTGTTAGCCTCCCAAATAATTTAGCTCCAACTTGTGCCAAACCTACAGGTCCCAACTTAAAGAAGAATGGCAACTTAAGTTGACAGAATATGCACAACTTGCAGATTTAACATATAGAATAAGAACAAGAAGAACATACGTTTAAAGAAGATTGGAAAACGTTGATTGAATATATGGGAAATAATTGTATACAGCTGAAAATGCTGGCAGCATTAAGATAAATTCAACAGTGTAAATATGTTTTGATGGATGCAGTAATGGAATACTGAATGGTACAGTTTTTGTAAAATATGCAGGGATTCATGATATGTAAAATGAACCATGGAAAGAGAAGACGGGAAGTCACTGGTATCTTAAGGATGTAAAATGAGTATTTTAAATTGTAAAACAGAAAACGTAATAAAAATTTATATAGTCGTACCTTGGATCTTGAATGTCTTGGTACTCGGACGTTTTTGGCTCTGGAACGCTGCAAACCCGGAAGTGATTGTTCTGGTTTGCAAATGTTCTTTGGAACCCGAATGTCGGTTCCGATTGGCTACAGAGCTTCCTGCAGCCAATCGGAAGCTGCGCATTGGTTTCCGAATGCTTTGGAAGTCAGCGGACTTCCGGAACGGATTCCAAGGTACGGCTGTATATATTAAAAAAAGGTCTGGCTGCACCATACAGACACACCAATTCCGGTCTTGCCTGTTTCCATCCTTGCGGCACTGCTTGAAACAGGCTGCCTCCTTCCTTCTTCATTGCACAGCTAAGCCCAGCCATAGCTTTAAATGCCACACTTTTCCTCTTTTGCCTCAACAGAAGCTGCGCTATTCGGAGAGCGACAAGCTGCAGGTGCAAATCCAAGCCTACCTGGACAACATATTTGATGTGGGCGCCCTGCTGGAGGACACCGAAACCAAAAACGCTGTCCTGGAGCACGTGGAGGACTTGCAGGAGGAAGTTGGACAGGTGGGGGGCTAGCTAAGTTCTCTGGGGTTGATGTACCTAAGCTGCACTGGGGGGGGGGCAGTGGCTTGGCAAATGAAGAAGACCCTCCCTACTCACTAGGTCACACAAAAATGGGGAAAGGGCTCAGGGCTGCCTGGGTCCCATCCCTGCAATCTGTATGCACAAAAGGGATGCGGGTGGCGCTGTGGTCTAAACCACTGAGCCTCTTGGGCTTCCCGATCAGAAGGTTGGCGGTTCGAATCCCTGCGACTGAGCTCCCGTTGCTCTTCCCCAGCTCCTGCCAACCTAGTTCGAAAGCACACCAGTGCAAGTAGATAAATAGGTACCACTGTGGCGGGAAGGTAAACGGCATTTCCGTGCGCTCTGGTTTCCATCACAGTGTCCTGTTGCACGAGAAGTGGTTTAGGCCTGCTGGCCACGCGACCTGGAAAACTGTCTGTGGACAAACACCGGCTCCCTCGGCCTGAAAGTGAGATGAGCACCGCAACCCCAGAGTCGCCTTTGACTGGACTTAACTGTCCTTTTACAACAACACCTGCCACTAACCTTTTGTTTGAACAAGGGGGGCTGTTGGCTGTTGGACCCCCTTCCATAGCATGTTGCTCACTGCCAGCTCTTTCTTTTCCCTGTTGCATATCCTGCCCTCCTGCAATTCACTCGCCCGTGCGTTGTTTCTCTTTGCAGCTGGCAGAGAAACTCCAGGATGCTGAGAACGAATCCATGGCCAAAGTCGCAGAGCTGGAGAAGCAGCTGTGCCAGTCGCGCCGCGAGGTGGAGGCCCTGAGAGCACGGACCACGGGCAATGAGCAGGTATGGGCAGCGAGCTGCAGCCGCCGTGGATTGTTGGAACTGGTTCCCAAAAAGAAACGTTTGGGGCGCCTTGCCATTTTGAACCAAAGCTTGATCTAGTATTATTATTATTATTATTATTATTATTATTATTATTATTATTATTATTATTATTATTAGAATTTATATACCGCCCTAAACCTGGGGATCTCGGGGCGGTTCACAGTATAAAATCAAGCTATAAAACCACAAAATACATAATAAAAAGAAAAACAACCACCACCACAAAAAAACACATTTTAAAAGGGCATAGGATGTCAATCAGATCAACCAAAGGCCTGGTTAAAAAGGAACGTTTTTGCCTGGCGCCTAAAGGTGTATAATGAAGGCTCCAGGTGAACTTCCCTGGGGAGAGCATTCCACAGATGGGGAGCCACTGCAGAGAAGGCCCCGTTCTCGTGTTGCCACCCTCCGGACCTCTCAAGGAGGAGGCACACGAAGGAGGGCCGCAGAAGATGATCTCAGGGTCCGGGTAGGTTCCTAGGGAAAGAGGCGATCCTTGAGGTATTGCAGTCCTTAGTACAGTATCCTGTTTTGAACAGTGGACAGCTAAAAATGCTGTCAGTCAGTGAGGGCAACTCTCAGGCAGTGGTCTGACTCGGTGTTCCTAATTGGAATTAGCTCTTAGGTGAGTGGCAGGCAGCAAGAATTCTAGAGTACAGGTGAGGAACCTTTTTTTCTTTCTGTTGAGGGCAGCACTCCTCTTGGTGTTTGGTGAGGCCATTCTCCTTTCTCCTTTCTTTCCAGCAACCTTCTTTTCTCTCTCTCTCTTTTTCTTATGGTTGGTGGGCGGCTTTTCCCCTCTTGCTTTTTTTATTTGGGGCTGGAGAGGGAGGTGTAGCAGAGAGGTGTGCTTTTCTCAATAAGCTTTTTAAAAGCTTACTGGGAAATGATATATAATGAGTTGAAAAATAACGTTTAAAAACAAACAAACCCAGAAGCTTTCCTTTTGGGAATTATAGGGACCGAACTTCCCAAACTGTATAGAAATTTGTTCATGTACAGCGGCAAGAATATTACTTGCCCAAAAACAGAAAGAAGAAGAAATCGCAGCAAAAGAAGAATGGATACAAAAACTTATGGAATATGCATAATTGGCAAAACTTCCCAGAAAAATAAGAAATCAAGATAACAAACAGTTTATAAAAGAATGGAAATGGTTTATGGGATATTTACAAACAAACTGTGAACAGATAAGAATATTGGCAGGATTATTGTAATAATCTGCTGCTTTATAAGAGATGAATAAATGATAAATTTATTTTTAATATTTTCTGCATATTCCAAATTAAGGAACCGCAGAAAGAGGGGGAAGGAAGTCGAGTTCTGAAATGTTAAAATGATTGTAAATTTTTTCAAATGTATAAAACTGAAAATCATAAATAAAATATTTTGAGAGAGAGAGAGAGGTGTGCTTTCTAAGTTTTCTGCCCAAACCTCATGATTTTCAATATTGTCTTTCTCGGAACAGGATAGGACCAACAGTCCAAGGAGTCCCTCTTTGCTACAAATGCCACAGCCTCAGGGGTCTCTGCAGTACCCTGCCTTGCAGCGCAAACTAGAGGAACTGGAAGACAAGGGGCTAATCCGGATTCTGCGCGGACCTGATGGAGATGTCATCGTTGGCATTGAGGTCATCCCGGTCATTGTGGAAGCATCAGGAGCCTCTTCAGTTACGATTGATGCACCTTCGTCAACCAGCACAGGTACGTGGAGCAAACAATATGCCCATTTTGTGGCAGAAACAAAAGGTGTTGTCCGATCCCTCTTTTGCTGGGCTCTACCACATCGAATGGGACACGGGTGGCACTGTGGGTTAGACCACAGAGCCTAGGACTTGCTGATCAGAAGGTCAGCGGTTCGAATCCCCGTGACGGGGTGAGCTCCCATTGCTCGGTCCCTGCTCCTGCCAACCTAGCAATTTGAAAGCATGTCAAAGTGCAAGTAGATAAATAGGTACCACTCCGGTGGGAAGGTAAACGGTGTTTCCATGCGCTGCTCTGGTTCGCCAGAAGCGGTTTAGTCATGCTGGCCACATGACCCAGAAAGCTGTCTGTGGGCAAACACCAGCTCCCTCGGCATGAAAGCTGTTTAGGGAAGCTTTTAACGTTTAACAGACCATTGTATCTTAATACTTTGTTGGAAGCCGCCCAGAGTGGCTGGGGAAACCCAGCCAGATGGGCGGGGTATAAATAGTAAATAATAATAATAATAATAATAATAATAATAATAATAATAATAATGAGCTCCGCAACCCCATAGTCGCCTTTCACGGGACTTAACCGTCCAGGGGTCCGTTACCTTTTTACCTTTAGCTTAAATAAATAAAGAGGTGCTTCTTTTCCTTTCCAGATTTTCCTTCGCCGTCTACATCTCCTGTTCCTCCTCCTGCTCCTGAAATCCCACCAGCCCCGCCCCTGCCTTTCACCAAGGACAGCAGCTCCCTGGTTCCTTCATCCTCTCAGGAGGAAGCTCCTCCTCTTCCCCCTCCAGCTCCGCCCCTTCCAGGGACCAGTGTCCCTCCTCCTGCCCCGCCCCTTCCTGTGGCAGGAACTGCAGCTCCGCCTCCACCACCACCGCCACCCCTCCTGCCAACGGACGGTCCGGTTCCTCCTCCTCCCCCCCCTCCGCCGATGGCTGATGGTACAAATCTCCCAGGAGTGACAGTAACCCCAGGTGAGCTCAGTCGGTAGAGCGTGAGACTCTTAATTTCCGGGTCATGGGTTCAAGCCCTACGTTGGGGTAAAGATTCCTGAATTGCTGGGCGTTGTGCTAGATTTCCAATTCTATGAATTTATTGTGAGCCGAAATCAGAAGAATCTTTATTTGCATCAGCCACAAGCCATCACAATAAAATAAAATAAAATAAAATGTACTGAATGTAAGAGGTATAAACTTAAGTAGAGAAGAGACATTTTGGGGGCTTACATCTATACTCAAATAATAGATCTTATTCTAACTGCCCCAGCTAAAAACCTTGCACTTTTTGCTGTCACCTGATCATCTTGATCTGCTAAAGGAAAGGACACAGCAGCACTGGTTGAGCGACCCAGCATGGACAATAATAGAGGGGTAATAACCTCACTCCTCAAATTTTTATCAAGAGTGCAAGCACATGACTCAATACTGTCATCTCCACAGGGACATAACTTTTTTTCCAGTGGGATTTTTTGAAATCGACCCTCAAGTACAGCCGAAGGCAGTTTCTTCAATCTTGAGAGAGTGAAAGCACGTCTTGCCTTTGTGAGCCAGTCTTAAGAGGGTATTTCTAAGTGACTAAATTACACACATATTCACATTTTTGCAATACGTTAAATCACTTTGCGTAATTTCCAGGGTTATTACTTAATGCAGAACATATCCGTCAGTTGAATCATATAAGTTTTGAACCATTAATCGATCAATTCAGTCAGCGTGTGGATAAGCTAATAATTTATTTGTGTGATTTTTATAGTGCCTGATGAACTGGGGAGGGACATGAACAGAGTTGGTAGATGTAATAGCTTAAGTGTGTGTGTGTGGGGGGGGTGTCCTCTGTTCCTGTCACATTTTTATTCCCTGCTGAGCTCCCTTCCCAAGTTGCTTCCTCAGAAAACGGCACAGTCTCTCCATTCTTACAAATAAAGGCCGAGATTCTGAATACTTTCCTCACCAAATTTTAGTACCTCAGGAATCTGGGATCTGGAAAAATATTGGGTATCTAGCCTCTTCAGAACGTGCACTGTGAGTAGAGGCAGATGTTCTGTATTCTCACTTCCCTCGGAGCTGCATACATAGAATCATAGAACTGTAAAATTGGAAGAGATCCTGAGGGTCATCTAGTCCAACCCCCTTAAACAGAGGGGGAGGGGTTGTTACCCCATTTTGCCCTGACAACAGTTCTGTGCAGTGGGTATATTTCGAGAGACTCTGACATTCTGCAGCCCCTCAGGAAGTTGCCTTGTCTTCAGAGCCCAAGTCTCGACATCATCTCAGCCATTCTGGTGGGTCCTGTGGGAATGTTGAGGGAAGTAGGAGAGGATATATTGATTAAATATTATCCCTCCTCACTCACGCTAGTGAGCAAGCAGCAGAGCACATTCCCTTGCACATTGTGGCAAGCAAGTTGATGGATTCATTAGAATCATTTAAGTTAAGTGATCCAGTCTGGCTTGTCCAGCCTGGATTGTTCCTGGTAAGTTTCCCCTTTTATTTAAAACAATAATAACACGACAGTCTTGTTTCAAAGTAAGAGGAAAGTTCACAGTTCACAGCCGTATTCTGAAGGCAGGCTTTATCTTGTGGTTACAGTTACATTTGTAGAGAAAAGAAGTCTGATCTAGGCCTCAGACATTCTACCTCATGGCTTCCATCCTCTGTAAGAATGAGCCGTGTGCTGCTGGCTAAGAGCCAGAAGAGAGGAAGATGGCAAAAGAGGAAGATGGCTGCATGGCTAGCCCTTTTATAGGGTCTGCTAGGGTCACGCCCATCTACCTGGTCACACACAGGGGGAGGATGCTTCAGAACAGGTATGACAGGAAGTCCTCCCTGTCTGGGGCAACATTCCCCTGTGTGTCCACTCTAGGAAACAGGAAATGTTGTATTTGACTGCTTCAGTGACAATACATCCCACAGGTCCAGAGGCTGAAGGGGTTCAAGGGTTGGAATTGGTGTCTGTGGTTGCTACACAACCACAGGATATAGGTGGACCACACCTGGGATGTCGTCTTCTCTCTGTGTACAATCTGTCAGAAGGCCCCCAGGCCCCAAAGTAAGGCTGGAAAGGACGAGATCTCTGATTTGGTGGTCTCTGACAGTCTCTGTTGTCCTTTGAAAGCCGTCAAGATCAAGAAGCCAATACAAACAAAATTCCGGATGCCTATCTTCAACTGGGTAGCTCTGAAGCCCAACCAGATCAACGGCACGGTCTTCAACGAACTCAACGACGAGAAGGTCCTTCAGGTACGTCCAGGCTAAGTTCCTTCCTCCCCGCTTCCTGCTCGTTCCCAACCCACACTGTGCTCTCAATTTCTGACTTCCTCTCGTCGCAGGAGCTTGACATGAACGACTTTGAGGAGCAGTTCAAAACCAGAGCTCAAGGCCAGGCCCGGGAGCTCCCTGCCCTGAAGGCAAAGGCTTCCCAGAAGAAAGCCCCCAGCAAAGTGATGCTGATTGAATGTAACCGGGCCAAGAACCTGGCCATCACGCTTCGCAAGGCGGGGCTCAGCATCGACGGCATTTGCAAGGCCATCCAGGTGTGAGTAGCCTACACGCAAGGGACGGGTTGGTTTTCCCCCCTCTCCAATTCCTTTTCCCAGCAGAGTGGGCAGAGGAGGTGAGACTACATGGAGAGGCTGTTCCTGATGAAGAGCCAGGTCATTAAGCAGGAACCCATCTCACTGATAAGGCATGCTTTTGCTGTCCCTGGTCTAGATGAAGCAGCAGGCAACTATGTGCTCTATGTACGTTCTTAAGAGCAAGGTGAAAGGGCCACAGCAGAGTGGCAGACCATTTGCAGCACATGCCAGGTTCAAATACTTGGCATCTCTGGGTAGGGCTGGGGAAGACTGTCTAAAAAAACCCTCGAGAGCTGTTGCCAGTCAAGGTAGACCAGTGTTTCCCAAACTTGGGTCTTCAGCTGTTGTTGGACTACAACTCCCACCATCCCTAGCTAGTAGGACCAGTGGTCAGGGATGATGGGAATTGTAGTCAAAAACAGTTTGGGAAACCCTGATGCAGACAGATGTGAGCTACATGGATGCTGTGGTCTGACTCTGTATAAGGCAGCTTCCTATGTAGTATTTGCACAAGTGCTACAGAAGCTGTTCAATAGCAGGGAGAAAGGCAAGTTTGGGAAACAGGCAGAGAACTTGTGCAAGATCCGAATGCCCTGCAATAGTGTTGACCTGACGCGACCTAGAAGGGTTTATTGATGACTCCCAGGCAATTAGTTGCCCAGAATGAGAAGCAATTGGGACCAGTAGAGAAAGGTGGGCCTGTTGAATGCTCTAAACCACTGAGCCTTTTGGACTTGCTGATTAGAAGGTCAGCAGTTCGAATCCCCACAACGGAGTGAGCTCCCGTTGTTCTGTCCCAGCTCCTGTCAACCTAGCAGTTCGAAAGCACACCAGTGCAAGTAGATAAATAGGTACGGGTGTGGCGGGAAGGTAAACTGTGTTTCCGTGCACTCTGGTTTCCATCACGGTGTTCCGTTGTGCCAGAAGCCACCAACTTGGGACGGCTTTAGAAGGCAATCAGACAAATACAGGGAACGTAAAGGTGTCCTGGGCTACTGTATTACCCACTGACATACTTGTGGTGTGTCAGTGGCCTTGAGCTATTTATGATCCTTTGTAAAGAGCTCCCAGCCAACTTGAAACCGGGGAAGATTGCATCCCTCATTATCATAGTTAAACAATGGGCTTCCTTGCCACAAGATGTGGTAATGACCAACAATTTAGATGGCTTTAATAGGAGATTAGACAAATCCACAAAGGATATCATTGGCTATTAAGCATGATGATTATATGCAGCCTCTAGGGTCAGAGGGGTCGGTCAACATGGCTTCTGATCTTTCCTGAATCTGCTTTCTGAGATCCTTTTAATTGGAGATACCAGGAACTGAACCTGGGACATAACAACGCTGGGCTCTGACATTGAACTATGGCTTCCCCCCCAAGCACTGTAGTATTGACTGAGCAGCTAGGTTCGAATCTATCCACAAATGGCTGCCCTCACAAAGCGAACTTTTGTGTGTGTGTGCTGCTTGAATCACAGACCAAATTTTCTGCTCCTGCCATCATGATTAAGTGGCTCATTTGAGTTCTGTCAATAGCCTTTGCGGTACTGCTTAAATATTAAAAGCTGTCGTTGGTTTCCTCTTTGGAGAATGGAGAACCAGGGAGCTAGTCCGACTTCATTACCTACAATCAGAGTAAATGGCTGTAGGGAAGCACTCCTCCCTTTGCCCCATGTTCTTAAGAAGGCACCGTGGTCCTCAGGGCCAGTACACCCATGGGGCAAGGTGAGGCAACTGCCTCAGGCGGCAAGATCCACAGGGGCAGCAGATCTTTATTCCCTCCTTGTTCGTGATGTAGATCTTTGCTCGCCCTTTCTTCCCTGGCGGAGAGGGCAGGTGCCAATTTGTGGTTCGCCTCTGGTACCGATGTGTCTTGAGCCGGCCCTGCTGGGCTTCTGTCGTTACCCAGCCAATGAATCCGAACCTTTGCTTTGCTCCCATTCAGATATGACCTGCAGTCCCTCAGCCTTGACTTCCTGGAGTTGTTGATGCGCTTCATCCCCACGGAATACGAGCTGACGGTGATTCGCAAGTACGAGAAGGAGCAGCGGCCGCTGGATGAGCTTTCGGATGAGGACCAGTTCATGATTAAATTCAGCAAGATCCCTCGCCTGGCAGAACGCATGAACATCATGACCTTCCTGGGCAACTTCGGAGACACCGTCCAGCTCCTTTTACCCGTAAGGGAATGGAATAGGCAGCCAGGGGACAACTAGGGTGGGGGGCAACAGCAGGGGCACCTTTGCAGGTGCAGTCCAGACCGGTGTGCAGAAAGGACATAAAAGATGATGCAACAAATTGCCGCTTGCATTTTTGCAACACCTTTCTTTTTGGTATGGTATAGCAAGCCTGTTTTCAAGATGAAAATGCAGTTCTTGTGTTGCTTGGCTGTTTAGCTGGGGCAAAAAGCCTGTGTCGGGCTTTGGGGAATTGGCTTCCTTCCCCGTGGCCGTAAATAAGCAGATCAAACGAAAGGGAATTCTTACCAGTTAGTTTCTTTAATAAACACAGTGAAGGACAAAAGAAAACACCTAACCAGAATGGCGGTGTTCCCTATTAAGGTCACACACACCTTCCGTCCCCATTAAACTATGTCACTCCTACGTCTTGTACTCTGAGCTTGTACCCTCTGTGCTTTCTGTTCTGCCACTTTCTGAGCTCATTTACCCCCTTGCTACCAAAATCTTAACATTTGACTCCATAATATTGAATAAATCTGAATTTTCAGACGTTTGGCACACTTTCAGGGCTTGGAATAAAAAGTTCACTTTCCGCATTTTGGGTTAGTTCCACTAAAGTGGCTATAGAGCAGGTGCAAGGAAGGTGTCCGACAAAGCAGGGGAACTGATTATGCCTTTGTTCTTCCCCATCCACAGCAACTCAATTCCATCATCGCTGCTTCGATGTCGCTCAAGGCTTCTACCAAACTGCGCCAGATTTTGGAGGTGAGGTTCCCTAAAAATAAGGGCGGGTTTGCTCAGTCACAAAGAAGCAAGCCCACTAGTCAAACCCAAAGCATTAAATTGGTGACATCCTAAAATTCTGAGAGCTGAGACACATCCCCACCCTCTGATGGCAAGTATGGACACAAGTTATTGGAAAAGGCTGGCTTTTAGAGTGAGGTGCCCTCACAAGAGCTCATCCAATGTGTTTCTGTCTGAGTTGCTGCTATGAGAGCGCTCTGTTAATTTCGGAAGCAGGTAAGCCCAGAACGGTGTCTCATGCAAATACTCAACAGGCAGTCTCCTCTCACGGTGGGCAGTTTTGTTTGCATGGAAATGGGATTCGTAGATCCAGACAAGTGTCCCCAGCTGTCCACGACTGATTGATTGGTTGTCTCTCATAGATTGTCCTGGCGTTTGGGAACTACCTGAATAGCAGCAAGCGGGGAGCAGCCTATGGGTTCCGCTTGCAGAGCCTTGACGCGGTAAGTGACGTGGATTGGGGAAGCATGGAAGACTTGGCACCCTCTTCGGGGAGCACGTCATGGCCGGACACTAAACAGCAGGGGGTCAGCTTGAGGGTTTGCACTGGCCTTGTGTGAGATTGTAGTGGACCTCTGTGTTTGCCAGAACAGCCCAGAAAACCACTGTGGGGGTGGGATCAGGATTCAGTGGCAAATCATTCTCAAACTATGGATCGGTGTTAGACACAGGTTGGGTACAAGCAAGACTGATCCAGAACGCGGCAGCCAGACTGGGGACTGGGAGCGGCCTCCGAGACCATATAACAACCGGTCCCAGTATGTTTCCGAGCACAATTCAAAGTGTTGGTGCTGACCTTGAAATCCCTAAACGTCTTCGGCCCAGTATACCCGAAGGCAGCCAATCAGAAACAGTGCTTTGGTTTCTGAACGTTTTGGAAGTCAAACGGACTTCCGGAACAGATTCTGTTCAGCTTCCAAGGTATGACTGTACTAGCGAGAGAAATACTAGGTGATTTTTGCGAAATATTGGGGATTGGCTCCCTCACCCAATCCCCATTCTGACCCGTTTCTCTCTGTAGCTCCTGGATATGAAATCCACAGACCGGAAGCAGACGCTGCTTCATTACATCGTGCGGGTGATCCAGGAGAAATACTCCGATCTCACAAACTTCGCCAATGACCTGCACTTCCTGGAAAAAGCAGCCGCAGGTGCTGAGCCAGAGGATTCTGGGCAAGGGGAGAACCTCACAGCGAAAGATGGGGTGCAGCTCCCTCCCTTTGGCCATGGGAATGTGCCAGAGGGAATAATAATACCCTTAAAAATACATACAGTGGTACCTCAGGTTACATACGCTTTAGGTTACATACGCTTCAGGTTACAGACTCCACTAACCCAGAAATAGTGCTTCAGGTTAAGAACTTTGCTTCAGGGTGAGAACAGAAATCGTAAGGAAGGATAACGACAGGAAGATTTAAAGAAGGAGCTATTGGAAACTCAAGGCGGTAGAAACATAAGATGATTAGAACCCCACAGAACTTGAAGCATGGGAAGCCCCAACAAAAAATTATAATTTTTGGACTATATGATATGTATTTGTATAATTTGGAATACTTAATGTGATTTGATTGGATTGTTAAAATGGAAAATTTAATAAAAATTTAATAAAAATTATTTTAAAAAGAGAGAGAACAGAAATCGTGCTCTGGCGGTGCGGCGGCAGCAGGAGGCCCCATTAGCTAAAGTGGTGCTTCAGGTTAAGAACAGTTTCAAGTTAAGAACAGACCTCCAGAATGAATTAAGTACTTAACCCGAGGTACCACTGTATTCTGAAGTCCCCCCTAGGTAGAAGTGTTAATTGGAGCCACGGCAGCTCGATTGGGCCAGCTTTGCCTCACGCTTCCTTCTCTCTTGGCTCTCGCAGTATCCCTGGACAGCGTGCTCCAAGATGTGCGGGGCCTACAGAAGGGCATGGAGCTCACGCGCAAAGAGTTTATGCGCCAGGATGACAGCGCTGTGCTCAAGGACTTCCTTAAGGCGAACACAGAGGTGATGGAGAAGCTCCAGGCCGATGGCAAAACTGCACAGGTGAGGAGGAGGAAGAGAGGCGGTGCTTAGTTCAGAAGGGGTTGTCGTGGCAACTGTCGTGGCAACTCATACCACAGGGAGTTTTGAGCCTTAAAAAAAAAAAAAAGAGCTTGCCAGCAGCTCTTGGGGACCACTCAGTTTTCGGGCAGCGGTATAGGGGTAGAAGTATTTTCAGTGCGTGACCCACTTAATGCGTCCTCAGACTGCAATGATGTCTCTCAATAGCTATCGGCTTGTGGTGTCGCATACAGATTCCAGAGAGAGGCAACAGATTTGTGGCATCTATTTCTGCCTCTCTGTCTCACACACATACAGAGAGAGAGGGGTGGGAACAAACTAGCGTATTTTTTGCTCTATAGGACGCACTTTTTCCCCTCCAAAAATTAAGGGGAAGTGTGTGTGCGTCCTATGAAGCAAATGCAGGCTTTCGCTGAAGCCTGGAGAGTGAGAGGGGTCGGTGCGCACGACCCCTCTCGCTCTCCAGGCTTCAGGAAGCTCTGCGCAAGGCTTCGGGACCTCCCCCCCCCCATATTCCCACCCCCTAAAAACTAGGTGCGCCCTATGGTCCGGTGGGCCCCATGGAGCGAAAAATACGGTAATTTAAATTGGTTAGGACCACTGGTTTGTCATCTCTGGCTTTTTAAAAAGATAAATGGAACTGAGCAGTAACGGATATGACTGCTCGCTGTGCTCATTTTGCATACCTTTAAGCTCTCAGCTTAAGCTCAGCGCGGGTGGCGCTGTGGGTTAAACCACAGAGCCCAGCACTTGCCGATCAGAAGGTCGGCGGTTCAAATCCCCGTGACGGGGTGAGCTCCCGTTGCTCGGTCCCTGCTCCTGCCAACCTAGCAGTTCGAAAGCACGACAAAGTGCAAGTAGATAAATAGGTACCGCTCCAGCGGGAAGGTAAACGGCGTTTCCATGCGCTGCTCTGGTTCGCCAGAAGGGCTTAGTCATGCTGGCCACATGACTCGGAAGCTGTACGCTGGCTCCCTCGGCCAATAAAGCGAGATGAGCGCCGCAACCCCAGAGTCAGTCATGACTGTACCTAATGGTCAGGGGTCCCTTTACCTTTAAGCTCTCATTGAATTGCCCAAGATTATATATATATTGCGTTGGTGTTTAACTCCACCTTTTCCCCATTTCCTCTCCACGCCTGTGTGGATGTTTGTCTGTGTGTGGATGCATCAAACTCCTTGAAAGTTTATGTTTTTTTTAAGGCGCCGCAAGGCTCTTTGCCATTTTTGCCAATAAAAATGAAGCCCACACACCTTGATGTCAAAGCTGACATCATCCAAGGGTTTCCAAAGAGAAGAGGCTCATTTCACAGGGCAACCAATAAATAAAAGAAACAAATTTGAGGCAATGTGTTGCTGCTGACACAGCCGCCGCCCCAAGATTCAGAGTTGTGACTCTGTGGGGTTTTTTCTTTCTCTCTCTACAGGAAGCCTACGAGTCGACAGTGGAGTATTTTGGGGAAAACCCCAAGACTACCCCTCCAACAATGTTCTTCCCCACCTTTGTGCGCTTCGTCAAGGCATACAAGGTAAGACTCTTGCCTTTAGTTTGGGTGCAGCCTGTTTATTGACTGTGAGCCACACTCCTTGTGTCCCATATTTATTTGCATCGGGAAGATTCTAAATACCAACCAACTTTTGTAGATTGCCAACATAATGCAGACGGGGGACTTTGAATTCTTAAATCATGTTATGTGAATGCTAAGTGTTGAGGATTATTGTAGTAGTTACAGGGTCAGTAAAATGTGTTGCAGTGGTAGGCCACACACACTAGGCCACTGTCTTCCAAATAGTTTAGTTTACTGAAATAGTTTAGTTTACAGAAGTTTTTAATGTTTGATGTTTTATCGTGTTTTTAATATTCTGTTGGGAGCTGCCCAGAGTGGCTGATGGGCGGGGTATAAATTGTTGTTGTTAAAAATTACTGGATTGACTTAGAGTAGTCGTTCTGAAGCTTCTTTCTCTGGGCCACTCTTTCAAAATAAAAAATTGCTCACGCTACACCGATTTTTTCATTTATAACAAAAAAGAAAGAGCTCCTAGCAGTGGTTGATTTATGACTTAGAACACAACTACTTTATAATTGTAGTAGAATCATAGTATTGTAGAGTTGGAAGGGGCACCGGGGTCATTTAGTCCAACCCCCTGCAATGAAGGAATATTTGGCCCAATGTGGGGCGAAATACAGTGGTACCTCGGGTTACAGACGCTTCATGTTTCAGACGCCTAAGGTTACAGACTCCGCTAACCCAGAAATAGTACCTTGGGTTAAGAACTTGACTTCAGGATGAGAACAGAAATCACACGGTGGCAGCACAGCGGCAGCCCCCATTAGCTAAAGTGGTGCTTCAGGTTAAGAACAGTTTCAGGTTAAGAACAGACCTCCAGAACGAATTAAGTACTTAACCCGAGGTACCACTGTATGATCATTGGACATCCAGGAAGTATAGAACAATGCAGGTACATAAGAACATGAATCATTCCCAAAAATAAAATTATAAGTGAGCCTCTTGCATATGTACCTTAGGTATGCGTACAAACTCAATGAGAGTTGTGAGCTTGAAGTGTTACTCAATGCTCACTTTTTGAAAAGATATCTTTCCGTATTCTGCAATTAAAAAAAGACTATACTACACTGAAATGTTAAAATGTTTGATTGTCCTTGAATCTCAATCTACACCAGTGTGGCACGCACACCCTTTGAGAACCACTGAGCTAGAGAAAGGAGAACTTCTAGTTTTTATATCCCGTTTCCTAGCTTGCGTTTGATACAAATCACTTTAATAAAAAGAGCGACTAGCTCTTGGAGATGTTGCTACAGGGAGGCAAGGATAGGTAAGGCTCCCCTTCGGGGGAAATTCCCCACCCCGCCCCCCGCCTCCAAATGAGAACCATTGGTGGCACCAGTGGGAAGTTGTAGGGCTGGAATGACAATGGCTGAATTAGCAAAAAGGTTTTCTACATCCCCATCTCTCCCCATCCTTATTACAGGTCATGTAATAAAGGACAAAGTTTGACTGTTTCAGATTGTGGAAGCAAAACAGGACCACCGAAAATAAGGTGGTGGTTCTTGCAGAGGTGAAGGTCTCAAGTTTGCAGAAAGATATCATTAGTTTGTAAACTAAGAAAGAAACAAATATTTTTTGAAAACTCAAGGATCATGGAGCCTCCAGAAACCAGAGAATGTTGAGTTTCTCTGCTGGGGAAAAGTGAAGAAGAAGAAAAAGAAGAGTTTGGATTTGATATCCCGCCTTTCACTCCCCTTCAGGAGTCTCAAAGCGGCTAACAATCTCCTTTCCCTTCCTCCCCCACAACAAACACTCTGTGAGGTGAGTGGGGCTGAGAGACTTCAAAGAAGTGTGACTAGCCCAAGGTCACCCAGCAGCTGCATGTGGAGGAGCGGAGACGCGAACCCGGTTCACCAGATTACGAGTCTGCCGCTCTTAACCACTACACCACACTGGCTCTCAGCCAGCCTGAGACCCGAACAGCTTTTTGTATCCTGGCAATGAGAGCTGGGGGAATGTGTGTGATGAGTTTTAAAACTCTGTTCTCCGGAAAGGTGGGCTTGCGAATCTGATAACTCTGTGATGCGACGTGTTTGTCACCATCTAGTGATGTACCTGCGATTGCTTAGTGAAGCTTATTTTTCTCTCTCCCCGCCCGGAAACAAGAAAGCGGAAGAAGATATCCAGTTGTGGAAGAAGCAAGAAGCAGCGGCCAAAGTGGAAGAGGTGAACTCCCCCAACCAGGAAGAAAAGGCAGCTCCAAAGGTAGGTGTTAACATGTTGGAACACCTTTCCAAAGCCATGTCCCCCTTCCTCCTGCTTTTTCTCAAAATGAAAAGAGTTGTGGAATTCCCACCAGACTGTATTCAGCCATTGGATTTTGTGTTGGGGACCAAATCTAAACTCAGCCAAAAACCCTTTCTGCTCACAGGATTCATATAACTCGTTCTGTTGTCAGAAACAGCTGTTGGCATTTAGAGGAGGAGAGGCGGGCGGAATATATATTTTTAAAAGAAACATTGACTTTGCTAGTCAGAGCGCTGGGCAACAGCGGCAGACGTACAGATGTATCCGATTCCCATTTGGCTCCCAAGCTTCTCGGATGCAGCATCTTGCTGTTCTGAAGTGCATCTTTGCAACCACAGGTGTGGATTGCAGGGGAAATGTCTAGCTTGTGTGTTGAAAATGTGGTAGCTGGGGTGACTGGTGCCCATTTGCAGGAGGGAGTCCACCAATAGCTGGCTCCAGAGTCAACTCATTCTAGGTCTGTCCTCATCCTCCTTATCAAGATCCACAAGGGCAGCACTGAGACAGAGAAGCTGGTAGACAGGGCTACTCCCTGGACTCGTATTTGTTGTAGGGGTTTTTTGTACTTTTTTGTACCGTTTAACAATTATTTGCAGACGTGATTTTTTTGTTTTTGATTTCTTTGCTACACTAGTTTGCCATGTAGCAATTGCAGTGTGCAATATTACAATAAGAGGACTGGGGGGAAACTTTATGGATGTAATGCTTCCTACAGTTCGTGATAGTATTTCTCAGCGATTTAAATGTGACCGAGCCTTCTGTAAAGGTAAAGGGACCTCTGAGCATTAGGTCCAGTCGTGACTGACTCGGGGGTTGCGGCGCTCATCTCGCTTTATTGGCCTTCTGTACTTTGTCACAAAAAGCGGGTTTTCCAGGTGACTTATTTTGGTGAGTGTCAAAATAAGAATTTATGGTGTATTGCTGTCGAGATTCACTTTGAATTAAAATATATATTGAAGCAAAAATAAAAAAAATAAAATCTGCTGCTTTAAGCCCCTGGGAACAGACTGGGTAAAAAACAGTTTACAAAATCAAACAATGGATGGTATTCGGCAGCGACAAGCAGCAAACTGGTTCCCCCCTATATCTAGTACCTTGGACAGCTGCCTGATGGGTAGGCCGGTCCTGCGAAGAGAAATATCGTCTTCTCTTGGTACGTGCGTAACCACAGCAACCGCTCCTCTCTCTTGGCAGTCTCCCACCCACAAGGCCAAGCGGCAGCAGATGGACCTCATTTCTGAGCTGAAGAAGAAGCAGCTGGTGAAGGAGCCCCTCATTTACGAGGAGAAAGATGGAGCTATTGAGGACATTATTACAGGTGAGGAGGAAGGAGGCCGTTTGTTTTACTAGCGGGCTTTGAAGTCTCAGCAGATCCTCCGCAGAGGGCCGGCGATGGGCCG
Organism: Podarcis bocagei; assembly: GCF_964188305.1. Lineage (NCBI taxonomy): Eukaryota > Metazoa > Chordata > Lepidosauria > Squamata > Lacertidae > Podarcis > Podarcis bocagei. The sequence continues at coordinate 16,072,232 of NC_138138.1, read as the reverse complement.
GGCAAAGTGGGAGCTGTGTGGAATCGTGGCGCCCGAGAGAAGCAACTTCCCGGTGACTTCTGAGCTGTGCAATTTGGGGTGGCTTGGTTGGTAAAGCGTGAAACTCTTAACCTCAGGGTCACTGGTTAAGAGCCCCACGTTGGGCAAACAGATTCCTGCATTAGAGGGGCTTGTACTAGAGTGACCCACTCTACGATTCTACAGCGAGGGGGGAAAGTATTTGATCCCCTGCTAAATTTGCCCGTTTGCCCTCTGACAAAGAAATGACCAGTCCATAATTGTAACGGTAGGTTTATTGTAGCTGTGAGAGACAGAACAACAACAGAAAAACCCCCAGAGACCCAGAAGACAAAAGTCAGAGATTGATGGGTGTTATAATGCGTGAAATAAGTATTTGATCCCTTTGCAAAAGATGACTTAGTACTTGGTGGCAAAACCCTTGCTGGCAATTACAGAGGTCAGACGTTTCTTGTAGGTGGCCACCAGGTTTGCGCACATCTTGGGAGGTATTTTGTCCCACTCCTCTTTGCAGATCCTCTCCAAGTCAGTAAGATTTCGAGGCTGATGTGTAGCTACTCGAACCTTCACAGATTTTCGATGGGATTAAGGTCTGGAGACTGGCCAGGCCACTCCAGGACCTTCATGTGCGTCTTCTTGAGCCACTCCTTTGTTACCTTGGCCGTGTGTTTTGGGTCATTGTCATGCTGGAATACCCATTTTCAATGCCCTGGCTGAGGAAAGGAGGTGCTCACCCAAGATTTGACAATACATGGTCCCATCCATCGTCCCTTCAATGCGGTGAAGGTGTCCTGTCCCCTTAGCAAAAAACACCCCCCAAGCATAATATGTCCCCCTCCATATTTGACAGTGGGGATGGTGTTCTTGGGGTCGTAGGCAGCATTCCTCCTCCTCCAAACACGGCGAGTTGAGTTGATGCCAAAGAGCTCGATTCTGGGCTCATCTGACCACAACACTTTCACCCGGTTCTCCTCTGGGTCATTCAGATGTGCATTGGCAAACTGCAGACATGTGCTGTCTTGAGCAAGGGGACCTTGCATGCTCTGCAAGATCTCAGTCCTTCACAGCATAGTGTGTTACCAACTGGTTTCATGGTGACTATGGTCCCAGCTGGGGGGTGTGGGTGGCGCTGTGGGTTAAACCACAGAGCCTAGGACTTGCCGATCAGAAGGTCGGCGGTTCGAATCCCCACGACAGGTGAGCTCGTTGCTCGGTCCCTGCTCCTGCCAACCTAGCAGTTTGAAAGCACATCAAAGTACAAGTAGATAAATAGGTACCGCTCTGGTGGGAAGGTAAACGGCGTTTCCGTGCGCTGCTCTGGTTCGCCAGAAGCGGCTTAGTCATGCTGGCCACATGACCCGAAAGCTGTACACTGGCTCCCTCGGCCAATAAAGTGAGATGAGTGCCGCAACCCGAGTCGGCCACGACTGTACCTAATGGTCAGGGGTCCCTTTACCTTTACCTATGGTCCCAACTGCCCTGAGATCATTGACAAGTTCCCCCCATGTATTTCTGGGCTGCTTCATCACTGTTCTCCTGATCATTGCAACGCCACGAGATGAGATCTTGCATGGAGCCCCAGACCATATCTGGGGAAGGATAAGAGGCAATTACAAGCTGTACTGCGTGGTCCAAGGGCGCTCTGCTGATCACACACACCCACACCCCAGCCCATATTTGTCTGAGACCACACCATGCCTTTTTTGCAGCAAATATTTGCCAGTGTACAGTTCTAACCAGCCTGCATGCCTGGGCTACGCATTTAATTTCCATCGTTGCAGATCTGGGCTCTCCGAGCCGTCGGCCATTAGTGGGCATCCTTAATTTTTCTTCTCCCCAACCCACCTGCTTGTTTATTACATTTGTATCCCACTTTTTCTCCAGATTGCTCAAGGCGGTGGGGTACACAGTTCTTTTCTCTCCCATTCCCATCTAATTCCCACAGCAAAACCCTGCGAAGTCGGTTAAGCTGAGAGACAAGCGACTTCTGAGGCCTTTCCCCACCCTGCCAATGCCCAGACACACCACACAAACACACATCACCCACAAAACTAGGTGGGGCTGTAAGGGAGGTTTTCTGCTGCTGTTGCTGCTGCTTTTTGCCTGTTTCATGGCGTCCCACTCACCTGTTGTTATACCCTCCTTAGGCCTTTCTGCTCTTTTTGCAAACCAGCTTGTCTGCTTTTACTAATCGCTGCAGGGCCCGGAACTCAGTTTCTAAGCACACTCGTGTTTTTTTTTTCCTGCCCAAAGATTCTCAAAGGATGCATCTACACTACAGACTTAAACTGGCAGAACAGAACTGCAGGGGTGGAGAAGTTTTGTAGACAGGGCAGAGGGGTAGGGCAGGCTATTGAACCTCCAACAGAGATTTGTTAGTGCTCTCAATGAACTTCAATTTCCAGGATTATTTAGAGAGAAGCCGTGAGATACGAACTGCTGTGGAATGCAGAGATGCCGTTTAGAGGCTCGGTGCCTCTTGGTAGAGACCTCCTTCTTGGTTGCTTTGGGACTTTTACTTGCTTGCTTTACTTGCCCTTTGTCTCTTTTCCTCTTCTTAATCTCCTTGCCTTTCCCTCCGGTACTATTCTTTACTTAGCACTGAAGACCGTTCCTTTCACTGCTCGGACGGGCAAGCGCTCTTCTCGCCTCTTCTGCGACGCCAGTTTCAATGAAGAGAGCCCACTGTAGCTTGTGGCTCTAGGTAACGTGCTGCATCAAAGGCACAATGGTGGATTTTTGTAGCCGAGGGGTGGGAAGTGTGGCAGGCAAAGGTGGCGTCTCGAAACGACTCCTTCCAGTGCTGGGATGAGCCCTGCAATAGCTGAAGCATCTAGCCAGGCATTTGAGTGAATACGTGAACGGGAGTTCAAACTGTGTGTGCGTGTGCATACAATCAGTGTTAGGGCTGGGTGATATATGGTATTCAACAATGTGATATATAACCAGCTAAACATCGCAATAGACTGATATATCACGGTGTCTGAAATAAGGATGAAGCGATGTAGAGGCGTTGGCCAGCTTCACGGTTTTTCCTGCACCGTGATTTTTGCTGGCACCTGCCCTTGCGATTCGCTGTCCCCTGCATGAGGCAGGGGGTCACTGAGCCGGCAGAGTTAACAGGAGCTGCAGGAATCAAGAGAAGCATTGGTTGGCTTAATGTCCGTCGTCGTCCCCCCCCCCGACATCGTGATATTTGCATAGCACACACCCACATACCGTGATTCACAATGTATTGCGAGGTCAAAAATTCTGAAATGCAGCTATCACAATATGGACTTCAGGCTTCTCAGGGCAGTAAACCTTTTAGGTCTGAAAGTGAGATGTGTCTCCAATTTTAAGTGCCGTGTTTTTCGCTCTATAGGACGCACCCGACCATAGGAGGCACCTTGTTTTAGAGGGGGGGGAACAAGGGGGGGGAAATCTCCCCCTCTCTGCGCAGCGCCCCTTCAGCAGAGCGGCAGAAGAAACGGAGCCCCTTCCATTTCTCCTCCCGCTTCACTGAAGGGACGCTGCACCTTAGCTGAAGGGGCACCTACCCTTCAGCGAAAGGAACCCGAAGCCTGCGGAGCGCAGCGGGAACTCGCGCTGCGCTCCAAAGGATTCAGGCAGCTATCCCTGAAGCCTGGAGAGCGAAAGGGGTCAGTACACACAGACCCCTCTTGCTCTCCAGGCTTCAGCGAAAGCAACGCAAAGCCTCTGAAGCGTGGAGGGAGCGCTCCCTCTGCGCTTTGGAGGCTTTGCGTTGCTATCGCTGAAGCCAAGGAGCCTGCATTCGCTCCATAAGACGCACACATATTTCCCCTCAATTTTTGGAGGGGGAAAAGTGCGTCCTATAGAGCGAAAAATACGGTAAGGAAAAAAAAGGAAGACCCCACTGCATACAGCGGGGTGTTTCTTTCCTTTCCCTAGTTTTTGAACGAAAAGCAGCCTTGAAGGCTGCCATCAGGCACAGAGGAGTGGGTGCCAAGAATGTGCCGAACGCTCAAATTGGGGCGGCCATTCCTGGATCTTTTTTTCCAGTCGGTGGGAAAAGCAGTTGTGGGGGGCAGGGAAGAAAGCAATTTTGAGGAGGAGGATGGGGAAAGAGTTAAGCATGTTCGCTCTACTCCTCCCAGTGGTCGCCTCCGAGGTTGTATTACAGTGTAAAAGTCAGGGGAGGGGAACACACCGCTGCGCGTTCTGCATTGCAGAAGTTTTAGGGAGAAACCAGCACAGGGCAAATCAAGGAGCCAAGCATGTCTGAATGCATGCACCCGAAACAATTAACTAGGTGTTTTGTTTTTTCTCGTGGCAGGCCTGCGCAACCAGCCGTACCGGCGGGGGGACACCGGTCGGCACAGCGCCAGGAAACGGGCCGTGGGGCAGACGCTGCAGGTGACTGCCGACATCTCGCTGTGACAGCCCCGAATGAGAACAGCAAGCTAGCCAAGCCTTGGTTTGGGGGCGCGAGGCAAGGACTGGGGGGTTCCTGGCCGACGGGCTTGGACCAAAAGCCCCTCACAACCAAGGAACGACAAAAACTCAGGGCAGGACGATCCCTTCCCTCCTCCTCCTCCGCTTTTAAAGCCATTTGTGGGCTTATGCGCACAACAACCCTGCCAATTCTCCTGCCCACGGGGATCAACGCCGCTTCGTTTTGAACTTCGTTTTCTCGGCCACGTCGGACGGCCCTAAGGTGGAATTATGGCAGGGGCTGCTCTGCCAACTAGGACAGCAGGTGGTTCTGGAAGAAGAGTCCAGCCATGGCAACACCAAGCCAAGAACGAGCATCTTCCACAGCCTGGAATGTTTGCGACTGCAGACTCCCTCTGGAGGGAGGAAGCGGAACCCAGAGGGTCTCGATTCCTCCTCCCTGCTAGCTGCTCCCCCCAGCTTGCCCATGTCCCTTTCCCCCGCCTCATCCAGCTGGGCCATTTCAGTCTCCTTTAATCCTCCACTTCCTCCTCCGGCCTGGAGAAGACAGCCAGCGTTTGCAGGCCACTTTTCTCCCATCTGACATGAACGGTGCTGTTTGATCTGAGCGAGTAGTCGTACACTTGTAGGAAGGTTACTTGCCCAGGAATGTGTAACCTCAGGATCATTTAAGCCATTGAAGTGGTGCAACGAGGGGGTCCACAAGGACTTTGCCGGGGGGTGGGGGGCAGCAAGCACCCTGTACAAAAGAGCTCCAGCACTTTTTAAACCTCCTTGGACAGGTGCCACGACCGCCTTGGCCTTGTAGGACACAAACGGCAGGCAGCACTTCAGGTTTATGCTGTAGAGAGGGCTAACAGCCTGTGTGGTTTTCTCCCTTTGCAACATTTTGGCTGGCAAAGGCCTGGCTGAGGATACCTGGGAGTGGTGTCTTAAGCCCCTACCAAGGCTGTCGTGGTTCTAGATGACCCAGGAGTCTCTGCTGCCCTCCATATTTTCACGAGGGCAACAAGACGAGAGTTTGATCAGTGCATGTAAGCAACCAGAGTTGCCCGCCCTTCCACCAAGGCTCCCCACCACCACCTGAAGTCACTCCCCTCGTGCACGTCTTAAGATGGGAAGTGCCCAGCCGCTAAGGAGGAAAGAAGACTGGGCTCTAAGCAGGAGACGTAAATCTTCCTAAGTATAATGTTTGGTTAAAGTTATGAATATAATTTCGGCTTCTTATTCTAGCACAACGGCCATCCCTAGGAAGCAGTTGCGGTCCGTGGAACAGTCTCTCAGGATTTAAGTATTTGGCACAGGCGGCACTTTGGCATTTTTGAAACCAACACGCTCTGACGCAGAGAAGCTCAGAGGCTTCGTGACAATCAAAACAGGGGAGTGAAGTTGCTTTTCTTTTTCTTGCCACGTGGTGTCGCCATTTCTGCGGGGTTTTCCACCGGTGCTTTTTCTCCAACCTGTGCCCTGGGTTCTAGTCTCTCCCCACCCCCCCAAGAACTAAAAGTAGAGGTAATTAGGTCAATCAGGTGATACCCGCTATAATTTCCAAGAGCACAATGGGGTGGTTCCTCTCCCCGCCCACCCCCCAAGGAATCTAAGCAGCAAATGAATTTGTAGAGGGGGTAAGATTTCTGCCCCGAGGGTCAGGTTGTCCAATGGACTCTGCATCATGGAGCCACTTTGCTTACAAAGGCAGACCAAGGGGTAAGCTCACCTTGCTTTGAAGCAAGGGGGCGATCCTAACAGACCCAGGATGTAATGTCTTTTGGCAGCTCTGTGGGTTCCCAGTGGACAAGGGCACTTGCAAGTTGAGCATCTGCTCTCCCCCTTGTTCTTTACAGTTCATGCCTTTTTTCTTATCTGGGGGATGGGGAGGGGAGATTGTGAAAACTCCAAAAGGGATACAGCTCATCCCATCCACCCCAGCACAAATCCAGGCCCCCTGGGACGGATTCTGCCTACAGGGGATGTTGGTAGGCAAAGAGCTGCATTCCTACCCTGTTCACCCCAGCATGCAAGCTTTGCAGCAATAAATGCATACAGCAGCGGGTGTTGACCTGCATACCTAACAGCCCCCCCTGTTCCGTCTCAGCTGGAAAGGAACAATTTCTTTAAAAGTCATGCAAAAGTCAACACCCTACTCTTCATCTGCTCATCCGGCTTTAGCCTTCGAGCTGCACACCCGCTTAGAAACTCCCGGTTTAGACTTAGGCTAACATTTGCTTTCTCCTGTAACCTTAAAAGCAGCTTAAAGAAAAACAATCACAGCATATACACTCAGAACAGAAACCTTGGACACTGTTTCATCACACACTTTTGGGGGCGGGTGGGCGGGGGGAGAAGCGGGAGAAGGGGATATTAGGAAAAGAATTGAATGTGCAACCTATTGTTTTCAGAAATGCCTTGAATCATGGAGGGGAGGACCAAAACGCCCCTATATGATTGCTATTTGTATACATTATTTTTATATATGGTTATGTGAATTGCATTTAATCCAAAGCGAGTTAGCCATGAGAGCAAATAATAAATGTATTCTAAAGATGCGAACGGTGCCTGTGTTCAAAGAGAGTGCCGGCAGTCTGCTGGAGGGCAAAGAACTTCATAAGGTACACTCCAATTTTTAAGGCCCCCCCCCCCCGCCCTGCCCCGCCCCGGCAAGGCTGCCTCTGCTGCAAGGTCCACTAAGAAATCAATTTGCCCACAGCAGTGGAATGCCCTTGCTTGCACCCCTTGTGATTGCGGATTCTCAGTACAGTTGTACCTTGGAAGCTGAACGGAAATCGTTCCAGAAGTCCGGTCAACTTCCAAAACGTTCGGAAACCAAAGCGTGGCTTCTGATTGGCTGCAGGAAGCTCCTGCAGCCAATCAGAAGCCGCGTCAAACGTTTGGGTTCCAAAGAATGTTTGCAAACCAGAACACTCACTTCCCAGTTTGTAGCATGCGGGAGCCCAAATGTTGGGTTTGCGAGGTGTTCGGGATCCAAGGTACAACTGTATCTCCATCCAAAATTCAGGGCAGGGAGCAGTGCAGGGGTGCCTAGATATACACAGTTGGCTGAGGGTACCCACATTACAATCTTTTCTACACACAGTATTTCAAATATACTTATTAGGTGCTAGCGAACGAACAATAGGGGGTGTCTATATCGTGCCCTGTTTTGTAGTCTTTCTAATAGAAATCCAGCTAATTAATTTAGCATGTTGGATTGACTCATTGGACATTTTAATTTGGGGGGTGGGTGGGAGGGGAGGAATACACACAGACTTGCACATATATCATTTGTGACTCTCGCTGGACTCTGCATGGATGGGTAAGTTAAGTGGCAGCAGAACAGCTGCCGTCGTGTATCCCATGCCTGTTGAGAAACTTGGTGAAACAACTTGGCATGCGCGGTTTTGGGACACGGGGAATGGCTGGGACACGGGACCCACAAACCCGAAGCATTAAGACCAACCTCACTCCAAACCAAGAATTGCCCAAGATGCACAACACTGTTCAATAAAATAAAACGCCACAAAAGTCAGTTGTTGCCCCAAAAGGCATGATTTTGCTTCATTTCCACGACAGCAATACATACATTATCACGGTGTTCTGGAACATTATAGAAAGGCAAAAGAAGGTACCAACAGATTTAGGCCACTGTTAGTATTGCATAGGTCTGGCAACTGGCAGAACTGACTTGAATCCAAAGAAAAGCGGGCATGTGCCCATCTTAAAAACTATTTTGTCCCACTGATGTCAACAATTTGAGTGGAACTAACATTCCCTGCACTGGAGCCCTTGGATCTACAAGAACCAAAGAGTCTAGAGGAGTCTGGCTGTGATCATATCCCAGGACTTTCCCCACCCCTTCAAATTGAGGAACCACCCCCCTACACACAAAAAATACTTTTGCCTCTTCAAAATCAAGGGCAGACAAAGACTGCAGAGTCTTGTTCTTGCAGAGCAAAACACAGCTATTCAGCTCGCAGTTCAAACTTCTGAAAACAAAGTACAGCACAGCCAGCCAGCCAACCCTCTGAAAAAAATGATCGTTTCCTAAAGCAAACTTGCAGAGCAAGTGGAAAGAGTACATATGAAATGAATGAATGAAAGCAAGGCAAAGCATCAGTGCTTTCATATTACCCACTCTAGGCTTCCGTGGTGCTGATTGTATTGCTGAACTACAGCACTCAGAAGCCCAGGGGCTAGCACTGGAGGATAGAATATTTCCCAAAATATCTAGAGGACCGCAAGTTCCCCACCTCTGCTCCAGAAGGTCTTTCTGCAGTAAATGGTATAGACTAGAAGGACCATGGGTGGCTGTAAAGCCACAGGGCTGGTGGAGACCACTAAGTGCACATGAGCTCCAATCTAAATGGGGAGCAAGAACATTTGCTTCTCAAAAAACAAAACTGTCCTGTCTCCACTGTCTCTTTCAGCAGCTGCATGCAAGAACTGAATAAGGCTTGCAGGGTGTAGGTCTAATGTGCTGCAGAGAAGAGCAATGGGACAAAGAGATTACTACAGGAGCTAGGAGTGTAGGCCTCCCTGCCTGTTTCCTTTTCTAAATGGTAAATTCCCTGCCATTTAACTCGGTAGCAACCAAAAACATACTCCTTTTGCCCAGCCTTTCCCCTTCTAAGCTCATGCAGTGCCTCTTCTACACACCAGGTGGCGCCCATACCAGTTCCATTCGTTTCCCTGTAAAAATAAAGCCGTAAACCTTGGTTTGCTGATTTTACCGCAGCCTTGATGGCAATTTATGCCTTTGTACTGGCTGCCACGCACACCACGACGAAGGCTGGACTGAAACGACGTGGGCCTTTAAAGTGGCTTGTTGTAAAATATTTCCTCTTGGCACGTGTACACCAAGGGAGGTTTGGGAAAAGGAAGCTCTTCTAGGGGAGCAGGTGATTTGGAAAAGGATGAAGATGCCCTTCCTTTTTAAAAACACACCTCTTATTTTTTCTACCCTACATCAGAGAGTTTAGAAAGAGGCAGCTTCCTTGCCTGACAGCAGAATCAACCCAAAAGGGATAGAATAACCGTAGCTCCGAAAGAAAAGAAAAAAACCAAACCATTTTATGCCACCTGAGAATGGCCAAAGCCATCCCAGAATGGCTGCCTTCTAGTCTCCAATCCCTGCAGCGCCATGGCTGTAGGGTTGATATTAGCCAGCCTTCATTTTGTAGGCGGCATTAGTATTCCAGACAGGAAGCTCAGCAAGGAAGTGGATTCAGATTCATAGCTTAGTAAGCTTCAGGCAAGGCTTTGTCATAGCAGGACATCCTTGTACCCAACAAGGAAAGAGGACTTCCCTCCTAATGAAGTTCCTCATCTAGTCACTTTCATTCATTTACCCAGATCACCTGGCACAGAATAAAGCCACTCCAAATTCTACAAGGTCAACCGTGCCAATATGCACACAGAATTTTTTTATATTTAAAAAATCATATATCTTGTACTGATTTGCTTACTTTATTTCAAGTTTACATTTTGCCTAAAACTTTTCTGGTATAGAGTTTGGATTTCTAAGGCTGCAATCCTATGTACACAATTAGTTCGGTGTAAAGTCCCACTGACAGCAGTGGGGCTATTTCTGAGTAAGCATGCATAGCCCTGGCTCTGTTAAGACACATGCAGTTCTCTCTATTTAGGGCAGAAAAAGAAAAGGAACCAAAACCTAAAACATAAGGAGCCCCACCTGAAATGTCTGTGTCAGCCTTCACCAATCACCAATGGGGGTTGTAGCTGAAAACATATCTATGAAGGGATGCATATCAGGCTCCCCCAATTGGTGACCCACCAAGCCAAAAAAAAAAAATCAAACTTCCTACTTCTTGCTGCCTGTCCAGGGGCTGCAAAAACCTACAAAGCAACTGTTTGGCTACAGTACATGTTTGCCAAGGTGTATTGGGTTTGATGGGTTACAAACAATACAGGTCCGGATTATATGAACAAACTGAAACACACGAGTGATTTCCCATCCTGTCATGCATTTCTCCATGAGCTGGAATGCAAGTCTGGTTGCATTTTGACGCCAAGCACAGCAAACTCCACTCAAACACCCCAAAGGGGGCACTTGGAGAAATTTGATGCCTGGACTTCTGCAAGAATCCCCCCCTGGAAATTTTAAGCTCACCAAAATTTGGCCAAGTAGCGATTCACCAAGCCAAACAGGGCTCAGGCATATTAAGGCCTTTGAGGTTTTTGGCCACACAAGGCAGGCAGCAAGAGCAGGTGCTCTTATCATCAAAGCACTGGTGGGCTGCCATAGGCACTGGATGGGGCACAAAACCAAAGCTGGCTGACCATTGCATAGGTAGGAAAATTGCCATGCAACTGAAATTTAATACGACAAATCTTCCACCACAGATTTCTGAGCTTTCTCAGAAGGTGCAGCATGCTACCAGTTTCGCTGAGGAAGTTCCCAAGCGAATCAGATATGTGTTGCTGACTACATTCCTCCAAGCTGCTCAGGGCAACAGTTTTTGCACGGCAACAAGCGTGCCGTGTCGAATGATGATGAGAAAGTGAGTTGGCCAAGGTGACCTGATGTGCTTGGTCTCCAAGGAGGTTCCCCACCTCTAAGCCCATTGCTGGGTTTGGGGAACTTTACTAAGCCCCACTGGGCAAATCAGAACTTCCCATTTTCCTTGGGATTGGTAGAAGGCGGTTGGGTTAAGAAATTGACCGCCTGCCCGCAACCCAGCAGATCAGGTTCTTCCTAGTCTTCTGGGTCAGTTTCATAAACGCAGACACAATAATTCAGTTTTTTCTGCCACCCAGCCCATAAACCTGGCTGCACACAAGGGCTGGCAGAGAAGCAGTGAGGAACCAAACCTATAACCTACAACCACCAACAATATTCAGCACTCAGCTATCTGCAGATACCACATCTGGCTCCGTGGGGGATATCACAGGAGTGTCGTGGGGAGAGACAGCATCCCTTAAGGCTTCTTCTCTAGTTGGCCATGTTTGACCCTCCAGCTCCAGCCACAGCTGCTGTCAGGAGCAAGGGTGCACTGAAGCTCGATGCCCAAATCAGGGACCACCATGTCGCAGCGGACGGGTTGGCCTTCCTTGGTAAAGAAGCTGAAAGCAGAGGCCGGTATCTGTGAAAGCAGAACACACACACACACAAAAAGGTGAAGGGGCCTGACTCCGCAACAACTGGATCAAATCAACGCTTCCAGGTGTCATAAGAAAGCTGCAGATAGTACAGGATAGTGCGCGCACCCCGGAAATGATCTCTTTCAGCTTCTGCCTTCGGGAAGAAGGTACAGGGTTATAAAGACTAGGACTAGCCGTCTGAGAAACAGTTTCTATCCAAATGCAATTTTGGTTTTAAACACAGTGTAATGTAGTCTCTATGGGAGTATATTGTATTTAATTATGGGGTATCATAGTTTTTAGGGGGCTAACCGGGCTGGGATAGCAGGCTTGTTGGTTTTTGAATGTCTGATGTAGATTTTTTCAATTCCGTTGTTCTGTATGGGACAATGACAATAAAAATTATTGTATTGTATCGTAACTGCACGTTTATTTCTAGTTGACAGAGGAAGAAATGAAGTCACATCACATGCATTTAAAGGGGGAATGCGCAAAAAATTCATTGCATGCGTATTTCTGGGCCCACAGTAGAGTTCAGTAAGAGCAAAGTGGCCATGTTGATTATCTTTCTGCCCCGAGACAATGGAGTGTGCCTCCAGGGGTGGAGCCAGACCACTGCGCTAGCAGCACTGAAGCAACCTCCCTGGGGAGCAAACCAGGGCAGTGTGTTTGGAGGTTCTGGGTTGCTGATGACAAGACGCCCCCTCTCAGCCTCGCTGATAAAGTCCAAAGGAAAGCAGAGCAATAAGTCTGGCAACAGCTGGGCTGTAGGAGTTGCTGGAAGGAGGCGTACAAAGTGCCACCCAACTGTCTTAGGGACTCTGCTCTGGATTTGTGAAGGGTTTAATCCTTAGACTTTACTTCTCCAGAATATATCTTGCAAGGCGGAGAAAGATTAAGATGGCATTCCCAAATACAGTGGTACCTTGGTTCTCAAATAACTTGGTACTCAAATGCCGAAAACCCAGAAGTAAGTGTTCCAGTTTTCAAACATTTTTCAGAAGCCGAACATCCGATGCGGCTTTTGGCTATTGTTTCCGGGGCACCTGCACCAATCGGAAGCCGCACCTTGGTTTTTGAACATTTCGGAGGTCAAACGGACTTCTGGAACGTATTAAGTTTGGCGCTTTTGTTTTTGCTATTTATTTTGCATTTTTGTTTTTGTGGCTTTCTCGGTTAATTCGTTTTTGTGGCTGTGTGGAACCCAGATTGACTGCAGAAATGGATAAAAGCCCCCCATCCAAACAATGACCATCACCAGCACAGGTAAGAAAAAAAAATAATTTTAATTTTTATCATCTACAATACTGACTTATTCATTTTATAGTGCAATGCATTGATTATTGCTTTCATTTTATGGATCAATGGTCTTGTTAAGATAGTAAAATTCATGTTAAATTGCTGTTTTAGTGGTTGTTTTTAGAAGTCTGGAAAGGATTAATCGTTTTGCATTACTTTCTATGGGAAAGCGCGCCTTGGTTTGGGAACACTTTGGTTTTGGAACGGACTTCCGGAACGGATTAAGCTTGAGAACTAAGGTACCACTGTAGCCCCATTTTGCAGTACTTCTCACCTCCAAAAGGAGAGAGGTCTACCAGGGCAGAACTCACCTGGCTGCTGATTCCAATGGCTACATCTCCCACCTTGGCGCCACGAAACTCTCGGATGTGGAGACTTTCCCCGCTGAGCAAGCGGATCTCAATTTTCACTCCTGGAAGGCAGAAATAAGAGAGCTAAGCATTTACTTGCCACCTGAAGATAACACTCTATAAATCTGACAAAGCAGCTTCTGGTCCATTAAAGATCATGCCAAATAAATCTATCAGGATGCTTCCTGGCTGTCGCTATTTTCAGGTGGGATTTGCTCACCTACTGGCAGATTGCAAGGGCCCCGAACAAATAACTCACTTTCCCAAACAATCAGACTTCATTCTAATAAGAGCAATGGCAAAATGCACTGAGAAATGCAAGGTAGTCTTTACAAAAATTTATGGAATATGCAGAAACGGCGAAGCTTACTGGAAAAACAAGAAACCAAAGTAACAAACTTTTTAGAAAAGAATGGAAATGGTTTATGGAATATTTACAATATGGAATATTATAAACTGCAAACAGGTAAGAATATTGGCAAGATTATTGTAATAACCGGCAGTTTTTTATAAGAGTATATATTTGAAGTACATGAATAAATGAGTAAGTTAAGTTCATTTGGAATGTGCAGAAAATATAAAAAAATAAATTTAAGGAACCGCAGAAAGAGGGGGAAGGAAATGTCAGAATGATTGTAAAATTACTGAAAGGTATAAAATTGAAAATCATAAAAAAGAGAAATGCAAGGCAGCCAACTATATCCTGGTATTCGATGTAAAACGAATTTTGCTCCCAATTCTAGTGTTTATTAGTTTATTAGTAATGATTACATGGTCTAATTAGCAATTAGTAATTCATGTGCCAATGAAACACACCACAAAATGGAACGGTTTAACACAATAGTGCCTTCGGCAAGCAAATGCAGAAGAAGCCATTTGGCCTCTGGCTTGCTTACTACCTTACGGGCCGAGAACAGAACCTACCATCAAAGTAGGTGGGCATATCTGTATTCCTGCTGAGATGCAGCCAGCTGTTCCAGCTGTTGCTCTGCCCATCTGTCTGGCTGCTCCACGAACCCACTCCAGAACTCATGGTTTCCTTCAGGCTCTGAGATGTTTTCAATGAGTCCTAGAGAAACAGAAAGCAATAGCAATGTCAATCTTCCGCAGGCACACCAGTTGGCTGCCGGGTCTAGTTTCCAATGCCCCACAGTATGGGGGTCACTTCTTCACTTCAGGTAGCCCCACTCCCAGGCATGTCCAGATGTCCAGAGGACTGGAAACCTGGACAAGACTTAGAAACTGCCACTTCTCTCACTACCGGAACAGTATGAAGAGGAAAAAGAGGCACCTGCTAATATCTATAGGAAGCTCACAAGAAGGACCTGGGAGCCCTGAATAATAATAATAATAATAATAATAATAATAATAATAATAATAATAATAATAATAATAATAATTTATTTGTACCCCAGCCACTCTGGGCAGCTTCCAACAAAGATTAAAAATACATTAAAATGTACACCAAGAAGAAGTGAAATCTCTGGCACCCGTCCCAATTTCTTTCTGGGCCACACGCTAAAAGGTTTTCACAGCTCAGAGGCAGGAGATGCTTCCGGGACCAAATCAGGTAATTGGCACAATGCAAGGAAAAAGGTAAAGGTAAAGGACCCCTGCACGGTTAAGTCCAGTCAAAGGCGACTATGTGGTGTGGCTCTCATCTCACTTTCAGGCCGAGGGAGCCGGCCTTTGTCCACAGACAGCTTTCCGGGTCATGTGGCCAGCATGGCCAAACCGCTTCTGGTGCAATGGAACACTCTGACTGAAACCAGAGTGCATGGAAACACTGTTTACCTTCCCGCCACAGTGGTACCTATTTATCTACTTGCACTGGTGTGCTTTCAAACTGCTAGGTTGGCAGAAGCAGGGACAGAGCAACAGGAGCTCACTCCGTCGCGGGGATTCCAACTGCCGACCTTCTGATCGGCAAGCCCAAGAGGCTCAGTGGTTTAGACCACAGCGTCACCCACATCCCGGCACAATGCAAGCACCTATGGCTCCCTCCTGCTTGTCCTCATGCACTTGCCTTCTCACTGGCGTCTGATGGGAGAGCACTGTCCAGACTGAGGCACAACAGCATCTGCTCCTGTTCCTCCAGAGAGAAGGGCTGAGACAGACTGTTTCGAATCAGCTCTGTGGGAAAGGAAACAGGCTACAATGAAAACAGAGGCCAAAAGATCATCCCCCAACCACCCCTGGCACTCAGCAAGTTCCAGATTCCTCCCCACCCCCCCGTGACAAGTGGGGTCGTGCTATGCAGCTCTGCCCCATTTTTCAGAGAACTAAAAGGTAAAAGGTAAAGGTACCCCTGCCCGTACGGGCCAGTCGTGTCCGACTCTAGGGTTGTGCGCCCATCTCACTTAAGAGGCCGGGGGCCAGCGCTGTCCGGAGACACTTCCGGGTCACGTGGCCAGCGTGACGAAGCTGCTCTGGCGAACCGGCACCAGCGCAGCACACGGAAACGCCGTTTACCTTCCCGCTATAAAGCGGTACCTATTTATCTACTTGCACTTAGGGGTGCTTTCGAACTGCTAGGTGGGCAGGAGCAGGGACCAAAAGACGGGAGCTCATCCCGCCACAGGGATTTGAACCGCCGACCATACGATCGGCAAGTCCTAGGCACTGAGGTTTTACCCACAGCGCCACCCGCGTCCCTTTTCAGAGAACTACATCTGACTAATTTTGGAACACATTTGCCAAGTAATCAATGCAGTTTTAAACAAATCCTGTGCATATTTTAATCCCCATTTAACTCCCTAACCTCCTGCTCTCTTCAGCACAGCCTTTCTCATTTCAAATGCTCCATAAAAGCTCCTCCTGCTAATCAGTATCTCACTGTCAGCCCATTTGGTGTTGCCTCATTTACACAGCGCCTCACCAATAAGCTTGCATCAAAAGACCTGAGAAAGGCTCTCAATAAATAAAATCAACGTGTTATAGCGACAACTGGCAGTTCAGAACATGAGCTGCACTGAGCTAGGAATCAAAGTCCAGATATAAGGCCATCTGGAGGGGAAATGGTTGGTGGAGGAAGGTTTCAGCAACCCCTCCCCACACAGCTTCTCTGCTTAAAACTGCAGCCTCACCACGCTGCTTTTCACAGCAGCTTGGCACCACTTATGTTAGGAGACATCAGACTACGGTGGTAACAGATACTTCAACCATGAACCAGATGATTCTTATGTGCAAGGACTGAGTCCACAAAGTTCAAACCATGAAAAAAATTGCTTGTTTTAAAACAGACACAGGCAAACTCCAGCCCTCCAGATGTTTGGGACTACAATTCCCATCACCCCTGACCACTGGTCCTGTTAGCTAGGCATGATGGGAATTATAGTCCCAAATATCTGGAGGGCTGGAGTTTGCCTATGCCTGCTTTAAAACAACAGCAGCATATTCTGTTTCCTTCATGGAAGCCTATTCAGTGTACTTTTTCATATACAGTGGTACCTCGGAAGTCGAGCAGAATCCATTCTGGAAGTCCGTTTGACTTCCAAAACATTCAGAAACCAAAGCACGGCTACAGCCAATCAGAAGCCACGTCGGACATTTATGTTCCAAAGAACATTCGCAAACCGGAACACTCACTTCCGGGTTTGTGGCGTTCGAGAGCCTAAACATTCGACTCACAAGGCGTTCGTGATCCAAGGTACAACTGTATTTATTTAAAAAATCATGATAGGATTTATTCTACATGGATTTGAAAGAAGACTCAATACACTGTGAGGCTCCATAAAGGTACAGAGAAAGACAAGAACAATGATCCCAGCAATATAAAAAAGGCACTGTGGAAATCAGCTACACCAGATGCAAATCATCCTAAACCCAAAATGGCAATAAATGAGTCACGGCAGGTTGGGCTGAACTAAATCAAGAAAGCAATGGAAATGACATGGGGCATAAAGAGCAGCTGCAGAAGTACAGATAACACTTCTCCTACCTGAACCAAGATGGGGAAGGAACCCTATCCTTCTGAAAAGCCCTTGCCCACGCTTCAATAAAATTTAGCAATGTGCCATTGACAAGATATTGGAATTCAACAAAGATTCCCTTTTCAATACCTGCATTAAGCCAAAAGGAGCCCAATTTATCATTTTAACCTTGAAAATGGAGATATTCAGTGTTCTGAGATGGTTTGTTCTTTTAAATCGCTATGTCCCATCTTATCCACGCTTCCTTCTATTCTGCTACAACCACCCAGGCACAAGATACATCAGCGCTGTGCGTAGATGTAATTCCATCCCTCCTTTTTATCTTTTAAGCACATACCCCTTCCTTGCCTGGTCCTCCAACTAACCAATAGGAAGCAGGTAGTACTGCCCTATACATATAACCCTTCAACTCTGATGGAGCAGAGCTGCACACAAAGAACTCGCTAGGCAGGAGACTTGAGAGCAAGATGACGAATAAAGGCACATTTCCAGAGAGAAAGACGAGAAGCGCAGTTCGGTCATTACCAAACTCCAGCTGCTGAAGCTCAAGTTCAAAGGACGTGGTTCTCCAGTCTGTCAAACTGCCCCTCTTGGCGCTGAGAGGAGGCAGGAAGCAGAGCTGCAGGGAGTCACACGGCTGCATTAGTTCCTTGCACGTGCTCAGAGGGATGAACTGCGCCTTCTCGGCCAGACCATGGCGGGAAAGCGGGAGTGTGTGGCATTCAGGAGGCTCTGGGATTGGCAGCGGTGGGTCTGGGAGACTAGGCTCTGGGGCCAACTGTAGATTTCGGGGTTGTCTGTATTCTCCTTTCCAGGGGCTCTTCAGGCCTCCCACTGCAAAGAGAAGGGAAATGTTAGGTCAGAAGAAAGAGAGGGGAGCACTTGCTGGAGGGGAATCACCCAGAAGGTTTCGTTTCTTTTCAATCCCAGGTGACTGCCCTTAAGTGAAGAAAAAGGATGCATTGATGAGATGATCACTTGAAGCTTTACCCAGCGGCAGGGAGTGTGTGGTGTGTGTGTGTATGACCTCAAGTCTGAGGGCCAAATGAGGCCCCCAGATTTCTCTGCCTGGCCCCTGGAACTCTCCCCAGGCCACACCCTTCCCTGGTCCTGTTTCACCCCCAAGTGTTTTTTTCCTAGCTGCAATTTGTCCTTGACATCTGGTGGCTCTGGCTTTTCTGGATGGAGGTGTGTTTGTGTGTGTGTTTAGAAGTTACCCTACGGTAGAAAGGCAAGAATTACACCCACAGCTCTTCCCACCTGCCACACACAGTGTGTTAAAGCAAACAGGTTACAAACGCCTGGAATTCCTGTGGCTAAATTATACCTGTTGTAGCTGCCGTACCTGGCCAAAGGCAGTCTTTTTAACCTGCCTCAAAACAGCAGCCTTCCCGTTCGCTACACCACCGAAAGCCCAAGTTGTAAAAGTTGCCTGTGATTCGTTACGGCAGGGAACAGCATTTTGAAAAATAAAGGCACACTCCCTGCTGTCTGGCGGGAATGCGCGAAACAAGGGTTGCCGAATTGGTCCAATATGCTTGACGTGCAGAACACCCTCAGCTGTGGGTTCAAGATTTAAGGACAGTCAAAAACCCAAGTGTTATGTGATTGATGGGGGACACCCACCCTCACTCACTGATGATGTCAACACTTGGGGACCACCTCTCCTGGTATGCCCCATGGAGGACCTGACGGTCTGCAAATAACAACACCCTGAAGATTCTGGGCCCCAGGGAGATTAGACTGGCCTCGAGCAGAGCCAGGGCCTTTTCAGCCGTGGGCCCGGCCTGGTGGAACGCTCTCTCACAAGAGACCAGGGCCCTGCGAGATTTGACCTCCTTCCGCAGGGCCTGCAAGATGGAGCTGTTCCACCAGGCCTTTTGGTCAGGGTTCAGTCTCATTTTCTCTTTGTATAAGAACAAGCACAAAGCACAAAGGAGGTTTCCCAGCCCACTCACAGGTCCTTAGAATATCAGTGGAAACAGTTGGTCCTGGCAAGTATTAACTGCTTTCAATTTTAACCTGCGGATTGTCATTTGTCCAGATTTAACTTTAATTTTAATTTATTTGGGATACATTTTAATTGATAGATTGCTTGTTTTTATGCATATTTTATTTATATGCTAACCGCTCTGAGCCCAGCTCTGGCCGGGGAATGTGGGGTACAAATAAAAAATTATTATTATTATTATCATTCTAACTCACAGCACAAGAACCGGATCTGCCTAGCACCAACATCCAAGTAGTCCTATTAAAGCCAACGCAGCAAGCATTTGGCAGTGGCAGCAGCAAATAAAGCACATCGCGTGTCGCAAGCAGCTTTTTGTCGCCAGCGAGGTGTTGGGCTCTGGTAATCTGCCATAGCTGTAAGAAATCCTCACCCTTTTCAAGGGCCTCACAGGCTTTCACCCTCAGCTCCGCTGCAGAGGCCCGTTGGGTCGGATCCTTCTCAAGACCCGCCTTGATGAGATGGGCGGTGGATGGGTGGCAGGAGGGTGGGATTTCTCTCAATGGAGGAGGCTCTTTGGCTATCTGGAATACAGGAAACGTGGGGAAACGTCAGGTGTCAGAAGCGGCAATGTCTACCAGAGGAGAAGGAGGCAGGTCTGTTAGACGGGTCAGGTCATCCAAGGTGTTATGATCCTAAAGAGCGTTTTTTAATAGAAGGTGATATACCATTGGTTTATTACGCCTGAGAAACTATTTGCAATGTATAAATGTATTTCAAATGTTTGCTGGAAGTGCCAAGGACACAAAGGGACATTTTGCCATGCCGTGGTGGACATGTAAAAAGGCTGAAAAATATTGGATACAAATACGTACGCTGACACAGTCAAACCTTGCTTGTCAAATGTAATCCATTCCGGAAGCCCTTTCGGCTTCTGAATGTTCAACAACCAAGGCGCGGCTTCCGATTGCCTGCAGGAGCTTCCTGCACTCAAGTGGAAGCCACGTCGTACGTTCAGCTTCAGAAAAACATTCGGAAACCAGAACACAAAAACCAGGTTTTTGGTGTTTACGGGAGCCAAAACGTTCCAAAACGGAGGCATTTGGGAACCGAGGTTTGACTATACAGCAGATTTTAAAGGTTAATATTAACTGTAAGCCAGAACTCTTTCTTTTAGGGTTAATGGACACATCTGGAAAAGGACTATGGAAGATTCCTCCAATATATTACAGTGGTGAGACTGTTACTATGCACAAAGATGAAAAGATACAGACCTACCCACTATAGAGGAACGGCGGATAAAACTACAGCATCACAGTGAGACTGCAGAGAAGCTGAAGAAACCATTTGCCATAAGCAGCCCCAGAGGGAAGTTACAGCCGTGCCCTGGAATGCCCTCTTCCACATCCTTCCACCATTGATAGACCTGGGAGGTCCTTCAAGGAAAGGCACTGCTCACCTCTCCAAAGTGTTTTTCTCTATTATTTATCCATCAATCCCTCTTCCCCTCCACTACACCCTTTCCTGGATCAGCAGCCGTGCACACCATACCTGAAGATGGAAGGGAGTTCGTCCTTCCAAATGCCAATGCGTCCCGACTAAATCAGGCCAGCCCACCTGCACATCTGCGAAAATGAAACTTACCTTGAGGCACAGAGGGTGGTTGTAGTATTGGGTCCAGGGGTGGCAGCCGTTCAAGAGATGCAGCATCATGCAGCAGCTGCTCCAGACGTCTGCCTTGGAGTCGCAGCGCTTCCCCATCACCACCTCGGGGGCCAGGTGGGTCTCTGTGCCAGGAACATAATCCCCTGGAAATGCAATGGAGGAGATCTGCTCTCTAAGGTCTTGTGCAGAAGCAGCCCATGCACAGGCGGTTCTTAAAGGGGAAAGGGTAGCAGTTTGGACCCAAACAGGAGACCTGGGGTAGTATAGCAGACTTGAGGCTGGACTAGACTCCTTGTTTGTGGAATGCTCTCCCCAGAGAGACTCGCCTGGTGCTTCATTATCCACCTTTAGACACCAGGCAAAAACATTCCTCTTTAACCAGGCATCCAATGCCCTTTTTAAATGTATTGGGTTGATGTGTTTTGTGTTTTTATATTGTGATTTCATCCTGTGAACCGCCCCAAGACCTGCAGGTATAGGGCGGTATATTATTATTATTATTATTATTATTATTATTATTATTATGCGACAACAGTGGGTGGAGGATCTGGGCGAAAATCTCTGCTCACTTATGAAACACAGGGAGCCCTTGGCCAAATCACACTATCTTGGCCTAATCTATCTGGCAGGTATGTTGCAAGGATACAGATGTTTGTGTGTAATCAGGATTGCATGATCTCTTAGATAGATAGATACAGATATGTCATAAGGATGTAAAATGAGTGTTTTATATTGTAAAATTGAAAATTTAATAAAATTATTTTTATTAAATTTATTAAATTTTCTATTTTACAATTTGAAATACTCATTTTACATCCTTAAGATATCAATGACTTCCGTTCTTCTCTTTCCATGGTTCATTTTACATATCATCAATCCCTGCATATTTTACAAAAACTGTACCATTCAGTATTCCATTACTGTATCCATCAAAACATGTTTACACTGTTGAATGTATCTTAATGCTGCCAGCATTTTCAGCTGCATACAATTATTTCCCAAATATTCAATTAACGTTTTCCAATTTTCTTGAAACGTATGTTCTTCTTGTTCTTATTCTGTATGTTAAATCTGGAAGTTGTGCATATTCTGTCAACTTAAGCTGCCATTCTTCTTGGGTTGAGACCTCGCTCGTTTTCCATTTGGGGGGCCAGGATTCCATGATCTCTACCAGCAGGACATAGCTGACTTCCCATGGTAAACACAAGGCTGTCAAGCGTGTATGTCTCTCTAAGTTTGTGTTATGCAGCTGTTTTGTGACTGGCAACCCCAGCACTCTCAAAATCTGAAAAGCGCCCATTAGTCCAAAAAGGTTGGTGACCCATGGTCTCCTCCATAAGACCTAGCACTGGATCCCACCCCTACTTGATTGGTTCTCGGCTTTATAATAACATAGGGCATGGAAGACACTTTGAACATTCAAAACAACAACACATAAATGCTAAGCATTATTGCTTTGTTTCATTTTAAGAAAAGCCATTATCTATGTTTGAAAGTATACATATAATGACTGCTTCTGAAATCTCAGAAGCTAGAGGGATGACTGAGTAAGATCATCAGTGCTTGGGAGGTGGGCCTTCAATGCCCTTGCCCTTTTGGGGCTGGCAAAACCAAAATAAAACTATGCAGAAAAACTCAATTTGCATAATTTATACAAACTACGAACCCCTAGGCTTCTTGGCACAGAATAAAGACCCCCCTGGGCGCAGAAATTTATCTATTCAGCACGGATTACATAGAACCCCATTGATGCCTAAATATAATGCCAGGGGAAGTAGAGGGGGGTGCAGAGGCTGGGTGGTGGCATATCTCACGCGGGACTGGCAGCGGGCAGAGCGGGCACACCTCCATGATTTTTATTACAAGGCAGGCTAAGGGCATTTAAATGAAAGCATGCGAAGCAGCCTAAACATAGGCTCGGGGCGTATCATCAACCTTTTGCTGAACTGACCGTAACTCACCCGTCATCAAATGCTTCCCCATGCCATCCGGGTGAAGGTGAGCTGCGTGACCAAAATCACAGAGGACAGCGTGGCTTCTGTCGCCGGACAAGAGGATGTTGTCAGCTGGCAAGGAAAAGGTCACAATGGTTTGCCTGCCATCAATATCCAGGCGCGTCCCAATAATAATAATAATAATAACAATAATAATATTTATTTATACCCCACCCTCCCCAGCCAAGGCCAGGCTCAGAGCGGCTTACAAGCAATAATAAAAACAAGTTGAATGAATACAACTTAAAAACAAGATTAAAATACAATTAAAATATTGAAACATTAAAATATTAAAATGCAGCCTCATCACAGGAGGAGAAAGGAAAAAGGAAAAAGAAAGAGAGGGAGGGAATCAAATTGGCTCCAAGCCAAAGCCAGGGGGAACAACTCTGTCTTACAGGCCCTGCGGAAAGAAATCAGATCCTGTAGGGCCCTGGTCTCATGAGGCAGAGCGTTCCACCAGGCCGGAGCCAGTGTTGAAAAGGCCCTGGCTCTGGTTGAAGCCAATCGAACTTCCTTAGGGCCTGGGACCACTAGGGTGTTGCTATTTATGGACCTTGAGGCTCTCCGTGATGCATACCAGGAGAGGCGGTCCCGTAGGTACGAGGGTCCTAGGCCGTGAAGGGCTTTAAAGGTCAAAACCAGCACCTTAAATCTGACCCTGTACTCCACCGGGAGCCAATCCAGCTGGAAAAGCACTGGGTGAATATGCTCCCATGGCAGAGCCTCGCTGCTGCATTCTGCACCCGCTGGAGTTTCTGGGACAGCTTCAAGGGCAGCCCCGCGTAGAGCGAATTACAGTAGTCAAGCCCGGAGATGACCGTCACATGGATCACTGTGGCCAGGTCGGGGCGGGAAAGGTAAGGGACAAGAAGGATTCATGCTTTGAGCAACAACAAGGCCTGGTTCTTTTTTCAGAGGAGAAACCCGTGTCTCATCTGTGCTGTTTGGAGCAGGAGCGGAAGCTCGCTGGACTGACTCTTCCTCCGCACGACCTTCCACGGCAGCAGAAACTAGCGCTGCTAGGCTATGCGAGAAATCCTTCTCCTCGACGTGTTGTTAGCGGGGCGGAGAATTCTTATCAACCATGTCAGAAATGGCAAAGCCAAAGACGGGTGGGAAACCTCAGCGAGAACCGTGTAAAAACACTGCTCTCCACCCTCTCAAGAGCTGCAAGAGAGCCAATCCACTGGGGGGAGGCCAGCTCTCTGCTACCCAGAAGCCACTTCACCAACAAGGTACGTACCTTTCACATCTCCGTGGAGAATGCTGTGAGCATGAAGGTACTCCAGGCCTTCCAGCGCTTGGCCTAGATAATCAAGAGCTCGGTCCTCCGGCAGGTAACCGCGTTGCTTCAGGAGCTGGCCAAGGGACCCACCTGCAAGGAAGAATGGCTGTTATTTTATTTATTCCCTCTGTATCCCACTTTTCCCTCTAACAAGTGGTGCACTGTCAGGCTGCAGGGAATCCAATCTTCACCCCCAAAGCAGGGTGCCAGTAATAGACAAGAAGCTCTTACCAAGTTTTTATTCAATATCCACATAGAGAGGATTAGAAATGCTCCCTCTAGGAGTAATGGTGTTGCTCCGAGTGGAAGCCCTCCCCCCATCTCTCTCATTATATGGTGGCTGATCTGTGCCTTCTGCCTCTGAGCTCTCTGCTCTGCTACTTTCAATGCCCTCCGGGTTCTGGGAGAAGGGGGGGGTCTGGAATGCTTTCAAAAGATACTGAGTCCATCAGCTGTCGCTCCCCACCCTGCTGCTGCTTCCTGCTCCTCTCACATTATTTCCCAGCTTTTCCCCTCATGTGCCTCTGAGTTATGACCTCCCACAAACCAATGTTGTAAATCTATACTGTCCTCTTCTCTGGAAGGGCCAGGATGGGGAGGCGGTTCCCACCATTCCTCCTCTGTCCAGTCCCTGACATGCACATAGTCATAGTGGAACTCGCCAGATGAAACTTAACCATGCTTAGCCGCTCCGCTGGTCCCCCAAATTATTTCCATGCCAGGTCTCATTACAATGGTACCTCGGGTTAAGTACTTAATTCATTCCGGAGGTCCGTTCTTAACCTGAAACTGTTCTTAACCTGAAGCACCACTTTAGCTAATGGGGCCTCCTGCTGCCACCGCGCCGCCAGAGCACGATTTCTGTTCTCATCCTGAAGCAAAGTTCTTAACCTGAAGCACTATTTCTGGGTTAGCGGAGTCTGTAACCTGAAGGGTATGTAACCTGAGGTACCACTGTACTTTGCCCGTGCATGCAGTAAGCTGCAAATCGCTGCTGTTGCTGCTCACACAGGGGTCCATTTCTCTTGTTCTTGAACACCTACCTTCCATTAGCTTCATGAAGAGAGTAATCCACAGGCCCTCCTTCACCGCTCCGTATAACGGGAGGACTTTGGCATGCACCCCTCCAGTGCACGCCACCAGCTCCTCTGCACGGAAGTTTTCGACCCGCACCTGGATTGAAGAGAGCAAGGTGGCAGGAGGGTTCACTCTATGTTCAGTGGTACCTTGGTTCCAGAAGGGCTTGGTACTCAAACAAATTGGCTCCCAAACACTGCAAACCCAGAAGTGATATGGTTTGCAAACGTTTTCAGAAGCTGAACGTCCGACACAGCTTACGCTTGAGTGCAGGAAGCTCCTGCAGCCAATTGGAAGCCACGCCTTGGTTTTCGAACCGTTTTGGGAGTCGAATGGACTCCCAGAATGGATTACGTTCGAGAGCCAAGGTACCACTTTAATTAGAAAACAACGGTGTCTACCTCTGGGGGTGGAGAGCTGGAAACAGAAGGCTTACTGAGGTCTAAAAGTGTGTATGTTGTGGGTGGAGATGGCCGACAAGTTAGTTAAGGGAGAGTCAGGTTGGCAGAAGGAAGCAGGCCGCAGGTGACAAGGGCCTGAAATGCGGAACTTGAGGAAACAGCTGCCAGAGATAGCCTGGAGACAGGGAAAGGAGGAGCCGAGATGACAGAGGGGTTCATGAAAACCATAAGGCAAAGGTAAAGGTCAAGGTCAAGGTCCCATGGATAGTTAAGTCCAGTCAAAGGTGACTATGGGGTTGCGGTGCTCATCTCGCTTTCAGGCCGAGGGAACCGGCCTTTGTCCACAGACAGCTTTCCGGGTCATATGGCCAACATGACTAAACCACTTCTGGTGCAACGGGACACTGTAACGGAAGCCAGAGCACACGGAAACGCCATTTACCTTCCCGACGCAGTGGTACCTATTTATCTACTTGCACTGCCATGCTTTCAAAATGCTAGGTTGGCAGGAGCTGGGACCGAGCAACGGGTGCTCACCCCATCGCAGGGATTTGAACTGTCAACCTTCTGATTGTCAAGCCCAAGAGGCTCAGTGGTTTAGACCACAGAACCACCCACGTCCATCAAGAGAGCCCAGGGAAAGAAAGGGCTGTGAGCATTGACCATGAGAGCGCAGGGTGGCTGTGGCGGCGGTGGAGCTAAAGTCCACTGACTGATGTGCCCCAGCCCACCAGACTGTTGTTGCAGGGATGTAGCAAATAATAAACTCTCCGAGCCACAAAAATGGCAAGCAAAGAGGAATCTACAGGGGAGTCTCATGGCACATGTTGAGGCAGTATCAGGTTACTTTTTTCCCTTCAACACAAGCATTCAAAATGCAGCCTGGTTGTGTGTGTGTGTGTGTTTTAAGCAATTGCAGCTAAGGCCAAGAGTAGGGCTAAAGAGAAAGCAGATGGTATATCGTCTGGCCAAGCACAGAGCTTGCTGAAGATAAGGAGGAAAATATGAGTCACTGGCGTGTTTGGCTGCTGAACGATAGCCGAAGTGGGTTTAGATCGGAACATGAGACTGCGGGGAAGGAGGAGGAGGAGGAGAGTTCAGAATGGGGAGGGATATATCGAGTAAGGAGGAGGCACATAATCGGAGACTTCAGCCTACTGGAAGTGCCTCCAAATATAGGCACAGCAGGGAAATGCAGCTCTGTCACCCGAGCTCCCCAGCTGGGCTTCTCTGGATCACTGTTAACAGCAGTGATCACGATGTGAAGATGAACGAAGCAGTTCTGTGGCTGGAGCTGAACAGCCTGGGGTCTAGAGAGTATCTGCATGGGAGATAACCCGAGAAGCACGTGCATTGTGGAAAGGACAGGAGACAAATAGGTCAGCTAAGCTACACCAGTATCATATGAGGGCCGTACAATCAAATTGCTGCAAGAATTCCCCTACAAATCACCACCACTGCCCTGCCTGCAACCCCAATGGGTCAGTGCGTCTGGCTGCTAACCGAAAGGTTGGCAGTTCGAGCCCACCAGGGACATCTATGGCAGGATTCCTGAATTGCAGGAGATTGGACTAGGTGGCCCCGGGCTCCCTTCCAACCCTACGATTCTATTATTCTGTGAACACTGTGCAGGAAAATTACAGCTTCAATCGTCAGAATAAAGAATTCTCTGAAAACAGAAAAGACTGTTTAAATATGCGACGATAGCTGCACAGATGTTACTAGCCCAGAGATGGAAAGAAGATAAAGTCCCTATCGGAGAAGAATGGCAGACTAAGTTGATGGACTGTGCTGAAATGGCAAAAATGACCAGAAAAATCAGAAATCAGGAAGACCAAAACTTTAATAAAGTATGGGGGGAACTTTAAACTTACTTTGGAGAGCACTGTAAACAGTTAAAATCATTAGTGAGATTGCAATAACACTTGTAATGTAATGAGCACTATGGATGATATAAAGATATAAAAATTGGGGTGATTATTTAAAAAAAAAGATGCAGCAGAAAAGGTTCAATAATGGGACTCACACAGGGGAGGAAGGAAGTCCAGGGATTTGTGGGAATCCCAGTCTATGTAAGGTAAGAATGTAAATTTTAATATGCAAAACCAAAAAAGCAAACTTATCGGGTGGGGGGGTGGAGAATTCTCTGCTGCTGCTATTTAGCACTTCTGTCTTTTAAAATATTGTCTCTGCCACCAGTTGCTCTCAAGAGAAATCAAGGCTATCAGTTTGGACTTTGTGCAAGAGCAACCCTCCCCACATAGCTTGCTGCACCCAACACCCACGCACGGCAGGAGATTCCACCGCCCGGTGTCTCCAGGGCAACGCCTTCCGCCTTGACCTTGAGATCAGCCACAAACAAGTTGCAGCAAAGCGACTGCTCCAGCCCCAGCCCTCAGCAGCTCCAGCAGAAAGGAAAGGAGCTTTCAGTTCCCCTTTTGATTTCGCTTTCCCTTGCCTCGGGCAGAACTGGGTTCGGGGCATTTGCATACCTTTTTGGCAGCACACTGAAAGCCCGTCTGCTTGTCCTCCATTTTGTACACTTCACCAAACGATCCTGTGCCAAGCAAGCCTGGACATTTGGTCCAGTGGACGCCTTCGCGATACTCATAATCCACGGCTTTCAGTTTCTGAGGGATGGCAAGAGCAGCATAAGGAACAGGGGTCAAGGGAAGCGTGAAGAACTGCCAATGGCAGTGACAGGGGTACAGGGACATAGGCACTTCCGAGCCAGCCTGTTTAGCTAAAGTCATTTAACCCAAGAAACTGGCCAAACGTCTACAGGTTTTCCCTCTTCCACCAGAAGTTCTGGAGCAGTGGTTCTCAAACTCTTTTTTCCGGGCCACACTTTCAGGATAAAAATTTGCTCGTGCCACACCAACTTTTTCGTTGACAAGAAATACATTGGTAAACAAAAGGAAACAACTCCAAGCAGTGCTTAATCTACAGCACAGAACACAACTACTTTATAATATGATAATGGGACCTCTTTTATGCAGACTAAGACTATGGGTCATTCCAAAAATGTAATTATAAACAAGCCTCTTACATACAGGCTCAATGAGAGGTTTAAGCTTGCTTTTGCTGGCTAATCTCATTTATGTTAGGTCTTATCTGAGACAAACAAACTCTCATCTTCTCACCAACACAAATAAGCGTTTCCTTTTTTCATGATGAGTTGAAAATCCCTGTTCATACCAATATGTTATGGAGAACGGTAGAATAGCCAATGCTCTCGAAGAAAGCTGTGAATACTGTTTCTGGTTGTCCCTGAATCTTCCTGCCACACCAGCATGGCGCGTCACACCCTTCTGGAGGCTCAACACACCCCACAGCCCGCAAAATGCAGTACCTTAAAACCACTCTTGAGGAGCCCTGCTTCCAAAGTATTTTGAGATGTCTGCTATCTGTCCCTAAGCTTGCCCATTGAATGCAGGAGAAGGATTGTTCCAATGCTGTGTATTCATGCCATGTGATCACTTTCCTTCCCCCATAGCTCAGCTGGTTGGAGTGTGGTGCTGATAATGCCAAGGTTGCAGGTTTGATCCCCATATGGGACAGCTGCATATACCTGCCTTGCAGGGGGTTGGACTAGAATCAGCCTTTCTCAACCTGTGGGTCCCCAGATGTTGTTTAACTACAACTCCCATCACCCCTGGCTAGCAAGGCCAGAGCTCAGGGATGATGGGAGTTGTAGTCCAACAACATCTGGGGACCCACAGGTTGAGAACCACTGGACTAGATGATCCTCAAAGTCCCTTCCAACTCTATGATTTTGTTGAACACTGATTTTATACATAGGAAATAAACCAGAGGAGCAAGTCCCCTTTGGGCTGGTTTGTGGATGACAAATGCACAGAATATGCACTGCTAAAAACCAAAGACCTTCTAGCTCAATTGCTGAAGACATGCCCAGAGGAACCGTACCTTTCAGAAAGCAACACAGGTCTTTAAAAAAGGAATCAGAGACCACACCTTCAACTGGAGGAAATAAATATCCAGCTCCCTTCTAGCTACGAAAAGGATCTTGCTCAAATTGTTTGCAATGACAGATTCCTGCAGTTTATACCACCACCACCCCACACACATGGAAAGATTTCTAAACTTTTCTGAGTAACTGTTCCCACTAACTTTCCTTTAAAAATTAAAAGTGCTTTAAAGCACGTAAAGAATATTGCATGACCAGGTAAGACCAAAAGGTCCATCTAGGGCATCATCCAGCTTCTAACAGCCAGGTAATCTTGGGAACCCTACAAACAAGGCCCAGAGGCAATGCCATCCCCAGTGATGTTCCTGTTAGCAAGTGTTATTCAGGCATACACTGCATTGTTTAAATCCTAAAATCACACAGCTGTGAATTAGACTAATTCTTTTGGAAACTATTTAACCAAGTGGCCATCTCCACATCGTGCATTAATGAATTCTAGAAGCCCACTGTGTGTTCCATGAATACTTCATTTTGTCCATCCCAAATCTAGCACCAACCAATTTCACTGAGCAACTCAGGGGTGCATTGATATTACTGAGGGCCAAACAAAGTTCTCTCTCCACACCAGTCACAATTCCAAACTCTTGTATCACTCTCTGAATTCAGCTATCTTTTCCCCCCTTTTCTTTTTCAATCTATAAAGCCTCAAATGCTTCGATTTCCCCTCATAGGAAACATTCTCTTGTGTGGGCATACCCAAGTTAGATGGGTCACCCAAAGTGGCAGCTCTTCCCCAATCCTACATCATGTAGACTTTGTGGCTGGATGCAGGACATCAGAACACTTCTGGTCTCTGCCCATGTGATGCTATCTTGCCATGTGTGGTTGATGGTTCTTGCCTGAGTATCTCCCCTGAAAAACGGATTGGGAGAGGGGCTACAAGCAAACCTCTCACATCCAGGCTTCCTCCCCAGCCCTTTTCTGCCTTACACACTTCAGTTTTTACTTAATTATCTGTGAGCAATAGGCAATTTCCCCCCTCCCAGGCTGATCCCAAAAGACATCTTTCATCCCCATTGTCAAACTTCTGCAGGGGTCCTTCAAGAGTGAGCATCTCCTACTGTTCCCATTGGAGTATTTCTCCACTTTTACCCCTAACAAGTAAGATAAGATCATGCACATGCAATGATACCCCACGGTCCGTTCCCTCTGCTTTTCTAGACAGCAAACAGTTATTTTCTTCAGAGCTGCCAGAAGAGGCACCTACTCTGACAGCGTTCACACATGAGCAGCTAAAGGGCTGGAGTACTCTTGAAAGCAAAGTCCCCGTCCTCCTCACTTAACACCTATCTCAGTGAAGAGCTTTAAAATCACATTAAAAAGAAGTCTCGTCTACTGAAAAAAATATATCATGTACTGGAGCCCTTTCTAAGCTATCCCACTTGAAACAGCATGTGAGGAAATTACCACTCATCAAAACCTCCCTGCTTGTGGTGATCTAGCATGTCAGGACAAAAGGCAGTAGCCTCATTTTCCCCCTCTTAGGCCTGACAGTTTGCCATGCTGGGTTTGTTTTTGTGATGTCCCCCACACAAGGGAGCCCTCAGTCAAGCAAGCCCTCACTTGCAGCCTTGAGTGATACATTCCAAGGAGGCTGTAACACAAAATATTTCCAAACTTGTATTAGTCCTCCTCAGAGTAGGCCCAATGAAATTAATCAGCCCATGTTAGTCATGCCCATTAACCCCAATGGGTCTACTGTGAGCAGGACCAGTGAATGATAATAATAATAATAATAATAATAATAATAATAATAATAATAATAATAATACAGTGGTGCCTCGCAAGATGGAAAACCCGCTAGACGTAAGGGTTTTCCGTTTTTGAGCTGCTTCACAAGACGATTTTCCCTATGGGATTGCTTTGCAAGACGAAAACGTCTTGCAAGTGTTCCAATTTTTTCCCGCTTTCCCCCCCTTTTTCTAAGCCGCTAAGCTGCTAATAGCCTTTTAGCCGCTAATCCGCTAAGCCTTTAATAGCCGCTAAGCCTTTAATAGCCGCTAAGCCTTTAATAGCGCTAATCCGCTAATAGGGTTGCTTCGCAAGACGAAAAAACCGCTAGACGAAGAGACTCGCGGAACGGATTAATTTCGTCTTGCGAGGCACCACTGTAATAATTCATTACTTATACCCCTGCCATCTGGCCGGGCCTCCCAAGCCACCCAAATAGCACCCAAAATCTGGTTCTGAAGTTTAAACAAGGCCCCAGGAGATGGGCAGCTCTGGTCCCTTACTTCCCAGAACATGGTGGAATCTACCCTGAGGAAGATGCCATTGTCACCCCTAGCTTCAGCTTTTGCGAAGGCTCACCTCTATCAGCAGCACCCCTTCATTTCCATCCGTCCCCTTTGGACTCAATCCACCTCCTTTCCAGGTCTTGGCTAAACAAGCTAGGTTTCTTGGTTCTCCGAGGATTACACTTCCCTTCAAGGCATCCACCAGAAATTCTTCCATGGACAGCTTGTCTGAGATGCTTTCTGCAGGCTGGTGGCTACATTTGGAGAAGCTCCGCTCCAAGCTCAGGCCTGAGAGGCGTTGCTCACCATCCACACAGGAAAGGTCATCAAAGAGATGGGTCCTCAGAGGGTTGAGTTTCAAGGGAGGAAAGAGGTCACTGTAGCCACAGAAATCAAGGGGGAACTTCCGATAAGGGAAGGGGTGTGGAGTCTCTGACTGAGGAGTAAAAATGTCTTGCGTGTGGGCCTTCCAGACATGGCTCAGGCACTGAGCAGGGCTGATCAGCTTGTGTAATTCTAGCTTTCCTCGATTCTTCAGCAAGTCCAACTTGCCAGCAGGTAGGGCTTGTTTGGGTTTCTCCAAGGGGCTGAGATCACAGCCCAAATCCTTGCATGACTTTGAAAGCCAGGAAGCGCTACTGAAGAGGGTGTCCGAGGGCGAGTCATCCTCCTGGAAGTAAAGGGGGAAAGAGTTACGTCAAGCAGGGAATGATTCTCTCAGCAGGGGCTGCTCCCAAAATACAAGCCTCACTGACGGGGTCTGGGGGGGAAAATATTTCAAATGTTTAGGTGCCAGGCCAAAAATGCATTTCAAAATTCTTTGGGGCCAGATTCCGGGTTTAGCGGAAGGTATCAGCAAACCAGTTGCCTGGGATTTCACTTGTTCTTACTCCCAAGAAAGTACTATACCTGGGCATGATTGAAGAAAACATAGAAAAGGCCTTACCTGCACTGGAATTGGCGTGCAGCTCTCCTGCTCTGGGGTTCTTGGCTTGTGAGCTGGGGAGGCCGACTCCTTGTGTGTCAGAAGATGGGATCTTTTCTTTCGCCGTTTCTTCCGGGACTTGCCACGATGCATGGTTTTCCTGTAGGCTGGGGCGATTTTGCCCTCAGTTGCGTAGGCCACATTGTTGGGGATCTGATCGAGGCTACAAGACCGGCTGGCACAGAGAAGGGTATTGCAAAGGCATTTTAGTTTAAAAGCGGCAGCGACGGAACATGGCCTTCTCTAGCTGAATTGAAAACTAAGAAGTATAAAAGGAGAAGTTAGAAGACCCTCTAGATCCTAAGAACAACGAAGCTTCTTGGCCACAAAATGGAATTCCATTTTGCACAACGCCTGACAATGGATTATACGAGACACTGCATTAACAAAGAAACAAAAATAGTGCGACAAACACTAATTTTAATTTATGTGACCTAAGTCCATTTCTTAAAATGTATATTTTGCACGGTCAAAGTACAAAATACATCTCTCTACTTTTCAACAATGTTTTGGGGGTTAAAGGTGTTAGTCTATTGGGAGTGAGGGAACTGCAATGCTGAAATAATTGCCCTTATTCTGAATTGGCCTTGTTTGACCTCAAAGGTGTAGTCATGTTTACCATGTGATCTCTGATTGGCTAGGATCACTCTGGGAAGGAGAAGCAGCCCTAAAAAGCAGTGGGAAGGGGCAGTGGGAGGGAGACAGTGACTTCGCAACAGCCATCAACAACTATGGAAAAGCGACAAAAAATGGATTTTTTTTGGTAGGAGACATTTTACCCTTTGTACCAATACGCAATTATTTCTTACACACACACACAAACACGGATGAG
Source organism: Podarcis bocagei (assembly GCF_964188305.1). NCBI lineage: Eukaryota > Metazoa > Chordata > Lepidosauria > Squamata > Lacertidae > Podarcis > Podarcis bocagei. The sequence goes on along the minus strand of NC_138138.1, from coordinate 16,038,704 downwards.
TGTTCAGCTCAACCCCATGTACTCTGTGCTTTTATCAGAACTCAGGTACAATATAATACACAATAACTTGGATGTTCCCTCACTCTGCAGCTTCCCATCCTTTCTATTACTTAAAGCATTCAAAGTCATTGGCTTAGGCCTCGTTCATACCTCACACTATTCCAAACCACAGTTTAGTGTGCGATTCCCCTGCTGTGCTCAGCTAAGCCTTAGCTTGGGCTTGGCATGTCGTCTGGGAGCAAAACTTGGTTACAGCTTGTGATTAATCTAGAGAGAGCTGAGCCACAAGGCCAGGTTCAAAGGACACACTAAGCCAAGCCATGGTTAAGTTCAGCATGGCGCAGCAAAAATGACGGCAGGAGCAAAGGAGCCATGTTCTCCATGCAAGCCTGCATAAAACACACCAAGTCACTGTTTGGCTCAGCATCACATGAGCACTAGGCCTTATATATAATAAACTCCATTGTGAATATTGGGTATTCAAAGCAAATCCTGTTCCCAGAATACAGGGTTAAAATGGAGTAGAAGATGCATTCTAGAATCAAAGTTCCCGCCCTGCAATGCAATTGAGATTTGTGGCTCTTTCTGTGTTACAGGGGAGACCTTACCTGAATCGTTTGGTGTCAGCAAGAAAAGGCCTCTCAGAATATGTAGGGCTGAACTCCTGGCTGATCTCACCTGCAGGGGAAAGCAAACAAGGCCAATACAAGCCAGGGTGAGGCAGGAAATGCCAGAGTCATACCATCTTCTGGAAATCAGCTTTGCTATAGCAAAAGAGGATGTCAAAACTTACCGCATTTTTCGCCCTATAGGACGCACTTTTTCCCCTCCAAAAATGAAGGGGAAATGTGTGTGCGTCCTATGGGGCGAATGCAGGCTTCAGGAAGCTATCTGCTAGCCATGGGAGATGCAGCTCTCCCACGACTAGCGGAGAGCTTGCCGGCACCCAGAAGCTTGGCGGAGCGCTGAGCTCAGCATGCCCCAAGCTTCGGGCTTCGCGCAGCACTCTGCTAGCCGTGGGAGAGCTGCACGACTTCGCGGAGCTCTCCCACGGCTTGCGGATAGCAGCCTGTTCTGGGGGCTGGGGTCGGGGGAAGCTCGGGCTTCCCCCGCCCCAGCCCCGCACCTGGGGGGGAAAAATAATTTTCCCCCTTTATTTCCCCCCCAAAAAACTAGGTGCGTCCTATGGGGCGAAAAATACGGTAACTCCCAAAAGGGCCACGAGATCACCAAGAGGGACTGTGAGTATTCTGTTTGGGGAGATGTGGGGAGGAGTCACAATTCTGGGTGAAAAAATATGCAAACCAGAATCCAAATAACTGCATATTTGGTCTCAATGTCCATGGGAATTTAGGATTTGTGTCTGGCAGGGAGGGACATGCTAACTGCCTCGCAAGCGGCTTCAAAATTTGGAGTGTGTTTCAGGAGCAATTTACAATGCAGCATAGGAGAGGACAACTCAGTGGAACAAAGGCTCCTGGGCATGGATAAAGTAGCCCTGTTTTAACACTTCAATTTCTCTTGTGCCTCATAATTGTTGCTCTTTCCTACGGTATTCTAACTAAACCGCTTGTATTTCCCAGAATCTGAGCCCCAGAAGAGTTACATCTGTTTGGTTTCTTCTATTTACTACTGCATAAAATGTTATTCTGACATACCAGCTCCTTATACCTCAGCAGTTGGGATCTTCCTGGTTGGTGAGTGAAGCAACAGCAATCATGGGGTGTGTTGGCTGAACAAGTTTCCCATTAGTTGGGCTGATGGGGTTGCAGGTCTGCTAGAGGGCTTTGATGCAGAAAGCTACAGCTTCACCCCCAGCCACAATCCAATTTTAGCCCCCCATCCACTCAGTGTTGCAGCTCCCCACTTACATTCTGCCTGGGCAATGATGGAGATGGAGGCTAAGCTCCCTTTCCCACTGTCTTCCTTGGCAGTTCCTTTGGCAATCACGTCGCTCAGAATCTTCCACGGTCCCTGGAACACATTTTTCTCTGGATCCTCTACTTTGCAAACGCTGCTCTTTTTCTCAGGCACCACCTCCTTCGGTCCTTTATCCGTAGGAAGCTCCTTTGGGTGCCCAACAATAACTGGAGCATCTTGGCAAGCTATTTCCATTACGGCCATCTCCTCCTTTTGCTAGAAGGCTGGAAGATAAAGCCCACAAAAAAGAACAAGCCATTAGAATAGATGCCCTCTCTTCATAGAACCATAGTACTATGGGGTAAGAAGGGACCCTTGAGAACATCTAGGGCAACCCCCTAAATGAAGTAATCTCAGCACATGGTCCAGAATGTGGAGACCACACACTATTGAGTTCTCCTTCCCTCTCACAAACACACTGATGATGTCTGATAACAGGGAGCATTCACTAGCGAGGGAAATACGCAAGGTGGTCCCATGACACACATGCGGACTAGAGACCTCTCTCTCTCACTTGCTCATAATTCACATGTCCTTCTCAAGCAAACCACACATGCACACAGGCCACACATTCCTATCTTGCCCACACCCCCCCAACACACACCACCTATAAATACATATCTCTCCCAAATGCATCTCACATATGATGGGTGCCTGCAGGAAACTGGGGGGGGGGGTGTCAGGGGAAGTAAAACACAGAAAGGGTGGAATGGGCTAATTTCTCCCCCCAAAAATGAGAAGGATTGTGCTTGTATGATTTGCCTCGTATCTCAGGCTCTAACTACCACTACTACTATTTCATCTTTATTCATTATATGCCGCACATCTGACTGGGTTGCCCCAGTCACTCTGGAAGGCTCCCAACAAAGTATTAAACACACAATAGAACCTCAAACGTTAAAAACTTCCCTGCAAATGCTAGGAACTTGCTTAAAACCAAAATGGGGAAACTGAGGGTTATGGTACATGCTGGGGGCAGCAAAGAAGGCTTTCATGAGCACTATGGTGCCCATGGGCATGGGATTGGCGATTCCTGTTGAACAGGATGCTTTGGGCAGTGGATACAAGGCGGCTGTTCCTTCCTGTTCTGGGTGGTGAGAGGGAAGGATAGATAGACACATTCTCCCTTTCCTTCCCCCACCTCCATTTTCCTTGCTGTGTTGCATCACATTAGAAGGTTCAGGTCTGGGCTGGTTGCCAGTCCTGACTGAGAGCATTATATTGCTATTTAGCGTGGGCGGGTGGGTAGGGGAAGACTCTGGGGAATAAGAAACCAGGAAAGGGATTAAGGGAAGTGAGGACAGTTCTCCTATAGCATGTGAGAAGCTTTTAAAAATTTCGTGGCACATTCCTCCTCCAGACTTCGCTTTCAGGGCATGCATTTTTAGGGAGGCTAGTTCTCTCCACCCTCCCACCCCCGGTCTTCCATCTTCTCAAATGATGCCCTAATACTCCATGACTCAAATGCTCTCAACCTGACCTTCCATCTCTCTCCCCACCCCCAACCCCTTTCTGTCCTTCAATATTCAGTGTTTGAACCAATTTAGACCTTTGGACTAAATTGGAAAGCTCACACCGTCCACCATATATCTGGTTCCTTTCAGACCCTTCCAGACCCACCCCCCAACAGTGCAAACATGAGAATATAGTGGAGAAATAAAGCAAGGATTTTAATGCAGCTGTGACTGGGCATCAGTGATGGGTCATCTTCCCCGCAAACGAGGGGGAAAGTGAGGCTTGTCACCAAATACGGGGTACCTCGGGTTACATACGCTTCAGGTTACAGACTCCACTAACCCAGAAATATTACCTCGAGTTAAGAACTTTGCTTCAGGATGAGAACAGAAATTGTGCAGCAGCAGCGCAGCTACAGCAGGAGGCCCCATTAGCTAAAGTGGTGCTTCAGGTTAAGAACAGTTTCAGGTTAAGAACAGACCTCCAGGACGAATTAAGTTCTTAACCACTTAATTAACCGTGGTACCACTGTATTGATAGGCATTTTGAGCTATGTCTTGCGTGCAGTGTTTCAGTGCAAAGATAACATTAAGGTTTTTTTATATTCCATATTTGGTAGCTTTCAATGGCATACAGCTCTGAGCTTTGGATTAAGCGAGCAAACTCTCCCCGACAGGGAAAGGAACTGTGGGGCACACTGCTCTCTTAGACACAACCGCAGCTGTATCAAACTGATCCGGCACCCGGCCTCCTGACAGCAGAGAATCCTTTCCCTGTTTCGCAAGGCTTTTTCATGGCAAGGTGCCTGCCAGTTTTCCGCCTCTCCTTTGAGCTTCACGCTAGCAAAGGGCACTTCCCTGTGCTTCTGATGAGCCAGAAGCAGAATGGGGGAACCTCCGGACACTGCACCCAACTGGAGTGGGTCTTGCGAGAGACGATGTGCTGTCTCCAGCTTGCAAGCCTTGTCCAGGCTGGGCACCCCTGTCTTCCACCGCTTCCTGGCACAGGCAGATTTCCAGACAGGCAGAGGTGGTGTCGGCTGGCTGGCAAGGGTGTGGCAGAGGCTCAATGAAGGGCTGCACACACACTTTCTCAGTGCTCCTTCCTTCTGACCACATACACAGTACAGCCTTTTTTCTGCTTTTAGGAAGTCTGTCCTCTTTGGGCTGTTCCCCCCCTTTTAATGCACTTCTGCAAACCTTGGGGTTCCCTCAAACAAGTAAAATACCTCTGTTTTTCCACTGGCCCTATTTTGGCTACAAAGCTGTTATTGGGAGAGCGGTTTAGTCCCATATTATTTATTCTTATTTAAACAGTTTATATATCCCTTAACTCCCATGGTTTATAAAAACGCAATGCAAAAAAAGGAAGTTAAAACTATAAAATCTCTATTAAAATGCCTGATGGATATTGGGTAGGGAGGGGGGAGTGTCTGACTTCAACTGGAAGGGAGTTCCATAAAATTGTGCCCTCAATACTAAACTCACAGCTCCTGGTGGATACAAGCCCTGCATCCAAGCCGTGGGGGAGCACCCCAAAAAACATCGGTGATCGGGCAGGGATATAAGAGATTGGGAAGTCCTTGCAGTATCCTGAACCCAAATTGTTAAGGGCCTTGCAAATTAATACAAGCACATTGAACCTGGCCTGGTAGAATATAGATTCTTGTTGTTGTAGGTGCGGTTTTTTGGTTTGTTTTTTTAGTCTCTATAAAATTTATTTAATTTTCAGATTTTGAAGTTTACAAAAATGGTCCTGGATACCATGATGGTCTATGGGATCAAAAGCCACAGAGAAAATGAGAAGCAGAGTCAAACTCCGGCCACAATCCTGCCCTTGCCTTTACCTGACCAGCAACGCTTACCTTTCCACAGACTCCTTAAGAATATTGTTTAGTAGACCATTTTAAACCTGCCTTTTAACTTCAAAAAATGCCCAAGGAAGTTCACAATATAAATGAAATTAAAAATAAGAGCAGCAGTAAAATAATTTTAATTTTTTAAGAAATCCGCAGATAAAAACAAATTCAGATTAAAATGATGGGACAAAATGCTCCACACAATGGGGAAAGTATCAAATGCTTGCCAGAAAAAGAAGTCTTCACACCTAGGCACCTTTCCACCTGTGACCAACACCCTTGGCCCTGCTGAACTTGCTGCTTCAAGGTCACAGCTCACCTTGATTGTTCTCTCTTCTACCTCCCAAGGCTGCTTCTTGACTTTGCACCAAGTGACAGCCTCTGTCTGAGAGCCTGCTTCTGCTGCCATCTCTGTTCCTGTAATGAACGCCCAAGGCCCATTTCCCAACACTGATAATGCACTTTGGGCAGGATCTCCTCCCATGTTCTAGTTGCAAAGCTACCAGGTATGAATGGGGAGTCAGCTCGGCCTTTTTTCCGCTGAAGCTTGCCTCAAGTGTTTCCAAGTGCACTTTGTGCAAGGATTCCCTTCTGTGTTTTGAGAAGGGAGAAGTTAGGTCTCAAAAGTGAAACCAAGTCATCTGATTGCCATATACAGTAGTTGCAGGGGGAAGCGGCGAGGTTCTCACAAATCACCGCTTCATTTTAGTAAGGCCTCAAGCCTCATCTTCCTGAAAGGGAACAGGAAGCAAAGGCCCTCCTTGTTAAAATAATATTTAGCTGCCCTTCCTGAACCTATTCAGGAAGATACAACAAACAATAGGGCGCTGTTTCGGTGGTGACCTTATCTACAGCAGGGAAGAAAGGCTGCTTCCTCTCTGCAAGATGCTTTTTACCCAAAATCGAAAGTCATTGTTCCTTGTCCCAATGTAACCCCTGCCTACCCAAACAAGGAATCCTAGGGGGCCTGAGCTACATATTCCTGTGTCAAAAGAAAGAAATAAAACACTTGTGGCACTTTAGAAGTGCTAACAGACAGACTGATGCAGAGGTGGGCAACCTGTTGGTCCATAGTATGAATAATCTGCCTGATGTCAGTGTCCAGGTAGAGACAAGGTCTGGATGAACGCATCCAGAATCAGAGATGGGAGAGGTTTCCATTTAAAATGCTAGACTACTGCATCCACACTTCCTGAAACAATACAGGTGGCAACCATTTTGCTTGCGTTCAACTGATGCACGGGTTGTTTTGGAACTGGAAGAGGGCATAACAGGGCGCATAATGGGGCAGGCTTATGCGTGCTCCACCAAATCATGTGAATGCCCAGAATGCAGCCCCTGCACAAACGGGGAGATGCCTGTCCGCAAATCAAAGCACAGCCACCCTTCAGCATTTGCACTTCTTTGAACTTGCAGTTGTCTAACTAATCCTCAATTATTCTTTTTACAAGACTATGTGTATTAGGGGAAAGTGTGCATTGCAAGCATGCATGTCGTAAAAATGCATTATATCAAGGAAACTGCTTGCAGAAGTGTGTGTGTTTTGTGTTAGGAGAAATGTACACTAAAATTATGGCAATTTTTTGGTGAGGAGGGTCCTTTTCCAGGTCAAAACTGATGTGCAATTGTAAAGAACAAACCTAAAACTGGAAAAATGATAAAACAGATAAACCGAAACCAATAAATTGATCTATTAACCCTAACTGGATTAAAGGTTGTCCTGTTAAGAAAGGGGTTGCTCCATTTCATTTTTACTTAAATAACAGCAGCCATGGTACGTGGGAAAGTGGTAGGTTAGTCTTTTCTCATCACACCACAGACTCAATGAAAGCTGCCCCTCCCAGAGCTGTTCCTCATCATGGCAACTATTTGATTGCAGGAGAAAACCAAACCACACATTTAACAGTGTATAGTTTGGCTCTGAGTCTACAAGGACCATGTGCTGCTAGCATCCCATTGCTACATTATTAATCAAGACATGGAAGCTGAATTTGCAAACCACCAATTCTGGAATACTGTATGTGCTTTCCAGCCTGTGTTGCATTTTTAATTTTACACATCTTAGGGCAGAATAAGGCAGGAAACATCTGGCAAGCAACCACAGCAGCAGCTGTCCATTCATCAGCAATGAGGTATTTGAAACTTGTGTGTTGTATCCCCGCCCCCCTTAAGAGAAAATGTTTCATTCCAGCGTACAGTGGTACCTCAGGTTACATACGCTTCAGGTTACAGACTCCGCTAACCCAGAAATAGTGCTTTAGGTTAAGAACTTTGCTTCAGGATGAGAACAGAAATTGTGTTCTGGCGGCGCGGCAGCAGCAAGAGGCCCCATTAGCTAAAGTGGTGCTTCAGGTTAAGAACAGTTTCAGGTTAAGAATGGACCTCTGGAACGAATTAAGTACTTAACCCGAGGTACCACTATAATACAAAGAAGCAATTTGTACCTTGTATCTATCTTGGCAAAACTGCATCTCAAGCATCAGCAATTTAAACACTGAGGATTGCTTTAAGCCAGTCACAGGGTGTTCCAAAAAACTACAATTTCATCTTTAATACACAGTGGACTTGAACCCATGAAACCTTATGCTGCAATAAAAGTCTTTAAGGTGCTGCAAGATTCTTTGTTGTTTTAACCCTAGGTTTGTAAACAATTGATCACCTGGGTGATCAGGAAATGTCTCCAAGCAACCAAACGGGGAAGAGTTTGTAAACTGAAAGAGAATTACAATGGTAGCCCGCAAGACGAATGCCTCGCAAGACGGAAAACCCGCAAGACGAAAGGGTTTTCTGTTTTGGAGGCGCTTCGCAAGACGAAAGCCCATAGGGAAATGCTGGCGGTCGGGAGCAAAGACTTTCGCCCACAGCCGGCCTTCAGAAGAGGACCTCTTCTGAAGGCCGGCGGGGGGCAAAAGTCTTTGCTCCCCCCCGCCTGCCCCGGGCGATCTTAAAATGCTGGCGGGCGGGAGCGAAGCGTTCGCTGCCGACCTCCAGCATTTTAAAATCTCCCCGGGACAGCAGAGACTTCTCTGCTGTCCCGGGGAGATTTTAAAATGCTGGGGGTCGGCAACGAACGCTTCGCTGCCGACCCCCAGCATTTTAAAACGCTGTTCCGAAGCGGGGAGGGGGGGCGGGAAGTCCTCCGCTGTCCGGGGCGATTTTAAAATGCCGCCCGCCAGCATTTTAAGATTGCCCGGACAGCGGAGAAGTCCTCCGCTGTCCCGGGGTTTTTTAAAATGCTGGGGGTGGGAAGAAAAGCCCTTGTCCCCCCCCCCCAGCCTTCAGAAGAGGTCCGGGGACAGACTGTCCCCGGACCTGGTCTGAAGGCAGTTTCCCTAGGAACGCATTAATTGATTTTCAATGCATTCCTATGGGAAACCGTGCATCGCAAGACGAAAAACTCGCAAGACGAAGAGACTTGCGGAACGAATTAATTTCGTCTTGCGAGGCACCACTGTAGTTTGTTTTCATCTTCAGACTGAAGAAGATATGTGTCAGATGGTAACTTATTTACAAGACTAAACCATATTCCAAATTTCTCAAAATACATCCTGTAATGTTAAGGAGAAGCACCAAGCAGACACAGTATATGTTGGATTTTAATATACACAGGAAATCTTAAACTGCTATTAATAATGTTTTATGACTATTACATTTCCAGTTTTGTTTTTTGTTTTTTAAATGCAAATAAGGATTGGCATGTCTTTTCATTGCACAGCACGTTGCCACAGATTTGTAGGGGGAAATGCATGAAACTGGAAGCCAAGAGAATATTGACCTGTTAGACTCAGACTGGCTGGACATCACACCCACAGGAAGAAAAACAAAGTATAACAAGCCACTGAAGCTTCAACCACAAGAGCATAAGAGGAGCCTTCTGGGCCATCCCATCCAGTCCAACATCCTGTTCTCACAGTGGCCAACCAGCTGCCCATGGGAAACCCACATGCACAGGAGCACTCTCCCTGCTTGAGGTTTCCAGAAACTGCTATTCAGAAACATAACTGCCTCCAACCACAAACCACAGAAACCCTGCCTAGCCCTTCTGTGGTCTCTGAAACACTACCAGACACTATCCAGACCATATTACCACTTCAGCATGAACTTTGATAGTTTTGTCCACATTGAACAAAAATGCACTGCTGTCCTTATGCTACAGCAAAGTTATGAAACTCAAAGGTCCATACATTTTTTTGCTGGCCTTGGTAGCAAAGACAAGACCTGTTATTGTTAGGATCCATCCCTCACCATTGGCACAGTTTTCTATGCCTGCTTGCCGAAAAGCCACAGGATTGCAGTCCTGACCTCACATTGCACCTCCATGGGAAGTCAAGGACAATTCCCCTTCTGCAGCTCTAAACCTTAGGTGCTGGGGGAAGGGATTACATTGGTGCCTCAGTTTAAGAACAGTCCTGTTTAAAAATGATTCGGTTTACGAACTCCGCAAAACCGTAAGTAGTGTCCCAGTCTGAGAACTTTACCTCAGTCTAAGAACGGAATCCGAACAGTGGAAGGGCACCAGCAGCGGCAGGCCTCATTTGGGAAAGCGTGCCTCAGTTTAAGAATGGTTTCGGTTTAAGAACGGACTTCCAGAACAGATTAAGTTCATAAACGTACCACTGTATTATTATTATTATTAGTAGTAGTAATAATAGTAGCAGTATACCACCCTGTACCTGTAGATCTCAGGGCAGTTCACAACATAAAATCACAATATGAACACAAAATACATGATAAAAATAGAAACAAAAACAACCCAAGAATCCACAACACAAAGCAGCCAGTCCCAACTTTTCTCGCTAGGTTGTAGACATCAAGTAAAGCAAGCAACTTTTCTATCACTACGCTGAGCTTTCTGAAGGTCAGTGCAATTGAAGGGGTGATTTCTCTACCCACCCACCCAAGTTTCCAAGCTAGAGGGGAATGTTGAGGCTCCCCTTGCCATCGCTGCCTTTGGGCAAAAACTAATGTGGCAAGAATGGCAAACAGAAATGTAAACCCAAACTTACAACCTTTTTTCTTTTGATAGGTCTTTGGCCCAATTGACAATGCCTGCCTCCCCTGTTTTTGTGGCTGTGTTAACTGCTACACTTTGCCTAATTTTCTTGAATGCATTTATTTTTAATTTTGATTTAATCTATATTAGACATTTCTAAAAGAAACTGAAAGCCAAGGTAAAATGCTTTATAACTTTCAGACCTCACATTTCTGGTGTAGAGCCTGGCAGGCTACTAGCTTGCTATTTGAAAGCTACTGTAGACAAGAAGAAGTGTATCTGAAGAAGTGTGCATGCACACGAAAGCTCATACCAAGAACTAACTTAGTTGGTCTTTAAGGTGCTACTGGAAGGAATTTTTTTATTTTGACTATGGCAGACCAACACGGCTACCTATCTACTACAAGAAGAAGCCTGTTAGTCCTGGATGAAAAGAGCTGCTAGACGAAGGCATGTGGGCTATGCTGTTATGTTTGGGCTAAGTACCGTATTTTTTGCACCATAACACTCACTTTTTTCCTCCTAGAAAGTAAGGGGAAATGTCTGTGCGTGTTATGGAGGAAATGCCTACGGGTGGCATGCCTATGGATTTTCCTCCTCTAAAAACTACGTGCGTGTTATGGTCAGGTGCGTGTTATAGAGCGAAAAATACGGTAAGTTAAACCGAATGAGGTGTGTGCAGGCATCCTGGGAAAGGGCAAGTAAAGGTTCGCAGGAAATAAACTCCTCACATGCTGCTCACCAAGGCTTACTGGGAGGCATAACTTGCTATGTGCTGTAAGGTGCATTCAAGCTTATTTTCCTTTTTCCATCCCATCCTTCCTCCAAGGTTCTCAGTGGCACACATACACCCCTGCAAAGTAGGTTAGGCTGAGAGGCACCCACGTGGCCCAGGATCATCCTTTGGGGCTTTGAAACCAGTCAACCCAAGTATAAGCCCACTGCAGTCATTACATCTTGCAAGGATAATACCTAGTGGTTTATTTACAAAGCGTTTGTACACTCCTCTTGAGTGCCCAATAAGGTGCTGAGCGGGGAGAAGAGACCTATCTATCTATACAAAACATGCATACTGGGGGTGGGGGGTGGGGCAACAAGTAGCAAAACTTTCAGGCAAAGCAGAAAACAGCCTGCCAGCTTTTTAATTCTGTCAGCTTCCTCCCAATTTTAATTCTGTTAACTTGGCTGACAGCTCCATCACAGAGCAGGAGACTCTTAAATCTCAGGGCCGTGGGTTCGAGTTCCACACTGGGCGAAAAAATCCTGCCTTGCAGGGGATGTAACTAGATGATCCTCAGGGGTCACTTCCAACTCTATAAATAGCCAATGGTTCTAAATTCTCAACAATGGGATATTAGCTCTGCCCAAGGCATGATAGAGAACACCGGGAAAAGATAGACATAATATTTTACAAGGACAGGAAGAAATATCACAGACAGAATAATTACCACACACAGGAAGAACAAGGATATAGTTTGAACACTTCACCTGCAGGTTTATAAATCATTTAATGTGTCCATACAAATGGAAGTTGTTAATGTTGGAGTTGTTGTCTAAGGGATTGCTATGTTGACTGGAGTGTAATTGAAATTAATAAGATTTTGGAACACAGAAATAAAGTAAATAATCAAACCATCAATTCTAGCATGCAGAGGGGACACCGAAATTATATAAATTGGCATCTGAATGATTGATACTAGTAATTGTATTCCAATTTGGCATTGCTATAATGAGGCTGTTATTGGATTCTTGCAATTGAAAACTAATAAAAATTATTTTAAAAAATAAATTCTAAATTCTCATCCAGAGACACTTAGGTGGTAGGAACGAGAAACGGCCACGCTAGGCAAGCAATAGGTGCGGCAAATTGGGACTCCGCACCTGGAACGGGGGTGGGGGGAGTAATAGCTTGAGAGAGCTGCGGTCCTTCCTCCAGAGACTACAACTCCCATCATCCTCGGCCGCCGACCGGCGCTGCTTTCGCACAGGATGGAGGAAAAAGAAGCCTGAAGGAAGTTTTGGCTGAGGAGCGCAGAACATATATACACATACACACACACACACAGGAACATACCCCTCTAAGCAGCGAATAGCGGGAACGGGCTGAGGCTGAGGGCTGAAGAGACGAGGGGCAAACCAGCGGGAGAAGAAAATAAGTTTTTTGGGGGCGGGGAGAACCCCCCCTCGCGCACACGGGAGAAGCAGCAGCTTCAGGAAGCCCAAACACACCCCTTTAAAAAACAAGGTGCGGCACAAACCAGAAACCCACCTGTCGCGGGGCTGGGGGGAGAAGAGAAGAGACCCACAGCAGGCACTTCCGGCCTCCTTCCCTCCTCAGGCACAGACTGACAGGAAGCTTAAAAGCGGACGCCTCAGGGTGGAGGGGCAGAGCCGGCCCCGCCCCGCCATCCCGCCTCCGCCCAATCAGACGCCGCTATTTCCTCGAAGCCACGCCCCTCCCCGCCTGCTTTCTCCCACGCTGCCTCGCGCCTTCCCCCCGTCCACCTCCCCGCTCTCAGGGGAGGGGGTGTGGGACAAAATGGCTTCAGGGATAAGCCACGCCCAGGCGGCGAACGAGGCCGGCGGTGACGTCACCCGCGCGGACGTGTTCCTCCTCCCGCCCCTTTCAAGGCCCTCCAATAACGCTTTCTCCTTTCTTCCTGTCTCGTTCTGATTGGTTCCTGGGAGCTGCCCGTGATTTCCTATACCTACTTTGGCTGCGGGAAAACGCAGTACAGTAGTAAGAAGAAGTGCAGTTTTTCTAAAAAAAAGTTTAGGGGTACTCTCATTTTGACTCAAGACAATCACCATTTTATAGTTCAAATCGGGAAAAATACAAAAGTATAAATATTCACAAAATGTTTAGGGGTCTGCGTCCCCCTAGGAAAAGACCCAATAAAATAGTAATGGCTTGAGAGCGTTATATCCGGCTGGATCTTTTTCAATAAATTGTTTTCTCGACGGGTGTGACTCGAATTTAGAACGGGACTGGCAAGATGTTAGTCTTTCCCAGCATACACACACAAATTACTATGTAAGACAGTAAATCTGTTAAACAAAAATGACAAGCAAGGACTGTATGATGACTTGCACATGTAAGCATATGGTCTGAAAATGACTTTCTCTTATATGCTGCTTTTTGCGACAATGGCGACTGTTACTACTGATCCTAAGCTAAATAGTTTAGTTGCCCAGCCCTGCTTCGGATCCTCCACCAACTACCGTCCCTTCCCGAACCCACAGCTCTCAACTGCATCACCTGCAACATTGAAAGCCTCATCCAATCTTCACTCACCTCCAGCATTCCACCCTCACTCTTTCCCCTCCCTCCCTCCTTAACGTTCCCTTAATACAGTAATCCCAATACAATCGCCTTCGTCACCCTGTTGCACTGGTTTTCAACTTCCAGGAGCGTTTAGGTGAGCCCCGGGTGGCTGTCCTTTCATTAACCTGCAGCCCAGATCTTCCTACTTTCTCTCTCTTTCTCTCCGAGGCACATTCAGGGAGAGCTTAACTTGCAACCCGTTATCTTCCTGCATCTCTTCCCTGCCCCCCCCCCATGTTTATCTTCTTAAAATATCCACACCCACCCACGAAAAATTCCTCCCCAGCTTCAGTAACTAACAGTTCCTCGGATTTACACAAAGGGCTTCAGAAATAATTAAGTAGTTTGATGGTGTGTGTGCCTAGGTGGGTGGGTGTGTTCTATAAGGAGGAATTTAAAAAAACCCCTCTGAAAGTGGGGTCTTTTATGTTTCTCCTCCTACCCCAAACATCCCTCCCCCCATTTCTTCTCTACCTACCCCGCAGGCAACCCCCCCCATCCCCCTTAACAGTTATCCAGCTTTGTTAGGGTTGCTGTATTTCAAAAAGTAAAAACCAGGACACCCGAAAGTTGTTGAGGTTTGACTTGTCTAAGATCCAGGACAAGGCACCGCCTTTCAGAAATTCCGCCCAAATGTCAATTCCATCTGGGAAATCCCAGTAATGCCAGCCCTAATTGTGGGGACAGGCAGAATGTTGCAGTAAAGGACCATGCCTGCATGTATCCCTGTGCTGTGTGTTTGTTGCTTTCCTACCCCGCAATAAGAAAGCATTTCTGCTGCTGATCTTAATCTTGTTTTGCCCTCTCCACCCCCAGATACACTCTAATTTTGGGAAAGCTTGGGGCTGCCCTGTGAAGTATGTCAGCTCAGCCCTCAGCAGTGTGCTCCCACTTTACGCACATGCCCACTGGCTGTTAAAAGCCTCTATTACCAGTAATACCAGTACTACTAATAATTTTATTTATACCCCACCCATCTGGCTGGGTTACCCCAGCCACTCTGGGCAGCTAAAGGATGGAGGGGGGCCCTAAGATGCACTATGGTCTCATCCCACCACACTTTGACACCCCCCTTTATTCTTTATTATTAATACAGTTGCCTGACAACCCAGCAGCCTGACCCCTGTTTCCCAGCTGATGTCACAATGGGCAGGTGTGCAAGCAGGCATCAAAATGCCCTGAAAGAGGGATGCCTGTCAGTCTGATGGTGATACACTTGCCAAGGCAAGTGCTGCCCATAAGTGATCATGAGCAGGAACTGTGAAGGTAAGAGGAGATCAGATGCCAGGTTCTCGGGCTGGGGAGGGACCCTGTGCATTGGAAATGGAAAACCAGGAGGGTGCTGAGTGTCACAGGATTGTGCCTTGACTTTAAGGGGAACATTGGGGAGATGGGTTTTGCTCGTGCTCAAGGGCTAAGATTGCCACATAGGTTTTCCCACATATTAGAGGACAGGAAGGGATTCCCCTGAGAACTGTGCCAGGCAAGGAATCTATGGGCTGGCTTATGAAAACCACACCTGATTGAGCACTGATTGAGTCCATTAAGCTAAGATGTAATGAATTTTAAATAGAGGATTGAGTAAAGTGATGAATATTTATGAACACAATGTTAGAGTTTTAAGGTAGCAAGAATTATATCATGCATATGACTGAAGGAAGTCACATGGGTATTTGGGTAAATGGTGAGTTGGGTGAGTTGGGTATAGGGTTTAGGGTTAGATGTGAGGAATGCGTATATATAATATTATATATGTAATGTATAATGTTGAAAATGTACAGCAACTAACATGTAAAATAAATAAATAGAGGGGGGAGGAGAAAAAAATAGAAATAAAATCACACCTGTGCTTCCTAGGCACATGAGCCCAATGGCAATAAGCATGCGCCCTAAAAGTACGCTGTGTACACAGTCTATGGTTTTAAGGGAAAGGCCTCTAATGGGCTTTAGCTTGCACAGGACAGGAGCGTAGTGAGATTTATTTTGTATTATCTGTTTGCACCATCACTGTTTGCGACCCTTTACAAAGAGGCTGCTGTCCTGAGCGGCTGAAAATCTTTAATTTGGCACAGGGAAGCAACTGGGAAAGGTTGAAGGTCCAAGGTTGGCTCCCGTGTCCTACCAGGGTCTGTGAGTTTAGACTTCTGGATTCCCCAGCATTTCCCATATATTATCTCTTTCTTTGCTTTTGTTTTCCTTTCTGTCTCCGAGGTCCTAAGGCATGAAGGTCAGAGAAGCTGCTATGGCGGCGTGGACAAGCTGAGAAAGGGGAGGCCGCCATACTTCAAAGTGGCATCTCGCAGGTGATGGGCACAGTGATTTCTGCAGCAGGGAAATCTTAGAGGACTCTGCCAACATACATAAAATTGCAGAAGAAGCCAAAGTCTCTGCTGATGAGGCCAAAGTCTCGGCGGATGCTACACAGGAAAAAATAGCACCAGTTTGCAAAAAGTTAGAAGATCATACATTGGCCCTGTCTATGCTTGAATTGCAGAGGAGAGATAGAAATTTAAGACTACGAGCAGTGCCGGAGAGTGAGGGAGATAACTTGGCGGACTTCCTTTCTAAAGAATTTTCGGATTTTTGGCAACAGGAGTTGGAGAAGGAAGAAATCAAGATAGTCACTGCTTTCAGATTGGGTAGAGCGCAAGGCAGGAAGAAGCCAAGGGATTGCCTGATAACCCTAGGATCAAGAGAGGAGAGAGATAAAATATTGAGCCTGCATTTCCAAAGAACACTTGAGATTGAAAATTCTTTTGTGGAGATTTTTAAAGACATCCCAAAGGAAATCCTGGATGCAAGAACACTCTACAAAGAACTGGTTGGACTGCTGAAGAAGAACGACGTACTTTTCAGGTGGGAATTCCCGCAAGGCCTATCTTTCAAATTTAAAGGTAGGAAAATAAGGATAAGATCAGCAGAAGATCGAGACCAATTTCTGAATCACTACAGGGAAGACCTTCTGAAAGGAACAGTTGGAGAGGAACTAACATCAGAAACGAAAGACGCAACAGACATTTTAAATTTGACGTTTGGACTGAAATCACCGACAGAAGAAGAACAACTACTCGGAGCGACAGGAGGCAAATAGCTTCAAGATGGCCCTGCAACTTCTAAGCTGGAATTGTAATGGACTTAACCTTCCACGAAAGAGAAAAAATGTATTTCACTTATTGAAAAAAGAGCAGTTGGACTTAATTTGTTTACAGGAAACTCATATAACAAGATTGCATAGGAAACTACTCGTCAACAAGAGACTAGGCCAAGAATTCATTTCATCGGACAAAGTCAAGAAAAGAGGAGTGGTAATCTATGCAAAGGAAAAACTTTCTCCGAAGTTTATCTTTAAAGATGAACATGGAAGGTATTTAGCAATTGAAGTGCAAGTTCAAGGTGAAAAATTTTTGATACTACAGATCTACGCACCTAATGAAGGGAAGTCAGAATTTTTTAAGAAGTTGCATGAGACATTATTGGACTATTTGGACTACAATTTAATTATGATGGGAGACATGAATGGAGTGGTATCTACAAATATGGACAAAGCACAAAGACAGGTAATCTCCAGAGATGGGAGACTACCAAAGACATTTTTTGAAATGACTGAAAATATGGACTTGATTGATATTTGGAGAACAAGGAACCCTCTCGAGAGAGAGGGAACCTTCTTCTCTGAAGCAATGATGACCTGGACCAGAATCGACCAAATTTGGATTACTAGTGGGTTGGCTCCAAAGATTAAGAAAGTGGAAATCTGCCCAAAGACTTGCTCCGACCATAACGCCGTGAAGATGGAGATGAAATTTACAACAACTGGTCAATTCAGATGGAGGATGAATGACACCCTGTTTCGAGATGAGGAGATCCACAGAAAGGCCCAAAAAAAATTTAAAGGACTATTTTGAAATAAATTTAAAAACTGATGTGGAAAAAAGAGTGATCTGGGACGCAAGTAAAGCTGTGATGCGAGGATTTTTAATTCAACAAAATTCAGTAAAAAAGAGAAAGCAAAATGAGAAGAAGGACAAGATCTTGGAAAAGATAAAAGAAGGAGAGAAGAAATTGAGATCAAAACCAAAGTCCCAGGAGATTCTGAGAGAGATCAAGTTATATCAGACACAATACATGGAATTGATGAACCAAGAGATTGAATGGAAGATAAAGCAAATGAGACAAAAGACATTTGAATCTGCAGACAAATGTGGTAAACTTCTGGCTTGACAATTGAAGAAAAGACAGAAACTAAACACAGTTACAAGCCTAGAAGTGGATGGAAAGAACATTTATAAACCAAATGAGATTAGAAACTGCTTCTTGAGTTATTTTAAAAAATTATATGCACAAGGACCGCAGAAGGAGGAGGATATAGATAAATTCCTTAAAAAATATGGATTACAAAAAATCTCTCATCAAAGTAAAGTGGATCTAAATCAGAGAATAACAGAACAAGAGATAGAGGGTGCCATCCAAAACATGCAATTGGGCAAATCTCCAGGACCAGATGGGCTGACTTCCAGATACTACAAAGCTTTGAAGGAGTGGTTGGTACAACCGTTAAAGGAAGTCTGCAATGAGATTTTGGAGGGGAAAAGGGCACCAGAATCGTGGAAAGAAGCGTATATTACACTCATACCAAAAACAGAGACTGAAAAGATTCAACTTAAGAACTACCGCCCTATATCATTACTTAATGTGGATTACAAAATTTTTGCAGACATTTTGGCAAAAAGATTGAAAAGAGTGTTGATGGAGAAGATCCATAGGGACCAAGCAGGCTTTCTCCCAAAAAGGCATTTATCAGACAACGTGAGGAATATAATAGACATTTTGGAACTATTTCGCAGCCATCACCAGGAGCCACTCTGGCCCTGTGTGGCTGCTTCTCGAGGTTGCTGCAAACACCTGGGTTGGGCCACTGTTTCCTTCTGATTCTCTGCATAGATGTGTTCATGGGGGTGGGACTGCAGCAAATAGCCCCTTAGCAGCAGAGATGCTTTGCTTGCAGAAGATTCAACCCTTTGTATGAAGCGTCAGGTAGCAGGTTGCGGGAAGATTTCTACCCAGTGGTGGCTGGTGCCCACTGTGGTTTCCCCATTCACATGTGCAAGCTTCACTTGAAGTTGCAGTGATATATGAAGCAGCTTGTCTCATCTGAATATCAGCTGCCGTTACAAGTTGAGCGTAACTGGAGAATGGAAGTAGTAGAACCTTTCTACATGAGATCACAAAGGAAGGGCTCTAGTTCCTTGAGAAGTTAGTCATCCAGGCTTCCTTTGGAAGTTATGGCATGTTAATTCCGTTGGATATCCAATCCCCACATATACCAGGAAGATACTATATCCTGCTTCCTTTGTGGGAAAGATGATCGACAAGACGACAACCAAGCCATCCATGCAGTTCTTGGCTGCCATTTCTGGATGCCAGCGAATCCTCAAAGAAAAATCTTGATCCTCGTGCCTCTTCTCCACTGCCCCTTCTCTGTGTGGGCATGGCTCCTTCTCTGACTTCTGCTGCAACCAAATCTTTGGTCCAGAAGCAGTGGCTCAAGTTTTCTCTTCTGAAGACAACAGCGGGGAGCCCAGCCAGGCTAGATAGCCAACCATTTCAAGGCAGAAATATTGGCTTCAGAGTGAAACTGAACAGGATGTAGCAGAGGTAGGAGGAAATGCTTCCTTCCCATGTCCTCCACCATCATGGCCCAGACTGGTGCTAGCATAGCTTGGAGCCGATGTCACCGTTTGCTTTGCAGCAAGGGAAAGCAGCAGCCTTGCTTTGGAAACCGCCTCTGTTGTCCCATCCTCATCCTGGGAGAAACTGAAGAAGGACAGCAGATGACTCACAGGTACTGGGGCAGGAGGAAGGAGAGGGTCCTTATGAAACACATAAGAAGAGCCTGCTGGACCAGGCCCATGGCCCATCTGCTCCAGTATCCTCCTATCCCCATGGCTACCCAGATCCATGGGGAAAACCTGTAAGAACCCTCTTTCCAGCCGTGACTTCCAGCAACGTAAAAGGAAACCCTTTGCTCTGGAGGAAGATCTATGTGTGTGGAGAGACTCGCTTGAGTGCTCGTTTCTGGGTGGATTCCCCCTTTGTCTAGTCCTCGCCTTCATCCTATTTGTTGGATCATATTTCTGGGTTATTTGTGGGGCATAGGAATGTGTTCATCCCCCTCCTTCAAAATATAGTCCGGCCCCCCACAAGGTCTGAGGGATAGTGGACCGGCTCCTTGCTGAAAAAAATTGCTGACTCCTGCCATTACAACTACAGCAGGGGGGATTAAACTACTGATCCTAAACTGATCCTAAGCTTGACCCTGCTTCGGATGTAACTACCACCCCTACTGAACCAACAGCTCTCAACTGACTCCCAACTGACTCACCGCCAACATTCAAACTCCTTTTAAACATTCACACCCCTTTTCAAACCCAACTGTCTCATTGCCAACATTCAAACCCCTTTTCCAATCTCCAGCAACATTCCACGCTCCCTCTTTCCCTCTCCCTCCCTTATTAATATTCCCTTAATAATTCGAATATAATTACCTTCCTTTTTTATAAATTTATTTGGTTTTTCAAATTAAAGTTTTGCAATCCAACATACATCATAAAAGCAAGATGCCAAAGAATCTACTGGACTTCCCCCTCCTCCCCTTTGTGGACCCTATTGTTAGTCATTTCCTCCTGCATCTTTTATAATAATCCAAATCATTTACACCTCCATTATATCCAAAATTCACCACTGAACTACAAGTATTATTCCAATCCTACTAATGATTTTAACTGTTTAGTGATTTTTAAGATAAATTATAAATTTCCCCCATTCCTTATTAAAATTTTGGTCTTCTTGATTTCTGAATCTTTCGGTCATTTTTGCCATTTTGGCATAATCAACCAACTTAATCTGCCATTCTTCTCTGCTTGGGACTTTATCTTCTTTCCATCTCTGGGCCAATAACATCCGCATAGCCGTGGTCACATGCCTAAATAATCTTTTCTGCTCCATTGTGATTTCTTTTTTAAAAATATTTTTTTATTGGGTTTTACAATTTTATCATCATCACAATCATTATTTCAACAAAACAAAATAAAGTGTAGATCCCCAACCGCCCCCCCCCGTGACCTCCCTCAACTTCCTTTTCTGTTTTTTTTTTTTTGGCATATTATCCCTCCCTGTTTATTTCTTATTCTTCACAGGTTGTTTTTTTTAAAATAGTTATTGTTATTCTCTTATCATTTTAACATGGTATTTCTATTTCTATATTTGTTTTTTTGCACCATTGCGATTTCGGCACCTCTAATATACAGTAATTACCTTCCTTTCCATATTACATCCATGCAATATTTTACACACCCTACTCTCTGTAATCATACTGTTAAAAGCCCTTGAGCTTCCCATTCCTGGTTCCTAGGAAATGGGGGCGAGCAAGTTGACTTAAGCTCTTGCCTCCTCCCATTGCATGTTCCTCATCTATGTCCTAAAAAGCAGATATCCCCCCTCCCCCCCAAAAAATGATGTTGGGAACTGTAGTGTGTTAAAGTTAATGATTAAAAGCCGGAGGGCGAGGTGAGAAGAGGTGGCAGAAACCCCACACCTAAATTTACCCTTGGTAGGCTAGAGAATCTGTGCTGCCCTTAAAGAGGGATTAAGTTTGTTTAACGTTTACTCCATATCAGTTCAAGTGGCAAACATCACAAACCATATCATTGGTCGAACTGCTGCAATTGAAATTTTTTATATGTAAGCCCCCTTGCGTTCCATCAGGGGGAAAACCTGTAAGAACCCTCTTTCCAGCCGTGACTTCCAGCAACGTAAAAGGAAGCCCTTGGCTCTGGAGGAAGATCTCTGTGTGTGGAGAGAAACACTCGCTTGAGTGCTCGTTTCTGGGTGGATTCCCCCTTTGTCTAGTCCTCGCCTTCATCCTATTTGTTGGATCATATTTCTGAGCGAATTTTTTCACACACCCACCCTTGTCTGACCCTCCCTCCCTCCCAGCTTTTTCATTTCTACTTCATTATTTTTGCATTTCTCTCCTCTCCCCACTGCCTGTCATCTGGGGAAGGGAAGAGTGTATAGGGGGCAGCTGGATTCTGCCCCGATTGCCGGGAGGAGTCCACAGAGGCAACTGGGCCAGAAGTTTGAGTTTCCCGCCCTTTTCTATTTTGTTAAAAAAGGTGGGAAACACCATTTTGTTTCAACAGCTCAGCCATTTGGTTCTCCTCCCTCCTGCTTGTGAAACTGGAGGGGCTGTTCAACTGCCTGCTGGGGGGGTATTCTTATGGAGGCCCCCAATGCTGCCACCCTTTTCCAACTGCTCAATGATCTCCGAAGCTACAGTCTTGGGGGAAGCGGAGAGGCAAAAAAAACATGGCGGCCAGTGTCATCTCTGCGCTGCTGGCCTTTGCCCAAAGCTTTCCCCACTTCAGAAACACAGTAGCTCGGCCGGAGTCGGCCTCACTCTGGCCAAATCGAAGCGAAGATGATCTCATCCTCGAAGACTTATAGTCTTAAAGTGGAAAAGGAGCAAACATGGAGTCAGCAATCGCAGCACAAGGCACGGGGGACCAGGACACAGATTTCTTACACAGTGGGAAGAAACCATTTAAGTGCAAAGAGTGTGGAAAGAGCTTCATACAGAAAGAAAGTCTCAGATCTGCTAATATTTTAAATTTAATCCCTGGGTCGTCCCCCCAGTTAAATTTTGATATGTCTCTTTGCTATTGTTTGAAGCAGTATAACCGGTATAGTTTGAAACAGAAATAGCATCTTCAGTGGTACATTCATCTCCTGCTGAAAGATTTTCATCCTTCCTCATCATGCTAATTCTTGTTTCACCTCGTACCATACTTCAACATAGTTATTCGGATTCAGCGATGCATTTTTATTTCTTAACCAAATACCCAAATATTTCACCTCTCACCCCCCCATGCCCGTTTTATTTTGAAGACCCTCTTTCTCTTGATGCGCCAGATTTTTTAGCCAGGATTTTAGTTTAGTTTTTCTTTTATATACATATATATAGAGAGAACAGGGCCTTCTCTGCAGTGGCTCCCCATCTGTGGAATGCTCTCCCCAGGGATGTTCATCTGGCACCTTCATTATACACCTTTAGGCACCAGGCAAAAACATTCCTTTTTAACCAGGCCTTTGGTTGATCCGATTTACATCCTATGCCCTTTTAAAATGTGAGTTTTTTTGTTGGGGGGGGGGTATTGGGTTGTTTTTTATTTTTATTAGGTATTTTGTGGTTTTATATCTTGATTTTATTCTGTAAACCGCCCTGAGACCCCCGAGTATAGGGTGGTATAATAATAATAAATATTAATAATAATAATTTTATTTCTCAGTTTTTCAATTTTTGTGACATACAAACATCCAATACAAAAAAGAATCCCATTTGACTCCCCCCCCCCCCCATCCCTTTCGTGGTTCCTTCAGTTACACTTTTCTTATTTCATCTCCTCAATAATCCATTTTTTTGTTTACTCCCTCTTTATTTCTTAGTCAATCGTTTTTACGTTTTAAGGTAGTTTTTAATTTATATAATCCTGCAAATGAATTTAATTGTTTCTAATAACTTTTCAAAGCTCACTCCATCTTCCATGTGACAGCCCTGAGATGTTAACTCTCTCTGGTGTCACTGGATCAAACTGATAAATTTTCTTGCATTACCTAAACAGTTTTAAATGGATTTTGAATAAACGTGCAATTAATTTTTTAAAAAATAAAAAAGTCCAACATTTTTTGGAACGCCATTTTCTTCCAACAAGTCAGCCATTTTGTTCCAACAACTCAGCCATTTTGTGGTACGCCATTGTGTTCCAACAACTCAGCCATTTTGTGGAACGCCATTTTGTTTCAACAACTCATCGTTTCTCCTGAAGGCCCCAACACCTCCTAGAGATGTGGTCGCTGCACCTTTTTGGGGGGGGCATGGGGGATTCTGGAGAAATCACAAACAAGAGGACAATTCCTCCCTGACTAGGCCCAACAAAACTGTCGTGGAAAGTTGCGAGGGAACTTTCCAAGTCCCCTGAGAGCGCCTCTCGCTCCATCTTCAGGCAGGGGCACAGGGGTGGGTGGATTCAAAAAGTGGGGGACAGGGAAGAAGCACAGCAAGACGGAAACAGCCCAAAGATTGAACCTCGCTAACCATCTTCAGTGACCCAGGCTGCCTGGTTATAGCTTCCCCCTGCTAGTCGGTTGCAAGAGGTGCAGTGTTGCAAAGCTGGTTTCCTAACATTTCCTGCAGGGAGACTTGCTGGGACAAAGGACCCTCCACCAACCGCTTGCCATTGTATTCCTAACAAGATGTGCACCTATGAGACGGTCATTCCCTAAACCCCTTTTATTCCTGATGCCACCACAGATGATATCGATCACAATATTTCACCCTGATGTGGCCCAGTGTGAGGCAGGTGGATAAAATCTGTTTTTTAAAAAATCCCAAGCAATAGTTGCATTACGGCTTGGGTACGACTTGCATCTTGTTTGTTACTTTATTACATGGGTAGACAAACTAAGGCCCGGATCCTGCCCAGTCGCCTTCTCAATCCAGCCTGCGGATGGTCTGGGAATTAGCGTGTTTTTACATGAGTAGAATGTGTGCTTTTATTTAAAATGCATCTCTGGGTTATTTGTGGGGCATAGGAATTTGTTCATCCCCCTCCTTCAAAATATAGTCCGGCCCCCCACAAGGTCTGAGGGATAGTGGACCGGCTCCTTGCTGAAAAAAATTGCTGACTCCTGCCATTACAACTACAGCAGGGGGGATTAAACTACTGATCCTAAACTGATCCTAAGCTTGACCCTGCTTCGGATGTAACTACCACCCCTACTGAACCAACAGCTCTCAACTGACTCCCAACTGCCTCACCGCCAACATTCAAACTCCTTTTAAACATTCACACCCCTTTTCAAACCCAACTGTCTCATTGCCAACATTCAAACCCCTTTTCCAATCTCCAGCAACATTCCACGCTCCCTCTTTCCCTCTCCCTCCCTTATTAATATTCCCTTAATAATTCGAATATAATTACCTTCCTTTTTTATAAATTTATTTGGTTTTTCAAATTAAAGTTTTGCAATCCAACATACATCATAAAAGCAAGATGCCAAAGAATCTACTGGACTTCCCCCTCCTCCCCTTTGTGGACCCTATTGTTAGTCATTTCCTCCTGCATCTTTTATAATAATCCAAATCATTTACACCTCCATTATATCCAAAATTCACCACTGAACTACAAGTATTATTCCAATCCTACTAATGATTTTAACTGTTTAGTGATTTTTAAGATAAATTATAAATTTCCCCCATTCCTTATTAAAATTTTGGTCTTCTTGATTTCTGAATCTTTCGGTCATTTTTGCCATTTTGGCATAATCCACCAACTTAATCTGCCATTCTTCTCTGCTTGGGACTTTATCTTCTTTCCATCTCTGGGCCAATATCATCCGCATAGCCGTGGTCACATGCCTAAATAATCTTTTCTGCTCCATTGTGATTTCTTTTTTAAAAATATTTTTTTATTGGGTTTTACAATTTTATCATCATCACAATCATTATTTCAACAAAACAAAATAAAGTGTAGATCCCCAACCGCCCCCCCCCCCCGGTGACCTCCCTCAACTTCCTTTTCTGTTTTTTTTTTTTTTTTTTTTTGGCATATTATCCCTCCCTGTTTATTTCTTATTCTTCACAGGTTGTTTTTTTTTTTAATAGTTATTGTTATTCTCTTATCATTTTAACATGGTATTTCTATTTCTATATTTGTTTTTTTGCACCATTGCGATTTCGGCACCTCTAATATACAGTAATTACCTTCCTTTCCATATTACATCCATGCAATATTTTACACACCCTACTCTCTGTAATCATACTGTTAAAAGCCCTTGAGCTTCCCATTCCTGGTTCCTAGGAAACGGGGGCGAGCAAGTTGACTTAAGCTCTTGCCTCCTCCCATTGCATGTTCCTCATCTATGTTCTAAAAAGCAGATATCCCCCCTCCCCCCAAAAAATGATGTTGGGAACTGTAGTGTGTTAAAGTTAATGATTAAAAGCCGGAGGGCGAGGTGAGAAGAGGTGGCAGAAACCCCACACCTAAATTTACCCTTGGTAGGCTAGAGAATCTGTGCTGCCCTTAAAGAGGGATTAAGTTTGTTTAACGTTTACTCCATATCAGTTCAAGTGGCAAACATCACAAACCATATCATTGGTCGAACTGCTGCAATTTAATTTTTTTATATGTAAGCCCCCTTGCGTTCCATCAGGGGGAAAGGCAGGGTATAAACAAATACTTAATAATAACTACCATTACTACCCGATTTTCCACACAAAAATACAAAGGGGGATCCTGAACATAAGCATGCAATGAAAGGGAGGTGGAACTAAAACCCTTCCTTTTACCATTCTGAGTGCGACTTGTAAGATCTTGCCTTCTCCCATCACAGGTTCCTCATCTATGTTGGCAGCCATATGTGACCGCCTCTGTTGTCCCATCCTCATCCTGGGAGAAACTGGAGGAGGACAACAGATGACTCACAGGTACTGGGGCAGGAGGAAGGAGAGGGATAATTCAGACGGAAATTCCCAGGTGTCAAAAAAGGTTGTTTCTGTATGCCACTACTGTGGCCTGTGTTTCATTAGCCCAAAAATGGTAAACGAGTGAGGTCCCAACTAAAGAAGAATGACAACTTAAACTGATGGGATATGCACAGCTTGCAGACTTAACATATAGAATAAGAGAACAAGAAGAGCATACGTTTAGAGAACATTGGAAAACGTTTATTGAATACATGGGAAATAACTGTGTAGACTTGAAAACGTTGGCAGCATTAAGATAAATTCAACAGTGTAAATAAGTTTTGATGGATGTAATAATGGGATACTGAAGGGCTTAGTTTTTGTAAAATATGCAGAGATTCATGAAATGCAAAGGAACAAGGGTAGAAAGATCAGCTACATTTGCAGGGGCAGCGGTCACAAGCCACTCTCATGACAGCTGCAGAATGGGAGTATTAAGAACGGGAGAACAGCTCGTCTGAATCGGACTAAACAGCTTTCTGAATATAAACAGAAGACTACACAGCAGCGTTATGTGTTACTTATTATTATTATTTATTCCCCGTCCATCTGGCTGGGTTTCCCCATCCACTCTGGGCGGCTCCCAACAGAACACTAAAACTTCAAACATTAAAAACTTCCCTAAACAGGGCTGCCTTCAGATGTCTTCTAAAAGTCAGATAGTAGTTTATTTCCTTGACATCTGGTGGGAGGGTGTTCTACAGGGCGGGCACCACTACCAAGAAGGCCCTCTGCCTGGTTCCCGGTAACCTCACTTCTCACAGTGAGGGTACCACCAGAAGGCCTTTGGAACTGGACCTCAGTGTCCACGCTGAGCGACATGGGTGGAGACGCTCCTTCAGGTATACTGGGACGAGGCTGTTTAGTGCACTAAAGGTCAGCACCAACACTTTGAATTAGCACATACAATCAGGAACCGTCCTCAGACCTGCGGGTATAGGGCAATACAGTGGTACCTTGGGTTACATACGCTTCAGGTTACAGACTCCGCTAACCTAGAAATTGTGCTTCAGGTTAAGAACTTTGCTTCAGGATGAGAACAGAAATCATGCTCTGGTGGTGTGGCGGCAGCGGCAGCAGGAGGCCCCATTAGCTAAAATGGTGCTTCAGGTTAAGAACAGTTTCAGGTTAAGAACGGACCTCTGGAACAAATTAAGTACTTAACCCGAGGTACCACTGTATATAAATTCCAGAAACAACAACAACAATTAGGATAGAAAGGAAAGGGTTAAGAGAGAAAAGCTGCTGGAGGAGGAGGAAGTGAATAAAAAGAACAAGTAAGAGGGATGAAAGATTTGCATGGCATGGGGAGGACATGGTACAAGTTGAGCAGAAAAGGAGAATGAAAGAAGAAGAACCTTTCTGCATGAGATCAGAAAGGAGGGACTCTTGTTCCTCAAGAAGCTGGTCAGCCAAGCTTCCTTTGGAAGTAATGGCATGTTAATTCCACTGGGAATCCATTCCTCACATATGCCAAGAGGAGACTATATCCTGCTTCCTTCACAGGGGCACACTTCCGGAGAATGGTCTGCGTCTCCAGCTCCCAGGCTGATGGGCAAGAGTGCAACCAAGGCGTCCGTGCAGTTCCTGGTTTCTCTTTCTGGATCCCAGATCAGCCCTACCAAGGCACTGAAGGAATCCTCATAGAAGCATCTTTGTCCTCGTGCCTCTTCGCCACTTCCCATTGTTTGTGTGGGTATGGCGTCTCCTCAGCCGGACTTTGGGCCAGAACTTGGCTGCTACATCCTCACTAAAGGAGAGCTCCAAGATAGAAGGTAGGAGAAACTATCCATTGAATGACCCATAGGAAATGCTTCCTTCCCATGTCCCCCATCATCATGCCCCAGACTGGTGCTAGCCTGGCTTGGAGCCCGGCGCCTGCTGATGTCTCTTCTTTGCAGTGAGGGAAAGCAGCAGTCTAGCTTTGGAAACTGCCTCTGTTGTCCCGTCCTCATCCCAGGAGAGACTGGAGCCCCGAAGAAGGACAGCAGATGACTCACAGGTACTGGGGCAGGAGGAAGGAGGGGGTCCTTATGAAACACATAAGAAGAGCCTGCTGGATCAGGCCCATGCCCCATCTGGTCCAGCATCCCTTTCCCTCTGGGGCTTCCCAGATGCCTGCAAGCAGGATTCAAGCACCAGAGCCCTCTGCCCACCTATGGCTTCCCAAAACTACTTTGGAGAAGCATTGCTGCCTCTCACTGTGGAGGCGGAGCGTTGCCATCATGGCTAGCAGCCTTTGATAGCTCTCACCTCCATTGAATCGTCTAGTCCTCTTTTAAAGCCATCTTATCTGAGATGCTCTTCCGGTGCATCTGATTCTCCCATGCTTCATTGTTCCAGCAAGAAGGTGGCAGGCTGCTATTGTGAGGTCGGCAGTGTGATCTTGCCCTCGCACCATACAAAGTTACAGCTGGTTCGTAATTGCATGCACATCGTTACCCGATCCAGTGCTTTTCTTTAGAGAAAAAGTTTCCAGTACAGTACTGCATATCCTTGAGTACCCCCAGAAAAAAGCACCAATTATATCACAACCGCCGCACCATACATTGAAAGCCCTCTTCTACCACTTTCAAGCTCTTGACTTTTAAAAGTATCTTTCAAAAAAAACACCAAAGTCCTTTTTGCTGGGGATAATTCAGACGGAAATTCCCAGGTGTCAAAAAAGGTTGTTTCTGTATGCCACTACTGTGGCCTGTGTTTCATTAGCCCAAAAATGGTAAACGAGTGAGGTCCCAACTAAAGAAGAATGACAACTTAAACTGATGGGATATGCACAGCTTGCAGACTTAACATATAGAATAAGAGAACAAGAAGAGCATACGTTTAGAGAACATTGGAAAACGTTTATTGAATACATGGGAAATAACTGTGTACACTTGAAAACGTTGGCAGCATTAAGATAAATTCAACAGTGTAAATAAGTTTTGATGGATGTAATAATGGGATACTGAAGGGCTTAGTTTTTGTAAAATATGCAGAGATTCATGAAATGCAAAGGAACAAGGGTAGAAAGATCAGCTACATTTGCAGGGGCAGCGGTCACAAGCCACTCTCATGACAGCTGCAGAATGGGAGTATTAAGAACGGGAGAACAGCTCGTCTGAATCGGACTAAACAGCTTTCTGAATATAAACAGAAGACTACACAGCAGCGTTATGTGTTACTTTCTTAGCCCCACCGGTGTAGGGATAGCAGCACAGGATAAAGCTACAGGACTGCTTCGGGACTCTTCCAGCCCAACCTGCAACAGGGGTACTAGACTACATTGCAGGCTTCTTGTAAAGCACTTTCTCTTCATTGCCCTGACTCCAACATCATAGCCTCACCTGTCCCGGGGACAGTCTACAGGATATCTAACAATCCAGGATAGCAGTGGGAAGTAGCGCTGGAATAAGGGAATTTCTCGCAAAAAAGGGAAGGTTGACAGCTATGTCCAACATGCAATACTCAAAGTGAATTACACTGCAGAGCCGTCCTACTCCCAGCCACAACCACTTCAAACTTTCATTATGGGATAATGAACTGTGTTTGTATGGAAATCTGCATTTTTTAAAACGTCTAAAAGCAAAACAAGGGTTTCCCTCCCCGCACATCAAATGAGTTTCGATTAGAGGAGCACAAACTACCGGTATTTGCTGCTACCATTTTGTTCAGTGGTTAACGTGCTGGCATACATTTACAGGGGCATTAACATCTTGGTTTTGTCTGCAGATTTCTGGGGGTGGTGTGAATAAGCAAAAAAGCACACGTTCAGTATAACTTTTTTTAAAAAAATCAGTTCTCCCTATCCCGAGGACTCAGGATTTGTATTCATAGCTTTCAAAACCAATGAAACCAATAGACAGCGCAAGCGACTTTCACAATGATGAAAAGCGAATGCATGAAATAATAACAGTAATTGCAAAAGCCAATGCTGCTGCACATTTGTGTTAATCTTTGATGTCTCACTTCCAAAGATGCTGCACAGAACTCTTTTTTTTAATCCTCTTTTGAAGAAAAGCAGGCTGAGTCATTTCCTATAGGGCTCAAGTATGATAGCAATTTAACTATGTGATGCTTTCACTTGTTAAGTGTTACCAGGCAATGGCTGTCCTGATACAATCTGGAAGAGCTCTTGATTTCCTTCCAGTGCTGGCGCAGTCGTTTTTAATTCACATGGAACTTTAGCTGCCCTCGCCTCGTACTAAAAGAATGCTCAGGACCTGATTTTATGTGCCTGAAAAAAGGAGGTGGTGGAGGAAGCGGTTAGCAGCAGATAAAAGTACCAGAGAGCCTGGCATTAATGCACTAAAATAATGCTACAGTGACTGGGCAACCTTCCTCTGTTAGGGAGATTGCATTTAATAGTCTAGGATGGCAAGGGGGATTTTCCTTTAATGGATGCTAATTTGGGGGCTATTGCAGGTATCATTTGTTATGGCTGTGCAAGGGGGGGGCACCTAAGCTCCCGTATTTCAGACACATGGTTCATACCGTGCTTTTTTCTGGGGGGGGGGACGCATACCCCTAAACATTTTGTGGATCTAAGTTTGGCCTCATTGAGAGGCAAGATTTCAATATGAGTAGGAAAATGAGAGTACCCCTAAACATTTATTTTTTAAGGAAAAAGAGCACTGGGTTCATATATTTAGATACGTGTGCGTTTATGAATATTTGTTCTTTATTTGAGACCTTTGAATTCTTAGAACAATGTTCACCCCGATCCTGGAGGGCTGGATCGAAGGAAGGCTCTTCATAAGAGCTGGATCAGGCCAGTGGCCCACCTACAGCAGCATCGTGGTCTCACTCGGTTCTGACCCCCCCTAAAATAAATCTTGGCTAGGCTATGTTCAAAAGCATTATTATTATTATTATTACTACAATAGAAGGGTTTTGTTTAGTAGCATTTCCTAATCTGTGGGTCACACAGCCTGTGCAAATGGATCACAGGCTTTAGAAGTAAACCCCAAGAATCAGTTCTTAACTGATATGAACGCCTCTAATTTTGTTAGCATGAGAATACTTTTTTGACGTTTGTAACTGAACATCAGAAAGACTCGAGTTCTATTATTGCAGGGCTGCCATACGTCCCTGTTTCTCCAGGACATGTCTGGGAATCTGACTGTCAAAATGGAGTCTGGGCGGAATTTTGCCGAATTGGAAAACCTGGACGCATGGCAACTAGGGCGATGTTCTGAAAAAAACCTCAACTACTTAAATAAATACTTTTTTGTGTGTGTGTTATGTTGGATATGTGATTGTAAAACTTTAATTTGAAAAACCAAATAAATTTATATATATACAGTGGTACCTTGGTTTAAGAACAGCTTAGTTTATGAACAACTTGGATTAAGAATGCTGCAAACCCAGAAATAGGTGTTTTGGTTTGTGAACTTTGCCTTGGAAGCGGAACATGTTCCGCTTCCTGTTGAATGTGTTCCATTTGTAAATTGAGTCCCCCACTGCTATGGGAAAGCACACCTTGGTTTAAGAATGCTTTGGTTTACGAATGGACTTCTGGAACAGATTAAGTTTGTAAACCAAGGTACTACTGTATATATAAAAAAGAGATACGTAACTGAATTTGACACTTGAATGAAAACGTCAAGTAAACCCTCCATCATGCATGCTGGGGTGTGCTTCTTGGTTTCATATTTACCCGTTTTAGAATCTTGTAGCTGTAGTATGAATAGCTTAGTTTCTTCTTCGTTCTGTCTGGAAGGATGTGAGTGAGTGTTGAGGAACAGAGTCCACCTTGTTGATAAGGAACCAATGTTTCCTTCATTGCAGCTATAAAGGAGTAAGGGCACAATCACAACAGTGCTGACAAACCAAGATAAGGTTTCAAGAGGGGTTCACTGAAAGTTTAATCCTACGTGCCCTACTTAGAAAAAAAAATTCTTTAAAAGCATTCGAACATCAGGAACATTTGAATACAGTCCTTCCTGTTGCCTTTGCAGCGTCATTATTATGTTTTATAATTGTATTATTATTTAGAAGAACCACAGATTAAGATGTGAAACAAGACAAAACTCCGAAAACAAAGTTCCTAAGCACTAAACTGGGAACCAGCATTTCACAAGTCTATACACATTCCATGCTAGGCACCATCTAGTGGCCTATTTCCATACAAAACTGCCCTCCTGTCTTATATAATGCTATTTATGTGAGCGTCCGTCTGATACTGGAGAGTGGGTGGAAGCAGCAGCAATATTTGTAATCTCCGTCTGCATTTATGAAAAAAGCCACAAAACTTGATTTTGCTCGGGTTTTTCCGCCCCTAGCAAGCTACAAGTACCGTATTTTTCGCTCTATAAGATGCATCAGACCACAGGACGCACCTAGTGTTTGGAGGAGGAAAAAAAGAAAAAAAATATTCTGAATTTCAGAAGCCAGAACAGCAAGAGGGATCGCTGCGCAGTGAAAGCAACAATCCCTCTTGCTGTTCTGGCTTCTGTGATAGCTGCGCAGCCTGCATTCACTCCGTAAGACGCACACAAATTTCCCCTTACTTTTTAGGAGAGAAAAAGTGAGTCTTATAGAGCAAAAAATACGGTAGCTCATACCACAAACCTATATGTCTGCTCAGAAGGAAATCCCATTGGGTTAAATGGAGTTTGCACCCAGATAAACGTTCTAGGTCAGATTATACCCTCAGTCTATAGGATTATAGCACTGAGGTTACACACCATTAAACTAACCCCTTACAGGTGTTCCATTAACTTATATTTTCATCAATTCTCAGGTGATCATTCTTATTTCTGGGCTGCCAAAAGCTTATCTACTACTGCCTACAGCCCAAGTAACAACTGAAATGACCCAAGGACCCAGAGGTGGCTGAAGAGCTGGAAACCCAGATTAAGGTAGCATTTAAAGCACTCTTGTAAACTTTGGGTCTGTCAAGGAAACTAGACTACAATTCATGCCTAAAGAAGGGGAAATGAGGAATAACACTGTTGCACTAAAGAAAACATGAAGTACAAGGAAGTTGGGCTTTATAGCCTAAAAATGCGGATGAGTAAACCTATAGCTAAGGCAGAGCACAGCATTTAATAGAACAAGCTCTCTCCCCAACCTTTTCTTCGTAGTGGCTTTTTCCCTTTTTAGCCGTCCAATACGCAGCGGTTTAAGAAGTTAAAGCTTCTTCTTTTAGGAAAGCAAGTGGCAAAGTGTCATTAGCCGAGTTTTTAGCATCCTATCAGTTCCAGGTGCAACAAATATAATTCTCACCTTGTTGGTTTAAATTTAAATTTGTAATGCGCCATTTGTGGTCCCAATCTACCTGAGCTGGTATGAGGATGCTAAATCCAGAACAGCAGTTCTCATTTTCTGCTTCTGGGGGGCAGTTTCCACATTGAGCTTTCTGCTGAACAAACCCTGGGAGTTTGCCATGGAATCGAACGTTTTGAAAAGGATTCAGAGAAATGTTTTAGATAATATATTAGAAGAATAGCACCACTGGATTTGACCAAAGGGTCATGGGCACAGCCAGGATTTTAGTTAGGGGGGGGAGAACCTCAGTTCGCTATGTATTTTTATTGATTATGGGGGGGGGGCAGATGCCCCTCCCTGCCCCCTGGCTATGCCCATGCCAAAGGCCCAGTTAATCCACTGTCCTGCTCTCACAGTAGCCAACAAAAACCCTATGAGAAGCCTCTGAAGCAGGAACTGAGCTCAACAGCACTCTTCCCAACCATAATCCCCAGCAGCTGACATTCAGGGTCACAATTCAAAGTGCTGGTCATTAGCTATAAAGCCCTACGCAGCTTAGGTGCTAGCTATCCGAAAGACTGCATTCCCGATCTTCGGGGGACGGCCCTTCTCCCGGTCTCGCCACCCTCGCAGGGACACTTGGCGGGGATGCGGGAGAGGGCCTTCTTGGTGGTAGCTGCTCCAAGACAAGGGTGGTGCTGTGGTCTAAACCACTGAGCCTCTTGGGCTTGCCGATCAGGTCAGCGGTTTGAATCCCTGCGATGGGGTGAGCTCCCGTGGCTCTGTCCTAGCTCCTGCCAACCTGGCAGTTCGAAAGCATGCCAGTGCAAGTAGATAAATAGATAGCACTGCTGCGGGAAAGTAGATGGCGTTTCCGTGCGCTCTGGTTTCCGTCACGGTGTCCTGTTGTGCCAGAAGTGGTTTAGTTATGTTGGCCACGTGACCTGGAAAGCTGTCTGCGGACAAACGCCGACTCCCTTGGCCTGAAAGCAAGATGAGCACCACACCCCAGAGTCAACTTTTTACCTTTTTTGCTCCAATACAACTTGGGAACTCCTTCCCTAGAGAAGCTGAACTGGTTCCCCCCCTTGTTGTCTTTCCACAGGCTTTTAAGAACTGACCATTTTTAACAAAAGGGCTGGTGCCCTGCTGTTTTGGGTGCGATTGTCTGTATGTTTTTAATAGATCTTTCCTACAGAGAGAGAGTTTTAATTTTATTAATGTTTGATTGTTTTTAATTATAGGTGCCCCCATGATTTAGCTATTCTTACATTATCTGAAAACCACCTTGAGTCCCTGTCGGGGGGGGGGGAAATAATAATAATAATAATAATAATAATAATAATAATAATAATAATAATAGTACATTAGTACATTGGTGTACTGCCTTTGTGTCAGAGAGCAGAAACTCTGTAAGGAGACATGTGCAGTGCAATAGCTAGGATTAGCATCCAACGACGAGACTGGTGCATCTCACAGCATGTTCTTTTTATGACAGCTATGGGAAGCTGCATTGCATGTTTTTGTTAAGTCCACTTTACTAGTGCATTCTCGTTTATTGTTGTCCCCTTTATCAGGGAAGGTCTCTACCTAACTTGTGCTATTCCTCTCATAACAGAACAATAAAGCAGAACTTTCCAAACTTTGTGTTGTGACACGTTAGCATCTACTGGAAAGGGGATAGTTTCACCTCTGCTTTGCTAGTAAAATGAAATTACTGTGTCACAAAATGTTGCATGTCTAAAAAGCGCGCCACCTGCATGAAAAGTTTGGAAAACTCTGCAATAAAAATTATTTTTTCTTTTTAAAAAATGCAATTAAATTGCAAATCAAGGGTCCACCTAGACTGACATCCTGCCTCATTCTCAATATCCATCCTAAATAGCAAAACCAAAGCAGCTGCTTGAAATATCCCAAAGGCATTGCATTTTTAAAAAAGAAAGAAAAAAGGTTGGAGCATTAGCCTCTCCAGCCTGGACTCACTCATGAAACCCATTGATATATGATACCAATGATATATCAAACCCAATGATATATCAATGGTACTGTTATAAGAATTCTATAGTCCCAAATATAAAATAAACGTTCATAAATGTACAAGGGGAACACATACATAAGTATATAAACCACGTGTCTGAAATAGTACAGGAGAGCAATCCTGAAGTCATTTTGACTCTCCCAAACCATTCTGACCCTCCCAAATTGACCTCAAATATTTCTCGGCAAGGAGGAAGGAAATGGAAAAGCCTCTTCATTGTCTTTTGCTTACCTGTCTTAAGGGCATATTTGTGTATGAATAGGGTGAGCCTGTGGCCTGGATTCAGGAATTAAAGTACCGGTATTTACCATCACAGAAGAATGACAGGGCTGCCCAGGTAAAGCAATCAGTGACCACTGTCAGGTATCCTGGCAGACAGGAGTTCTGCTGTAGACAGCCTCCTGTGATGTATTTCTGCTGTAGACCTGCCTCCTTCTGTGATGCATGTATGATGTTTTTGGGAGTAGTCTTGAGCTACGGGGTTGGCAATTTAAAAAGTCTATATATGGGCTTGTGCACCATTGTTCTGGATTCCTCCTCTCTCCTGCATGTGGTGAGCAAGGACCCTGTTGCAACAGTTTAATAAAGATCAGGGTTACCAGCTGCTTTGCTTCTCAACATTCTCTGGTTGGCCTGTTATTTTCTCCTACCAACAGGGAACCCACTTAAGGACTCTATACAGGCTCTTGGATACCCCGTAAGGGAAAGGAGCAGTTTTTCTTATAACAGTACCTACCACCAAGTAAACTGGCAAAAATGTATAAATCTAAATCAAATACTGTAAATGTTGGAAATGTAAAGAAGGTTTATTTTATCATATATGGTGGTCTTGTAGTAAGGTTAAAGCTTACTGGGAATTGATACATAATGAATTGAAAAAGATGTTTAAAATAATGTTTGTAAATAACAACAACCAGAAACTTTGCTTTTGGGAATTATAGGGACAGAACTAGCCAAACTGTACAGAAATTTATTCATGTATGTGTCTGCAGTGGCTAGAATGTTACTTGCTCAAGAATGGAAAGAAGTCCCAGTGAAAGAAGAATGGATTCAAAAACTTTTGGAATATGCAGAAACTGCAAAACTTACCAGAAAAATTAGAAATCAAGGTAACAAAGTTTTTATAAACTTTTTATAAAGTTGGCGTTGTAAAAATGAGATAGGATCTTATTACCATATGTAGCGGACTTGTATAGTTATAAGCGAGTTTTGGAATAACATATATGATGAATTTAAGAAATTATTTAAATTTACTTTTAAAAAAGGACCGGATATTTTCCTTCTAGGAATACTGCCAACAGAAATAAAGCAAAATACAAGACCACTGCTTATGTACTTAATTACAGCTGCAAGAACACTGGTAGCAAGAAGCTGGAAATGCGAAACAACACCTACAAGACAGGATGCTATAACTGATATTCTTTTCTTATTGTTAATTCTCTTTTGTTCTTTTTATTTTTATTCTCTTTATTCTTTCTCTTTTTAACTTCGTGTTTAATTTTGTTGTAACC
Source organism: Podarcis bocagei (assembly GCF_964188305.1). NCBI lineage: Eukaryota > Metazoa > Chordata > Lepidosauria > Squamata > Lacertidae > Podarcis > Podarcis bocagei. The sequence goes on along the minus strand of NC_138138.1, from coordinate 16,001,827 downwards.
ATTTTATAATACATTTGTAAGATGATATTTTAAATCAATAAAGATTGTTTTTTTAAAAAAGGGATATGCGGAAACTGCAAAACTTACCAGGAAAATTAGAAATCAAGCTAACAAACTTTTTACAAAAGAATAGAAATGGTTTACTGAATATTTACAAACTGTAAACAGATAAGAACATTGGCAGGATTATTGTAATAACCTGCAGTTTCATAAGACTAAATATTTAAAGCAGATGAATAAATGAACAAATTAAGTTAATTTGGATATGCTGAAAACATGAAAAATAAATTTAAGGAACTGCAGAAAGAGGGGGAATGAAGTCAAGCTTTGAAGTGTTCAAATGACTGTAAAATTATGGAAATGTATCAAACTGAAAATCATTTTTTTAAAAAGAAATCCATTGAAGCAACTCTCTGTGGGTTTAGCCTACCTCACAAGATGGTTGTAAAAGAGGAAAAGGAAAGAAAAACCACACACCTCGCCTGGAGCTCCTTGAGAGGAAAGGCGGGCTGTTGTTGTTGTTTAGTCGTTTAGTCGTGTCCGACTCTTCGTGACCCCATGGACCAGAGCACGCCAGGCACTCCTGTCTTCCACTGCCTCCTGCAGTTTGGTCAAACTCATGCTGGTAGCTTCAAGAACACTGTCCAACCATCTCGTCCTCTGTCCTCCCCTTCTCCTTGTGCCCTCCATCTTTCAACATCAGGGTCTTTTCCAGGGAGTCTTCTCTTCTCATGAGGTGACCGAAGTATTGGAGCCTCAGCTTCAGGATCTGTCCTTCCAGTGAGCACTCAGGGCTGATTTCCTTCAGAATGGATAGCTTTGATCTTCTTGCAGTCCATGGGACTCTCAGGAGTGTCCTCCAGCACCATAATTCGAAAGCATCAATTCTTCGGCGATCAGCCTTCTTTATGGTCCAGCTCTCACTTCCATACATCACTACTGGGAAAACCATAGCTTGAACTATACAGACCTTTGTTGGCAAGGTGATGTCTCTGCTTTTTAAGATGCTGTCTAGGTTTGTCATTGCTTTTCTCCCAAGAAGCAGGCGTCTTTTAATTTCGTGACTGCTGTCGCCATCTGCAGTGATCATGGAGCCCAAGAAAGTAAAATCTCTCACTGCTTCCATTTCTTCCCCTTCTATTTGCCAGGAGGTGATGGGACCAGTGGCCATGATCTTCATATTTTTGATGTTGAGCTTCAGACCACATTTTGTGCTCTCCTCTTTCACCCTCATTAAAAGGTTCTTTAATTCCTCCTCACTTTCTGCCATCAAGGTGGTGTCATCTGCATATCTGAGGTTGTTGATATTTCTTCCGGCAATCTTAATTCTGGCTAGGGATTCATCCAGCCCAGCCTTTTGCACGCTGAATTCTGCATATAATTTAAATAAGCAGGGAGACAATATACAGCCTTGTGGTACTCCTTTCCCAATTTTGAACCAATCAGTTGTTCCATATCCAGTTCGCCTGGAGCTCCTTGAGAGGAAAGGCGGGCTACAAGCGTCCTAAATTACCTACGTCGAGAGACGACGTTTGAACGTCACGTCGTATGCAAGCGCGCCGTTCAGAGCGAGCCGCCAGGTGGCCCTGCAAGTGAAGCTTTCATAGAGCGAGAGAGGGGAGGGGCGGCAGGCATCCAAGAGTGGGCGTGGCTTCTCCCCCCCCGCCCGCAGCCCCGCCCAGCTCGGGCGTGACGCGCGCGCCTCTAGTCTCGAGCGGCCTCTCAGGTGAAGGGGGCGTGGCCTCCTCGAGTCGACTCCCTCGCCCGGTCGGCTGCGCTTTCCTGCCCGGCTCCGGCGCGCGCGCCCGCCCGCCCGTCCTCCTTCCCTTCGCCTTCGCCCGCCGTGTGGGCTTTGCCGCTCCGTCCGCCGGGTCCCTTCACACCCTTCGCAGCGCCATGGCAGAGCAGGAGAGCCTCGAGTTCGGCAAGGCGGACTTCGTGCTGCTCGACGCCGTCTCCATGCCCGAGTTCATGGCCAACCTTCGGCTGAGGTAAAAAGAAAGGAGTGGGGGGAGTGGGCGGGGCGTCGCGGGTCCCTCTCTCTCTCTCTCTCTCCCGGCGCCCCTCCCCATCGAATTTCCGAGGGAGGGGGCAGGCGCAGAGATCTCTCTGATTGGTGGGTAGAGACTGGGCAGGGGGGAAGCAGGCAGGTGCTAAGGGTCGCGGGGTTTGCGCGGGATTCGAACTCAGCGCTCCCGAGCGGTCCATTATCAGCGAGCGTTTCTCTCTCGCGCGCGTACCTGGAGCTCTTTTTTATACATCCTCGCGAGCCCTCGCTGCCCCGGAAAACCGCCCGGGCGTTGCTGCGGTTCCCCGGTGCGCGTGGGGTGGCTAAAGACCGAGAGCGAAAGAGAGGGCGGGTTGCCTCTGGGCCATATGGGCTGAGATCGTGGGAAGAGGCAAGATTCCGAGCGGATTATTTCCTGGTTGGTTGGCAACTCCATTTTCCTGGTCGCTGCCTGAAAGTGCACCTGGTTGCAAAAGTTTCCTTCTGTGGATAGGCTGTTTTAATCTTATCCTGATAATGATTCTGTGGTTTTTGGGTTTTTTTTTAATCCAGTCACTTAAATAGGAGCTCCGCAGCATCTTATTGCCAGTTGTGGCCATAAGGAGGGTGTTAGTTTTCATAGAATCATACATCAATGGTTTTGTTAGGTGGATGAGTTGGAGACCATATTCTTTTGGGGGAAGGTATCTGTGGACCACCTACCTGTGATGGGGTGTGTGGGGAGGTCTGGAGCAAAAAGTGGGTGGAAGAGTTTGTCTGTCTGCCTCTCTTCCCTTAATTTGTTCACCCATGCATTCAGTCTCTCTCCCTTTCCACACTCATTCATTCATTCATTCTCTCACACCTGTTCACAGTACCCTTCTCTCACTTTTATTCTTCTATCCGTTCATTACAGTGGTGCCTTGGGGTACATACGCTTCGGGTTACATACGCTTCAGGTTACAGACTCCGCTAACCCAGAAATATTACCTTGGGTTAAGAACTTTGCTTCAGGATGAGAACAGAAATCGTGCTCTGGCGACGCGGCGGCACCAGGAGGCCCCATTAGCTAAAGTGGTGCTTCAGGTTAAGAACAGTTTCGGGTTAAGAACGGATCTAGAACAAATTAAGTACTTAACCCGAGGCACCACTGTATTTAGGGCTTGGTAGACCACACTGAAGGTGGTGGAGGACTGTAGGTGACCCTTGTGCTTTGTATTGTTCATGTGTGGTCCTGCTAGGTCAAATCAAGGGTCTACCTAGGCTGACATGCTGCCTCATGCCCAATATCCACCCTCAACAGCAAAACCGAAGTAACTGCTTGAAATATCCCAAAGGCATTTTATTTTATTTATCTAAGTATTTTGACCTTTCCCTGTCTTTCAGGGTAGATCCCCTCCCAAAGGAGAGCATAGAGAGATTTTTATCACCACTATTTCAACGTTCATCAGTAAGCACTGTGATTTGAATGGCATGTTTGTAGTGCATCTTAATCATAGCATTGGTAAGGTGTTGTTAGTCAGGGATCCTGCCATCATCACCGTGCCCACATTCCTAACCCTATGAAATCTTGACCACAAAATGTTTCATAATCAGAGAACAGGTAAACTGCAGAAAAGCTGCTCTTAGGTATCCCTCTGTCCCCCATATTACCCAACCAGGGTTGCATAGCAGCCTGTAAAAATAAAACAAAATACCAGCCATTGTTTTGGCGGCTCCTGCAAGTGAACAGAGAGGGGAGAGACTGAGTATCTCTTTCTGATCTGTGTTGTTCACAGCAGTTGTGGCCAAAATCTGAGAGTATTTTGCCATCCTGTCCAGAATCTTCATCCAGCGAAAATGGTAGCTGAGTTGGGTTACCTGGCACATCTTGCTTTTCAGTAATGTAAAATATATGTTTAAAAACTGAACTATAGTTGCTTCTTAGAAAAAGCAGAATTGAATACAATGATTAATTGCTAATTCCCTCCAGGGCTGCCATGTGTTGGCAATGTGATCATGAAACAGCTGCCCTGCGGCTATTTCATAATCACTATGCCCGGGCAAACAGCTCTTTCAAGGAACAGAATAATGGCTGAAATTCTTGAAGGCAGAACAGGGAAAATAATTTGAAAGGGGGCGGGGGAGAGAATAAGGTAAAATTTTCAGTCTTCTCTCCCCTCACCATCATTCAGAAAGTAGCATTTATGTTTATGATCTTGAGAGTGCTTGTTTGAACCCTTTTATTTGAATGGAACTTATTTTCAAATAAGTATGCTTAGGTTTCCTAAGTGGAGTATCAAAACTTTTTGCAGATATATATTCACTTCCATCATTGCATCTAGCTTTCTTGCAGTGAAACAGGCATCTCCTCTTCTAGATGTTTAGCTCAGTTGCAGCAGCTGGTCAGTGCCTATTTTTGTTGGTTTCGTGGCAAAATGGTGTTCCATTTCTCTGGGCGGGTGTGTGGTCTGTGGCTGTAGGCATGTCACTATATTTAAACACATTTGGCACATATGAGCATTTCTGGGTTGGCGAAGTTTATATTTCATGAAAACAGACATGCTGATCCTGGACATATCTTTATGGAACTTTGTTCAATTGGTTTCAGTTCAGTTTATTTTTAAGTAAATATGCTTAGGACGTTAGCATAAGCCCTAATTCATCTAGGGATAAATTGTGCAATTTGGTTTCAAAGACATAGCTGATGAACAGGATTTATGGTCTCCTACTGAAGCCTCTCTCCCCTTGTGCGATCTAACATTCTTTCTCCTATACACTGGATTAGTTGTCCTCCTTGTCTTCCAAATCTCTCTTGAAAATCCACTACTTCCAGAAGTGTTTTCAGGATCACAAGAGTAGTGATGCCTGTTCTTCCAGAAGCAAGAGAACTATCTAGAGTTGCCTAATGGAAGTTCCTTGAAAATCTGGACTATGTCAGTTCCTGGATGGGATAATGTTTGGAAGTCATCATAGAGCTAGAAGGAGCCATATAGGAACCTCTCGTTGCAGGGAAGCCTCAATTAATGGCTTGAAGACTCTGCTTGAAGACCTTCAGCAAAGAACCCCACCCCAAGTCTTTAATTCCATTGTCAAAACTGATATTATCATTAAGGAGATTTTCCTAATGTTGAAGCAAAATCTACCCTCCTGTAACTTAAACCCATTAGATCTAATCCTGCCCTCTGAAGCAGCATGGAGCAAGTCTTTGTTCTTTTCTTTAGTGACAGCTGTTTAGGTAATTGAAGTGTGCTGTCATCTCCCACATCCCGCCCCCTTTTCATGGCCAGGATAAGCATACCCACTTCTTTTAGCCCAAGATTGGGGAACTTGTAGTATTGCAGATGTTGCTGATCCCATATCCCATCACCCCTAGCCATTGGCCATGCTGACTGAGGCTGATGGGAGTTGGAATTCAACGATATCTAGAGGGCCACAGGTTCCTCATTCATTGAATCATAGAACTGTAGAGTTGGAAGGGACCCTGAGGATCATCTAGTCCAACCCCCTTGCAATGCAGAAATATGCAGCTGTTCCATACGGGGGTCAAATCTTCAACCTTGGCATTATCAGCACCACACTGTAACCAACTGTCCTGCTTTAACTTTTCCTCATAGGGCTTGGTTTTTTTCTTGCCTTCCTCTGAACCAATACCGGATTGCCTATTTCCTCCTTTAAGTGCAACAGCCCAGAACAGGGCACAGTACTCCTGATGAAGTAAGACTTCTGCATAAAATTAAACTATTGCTTTTTGAGTTGAAGAGTGTGACGCTCCTGCAGCCTAAAATTTCCCTAGCCTTGTTTGCAGCTGCCTCACACTGTTGACTCATTGGTATCTTGTGATTAGCTACAATCCTGAGATCATTTTCACATGTACTGCTGCCAAGTTGAGCATCTCCCATCCTATATCTGTGCACACACGCCCCTTCCCAGATGCAGAACTTTGTATCCCACTCAGTTCTTTGTCCTTGCCAAACTAGATAAGGATCCCTTCTGCTCCTTCATCTAAGTCATTAATGAAAATGTTGTTGAAGTATATGGGGCTCGGAGCAAAGCCCTGCTCCACTCTTGAGTACAGTTTTTCAATTAGCTGTTAAGCCAGCTGACAGCATTATTGTCCAGCCTTCATTTAACCAATTTGCTAACCAAAATATGATTAAGGACTTTGTCAAATGATTTGATGAAATCTAGATAAAATACATCCACAGAATTCCCCCAAATCACCAAGCTTTACAATTAGAATAAAGAAGAAATGGGAGTTTTCTGATTGAGTATTCTTCAGTAGACGCCAGCATATGATTGTCCCAGCTTCTACTAACGACTACATTGTTATCAAGAATCTTACAAATGGGCTCCTTTAAAATCTGTTCTAGGATCTTACTGTGTCAAAGTCAGATTGGACCATGGTGCATCCAATCCAACATTCTGCTTCCTGTAGTGGCCTGTCAAATTCATCTGAGATGCCCATAAGTAAGACATGGTCAATAGCTCTTTCCTGTCACTTGCTGGCAACTAGGTAATTAGTGGCCTCTCAAACTGGAGGTAGTATATACCGTAGTTGTCATGACTAGCAGCTATTGATAGACTTATTCTCCATGAATTTCTCTAATCTTTTAAAATCCATCTCAGCTAGTGACCTTCTGTGATGGTGAGTTCCATACACTCTGTGAAGGAATACTTCCCCCCATCCTCTCACCTGAATTTCCTGCTGGCCAGTTTCATTGGATGACCTGAGTTCTGGTGGTTTAAGAGAAGTGTGGGGAATCATATCCATTTCCCCCAAAACATGTGTTTAGGGTGTCATCTTCGAGCGCCTGGATTGCAACATTCTACTTAGCAACAATTTTTTTGTCTCTAGCTCTATACAACTACATTTCCCCTCCACAATGTAGGACATCCCAGTTTACTCTGTTCATCATCTCTTGATCCTATTCTATAATTAAGTGGTTTTCAAATCTGAAGTTCCTGGAGCAATGACGAGAGGAGCACAAAATTCCAGGGTGGAAGAAGCACTTGAAGCAGGCAGTATCTTCCTTTCCTCTATCCAAGATCTGGGTGAATTGTATGCCCCTTGGCAGAAGCCCCTCATTTCTTAGGGGTAACTGCTGGTTTATTTGTTATTTATTTATTACATTTATATACCACCATTCTCTGCCAAGGATCTCAAGGTGGCGCACATGCTTCTCCCCATTTCATCCTCACAACAATCCTGTGAGGTAGGTTAGGCTAAGAGATGCTGACTGGTCCAAGGTCACTCAGTGAGCTTCATGGGTGAGTGATGATTCAAACCCTGCCTTCTCAGTGAAGAGAGCTGCTTTATTTATTTATTTATTTATTGAATGAACATTATTTATTGTTTTTTCAATTGATTTACAGCCATCCTTTTCATACACTTCAACACATACAATAAACATTTGAGATCTCTCAGCATTACACCATCGAACATGTTACGCGTAAACAAAAAACGGAAAATAAAAACTATGTTACTTATCTACTCATTGTGTTTTTACTTCGTTTGCACCGGACTTCCTTCCACATCTTACTTGGGTCCGTAGAATTCTATGTTGTATGCCTTCCCAGTTGTATCTAATCTTCTGTTTACCATCTTTTCCACAGTTTCTACTAGTTATCTTTATAAGAGTTATTCTAGCCCAATCAAGATTTTTAAATCAACACAGTAATCTTTCAGATTTTTTTAAAAAAATTACTACAATTGTTGTTAAAGTTTTGGTACTCTTGGCCTCTTAATTGCCCTGCCAGCTTGTCCATCTCTGCGAATTCCATCAGCTTCACTTGCCTGTCCCTCTTTGTTGGAATTTGGTCTCGTTTCCAGTTTTGTGCTATCAATACTCTCGCTGCCGTGGTGGCATACATAAATAATTTCTTCAAATCTTTGGGGATCTCATCCCCGATGATTCCTAAAAGGAAAGCTTCTGGCTTAGAGAGCTGCTGCTTTAGGCTTACATTTTGCTGAGTGTGTTTTAGGGATCTTGTACTTTTCCCTAAGGGTTGCGCTTAGTATCCCAATCTATAGGCCCTTGCAAGATTTTTACTCATCTTCATTAAGCACAACCAACCATTCTGGAAATCTTAAATTCTTTAAAGAAGTGCTCGTTTCTTTGGGTTCAAATTCCTACCTTAGGGCTGGTTCACACTTATACGTTCATCACAATAGCTGCAATGTCAAGTGATGACTTGGAGTCACAAGTAGAATTCTCACATAACTTTTTCTCATCAGTCACAATTTGTCCATGGATGTCAATTTAAATGTTCAATACTATGACTGCAGCATTTGGGGAAATAGAAAATGGTAACCAGCAGCTGCCATAAGTGGCTCTGCTGCTGCCACTGGTTCAATGGAAGCAAAATGTTTTTAAAACAATAGCTGAAAAGTTATTTTTTAAGAACTTGTCATTCAGCGTTAATTTCTACCAGAATACTGATTCCCCACTGGCTTCTGGGACAATGTGTTTAAGAACTGTAAATATACCCTAGTAAAGCATATGTGCAATAATCTTAATACTAAAGCTAGAAACAAATATTTGGAACTGAATGTTTAAAATTTAAGATTTGGCTATAAATTGTGCTGCAATCACTTCTTTATGAAGGGCACAGAGCATGGGAGTCTGAAACTGCACACTCTAGTGCTTTTATTTTTCTCCATATCTTATTGTAGATGAAAATATTTTCCTTCTGTTTGCATCTAAAAACATTTAGGAAGTAAATGCTACTTTTGATGACCAGCTATATTACTAGTGAGAAAATATATGTGGTGCTGATATTCTTTTAACTTGCCCTTGGAGTGGTAGATGTTAAGCTTTCTGAATGCTGCTTTGTTCTGGTGACGGGAGAGATTTCTGTAGCAGGAAGGGAATTCACATTATTATTATTATTGCCAATGAAAAACCAAACTCACCACAAGAATGTCCTTATATCCCCTTGTAATTCCAAACATATTACTCCTTTTGCAAAAGCATGAGCAAATAAGGCAGGGAGACTTCCTAAAATTGGCTTTCTGGTTAGACAAACAATTTGTGGACTATATGCTAGAAAAAGAAGAGTGTGAAAGCAGGTCTCATTTTACAGGGTAAACCAAACAGACTCGTTTGCGAGTGTGCTGTGCTTACTTTTGTCTCATAACTTCCTGTAACAACGCTGGATAGGAATCTGACCGAAAGGAGGTGATGTGGAGATCAGAGAGCCCTAGCTTACTTTAGCTACAAATCTTCTATAAACCCCTGTGAAAAAATGATGCCCGTTTCCTAGGGTAGTAGTATATCCACTAGACCAATTAGCTAAGTAGATCAGACTCCCTGTTTTTCAAAAGCCAAGCCATGGACCCCCTACTTTTGAAAACATTGATCTCTATGGTAGTTTTTGTCATGTAAATGGTGCTGTGGACTCCCTGGGGTCCAGGGACCATGACATTAGACAGTATGATTGTAACAATAGCTAGTAATGGTTCCTCTACACATCTTGACTGAACTAAAACCCTGCATTTTACTATCAAAATGAACTTTCTGCATGCACTTGTCATGTATATCCACATTTGCATGTTGATCAGCTTAGAAAATGGCAGTTATAGAATTAATGCTACATGATGAGCATTGAAATCAGCAATCAGATGAATGAGCACAAACAATCTAAAGTTGTATCTAGACAAAAATTTGCTGCTTCTGCGATAGGTTTTTCTGTGTTTGGGGCTATGATTCTCTGTCAGAATAGATGCAGAGTTTGGGAGTCTGTCCAACCCTACTTTTTTTATAAGCAGGTTCCTGTTGTGTTCGGCAGTGTGATTTATCAGCCTCTGTTCCTTTAGAGATGAGGGGTCTTGCCACATTGACTTCTGCATTTTAAATCTTTGGCATTTACTATTTCACTCTATGTGGGCCTATTCTTGAAGGCAACATAGAAACTTCAGAAAATGCCAAATGCCACTGTGAGTTTCCTTATGCTGGTGCTAATCTTTAGAGGCTTTCGGAGGGCCTTTTTGGTAGTTGCGCCCATTCTGTGGAATGCCCTTCCATCAGATGTTAAGGAAATGAGTAATTATATAACATTTAGGAAACATCTGAAGGCAGCCCTGTGTAGGGAAGCTTTTAAAGTTTTTATGTTTTACTATGTTTTTATATGTGCTGGAAGCCACCCAGAGTGAATAGGGCAGCCCAGTCAAATGGGTGGGTTATACCTCTGCAACCAACTCTTCCTCTATCAACCCTATGACAGCTTTGGTCATCTAGTTGTATAGCAGCTCCCTGTGAGAATTGGCAAAGTAAAACACTGAAAAGGGGGAGCAGGTTAAGTTCTCTCTTGCACAAAAAGAAGAAAACGGTGTGTTTGTATGTTTCCCCTCATATGAAATGAAAGCTTAGGTGGGGCGATCCCTCCCTTGCTCTCCTTGTCTGGTGCCATGAGGTAAGAACTGTTTCAGATAGAAAAAGGGCCTTTACATCAGCTCTCCAACCCCTCATATCTTCAGCACACTCTCCTTATTGGCTTTTAGAAAGCGTTTCAAGTGGTATGTTTTGTTTGGCCTCTCGCATGGTTGGCTAATCTGAATCTCTTCCACATTTTCATATTGCGTTTTAATCTGCTTTCATAACTGTTATAGGCAGGGTTGAGCTTCAGTAAAGCAGCTCTCTTCTCCACTCCTCTCCTTTCCCTCAAATTCACTGGCCAAATCTGACTCCAGTCAAGTAGCGGAGGTTAGACAATCAAATTATTCCTGCAGTATCGGAAGCCTATAGTGCTCTGGCATCTATGGGGAGACAGCTCATATTGGGAATTACGTTGACATGACCATTGTGCTTGGGGGCAGAAAATTTACTTCTCTCCCTACTCCTCCAATGTTGCCCTGTTTATTATTTACAGGCAGTAACTGTTTTAGGTGCTTCTGATAGGTGCGCAAACTTCTCACACATGCACCACGCCAAACCTGGAAGTGATCTGAAAACGTCGCAAAAAGGGGCAAGGACGGAATGGGGTGTTTGCAGCCACAACTCTTTCATTCTCTTCTCTCCCCCCCCCCAATTTATTTATCATATTGGGGTGGGGGTTGTGGTGCTGCAGAGGAGAATTGACACCTGTCATGTATCCCCCCCTCCCTCAATTAATTCCAGGGTTTTAAAGAAGAGTAATAAATTGATGTAGGATTCCCCCCCCCACCTGATGACAGACTAAGACGCCTACCATAAATAGCAGCCTTGTTTCCAGATAACTTAAGAAATGCCTAACAGGTATTTTAGAATCTATCTAACATGAATGCCTTGCATGTGAAACTATTTGACTCGCATTCGTGTTAGGGATATATTACAAGGCATCCATAGTAACTGCGCCTCATTGGATACCATAATGTTGAGTCATGGATGATTCTCTTCTAGGGGATTTTCTTCCTATCAGAAAGGTAGCATCATCCTTCACTGAGTTGGAGAGGCTTTTTGTGATTGTGACATCCTTGGCATTGGATTGCTGTATGTGTGAAACTGTAGCACTGTATACATTCTCTGTTAATGTTCTTCTTCATGCAACCCCTTTGCTCACATTGGTTCCACTATAAGCATGCACACTAATGCTTACACCCAGAACAAATTTAGTTGGTCTCTAAGGTGCTACTGGACAATTATTTTATTTTATTTTATTTTATTTATTCTGACTGCATCAGACCAACACAGCTACCCACCTGAATCTATGAAATTCTTGTTATGCATGAATCAGAGTCCAAGCTTGTGGAGCTCTGAGCAAAGTTAATGAAGCTGAGATGCAAAAGAAAGAGTTAATGGCACAGCGACTTCCATTCTGCTGGTGTGCTGGGTTCACGCCCTTGCTTTGTTTGTCTAGTCTCCCTTGATAACCAATTAGGAGTTTCACACATTCAGGTTACCTTGGATCACTGCCTTGAAAACCTCTCAACAAGAGCATTGCTATTCCTGAAACTAAGCCTTGCCTTAAATTTGTGTTGTTTAAACATGTAGGATCTCTATAATGGGCACCATAATTGGGCACATAGAATAAATGCATTGCTTTATTATTACTGTATAACTTGTTGGCCCCTATGACACTTTAGCTGAAGAATTTTAAAAATAGTAACACAATATAAAAAGAGCCCTGGCTGGGTCAGATCAAGGATTCATTATGTTTCCAGCAGTTGCCTGCCAGATGAGAATGAGAATCTTGTAAGAGGGCATTAAGACAGTAACCATCTCCCATCATACTTTTACAGTTCTTATTTGTCCTTTCGTATAGCCCTGAAACTTAGAACATTGTTTCCTTTTTTACAGATTGGGCCCTGAAGGGGACATAGGAGGACTGGCCTAAACCCACCCCTGCTAATTCATGGCTATTTAAAGTTGCTTTCAGCCTTGAAAAACAGACTACCAATTTCTTTACGTGTGCCCCTGGGGTGCCTGCTAATAGAGCCCCATATCCAAAGGGATTTGCTGCTCTTTCTTCCTCAAATCCCAAAGAGACCCACTTACTTGCTTAGCGTATGGAATCAAGTCTGCAACTATACAAGGCAAAGCAGCTAGGTGTTGCTGTCTTCCAAGTTCTTCATACATATCTTGCTTACCTCCTGGCTTTTGCTACTCCTGAGTTAAAATACCCATGTCATCAAGGAATTCTGCATATATAGCTTTAGGAGGGAACTTTTTTTGTGAAACCCAGCATGCAGAAAAATGATTTCCCTTCAGTTGGATTGTTGTGTGGAGGGTGCAGAAGTGGCCACATGAGCAGCTTATTCATCTGAATGGTGACATGGCCAAATCTGAGATAGCTCTTTGCTTACATTTAAACCAGAGGTGAGAAACCTGTGACCTGTGGACTACAGCTCCCATAATCCCTGGCCACAGGCCATTCTCGCTGATGGAAGATGCAAGCCATTGGGAGGGGTGCAAGTTTCCCGTCCCTCATTTAAGTCATTCTGTGTATTGAACTGATGAGTTAAATAATGACTTTTAGTCTAAAATGCTATCCAGTCCCTGTTTCACTGCTACAGTAACCTAGAGATGAAACCAAAACAAGGGTGGAATCTACACACATATAAAAAACGCTGTGAAAATACTTTGTTAGAAAACGTTTTGAAAAATATATTGAATTTGCCATAGTTCACCTTCACCATCTAGTGTCACATTTGTATATTGCACTTTACAACACATTTTAAAAAGTTTTATTTACAGCTGTATAGCTGAGTCCAAGGTAAAGAAAAACATTTGTTGCTTAATAGTAGGACCTGTTCCTGGTTCCAAAAGAGGTGATGCTTGTCATCCTTATTATCTAACTAATTAATCTGCTTCCTTGACTTCTAATGCTGCTGTTGAACCTTTTACGAGTGGCCTTTGTAAGAGCATGAGTAGTGAAGCATCTTGAGTTGGTTGCTACATAACCATAGCATGCTGTTGCGTGCCATGTCACTTTAGACAGATCCTTGTAATAAAGAGTAATAATTAACCTTTGGAGCAGTTAAACAACTTTGAATGGCAATAAATCCTTGTTACCAGTGCGTGCATCTTGGGGAAGCTGCTCCTTGGAGCTCATTCAATGTGAGCAGCAAGCTGTGGCCCTTTGTTGTTCTTTAAAAGGTCCTGCTATGGCTTGAGAGTCCTAAGTATCTGTCTGAAAATCAAATTCCATCCAGGAAATGGCTTTTTAAATGTGTCTGGTTCCCATGAGGTGGGACAAACAGTTGCTACTGGAAGAAGGCTTAGAGGCAGAGTCCATTATTCACCCCACCCACGTATAGCACGAAGATAGTAGAATAAGCTGTTTTTGCATGCTGTGTGCCAATTGTCAGTGCTGGCAGTTGCTGTAGCAACCCCTTGTTTGGGTTTTTGTAGCTTATTGCTTTCTCCTTTTTACTCCTGGATGTGTCCATTCTCTCTTTTTTACAGTACATTTTCTATAGGGCAGCCTAACTGGTGTTGCCTATGCTCTGATAACCTCTATCTTAGATTACTGCAATACATTATACATAGGGCTGCCTCTGAAGAAGGTTTGGAAACCTCAACTGGTGCAGAATTTGGTGGCTAAATTGCTCACCAGGGCAAGACAGTTTGAGCATATTACAATGTTCTGCAGTGGCTGTCGATTAGTTTTTGGACCTAATTCAGACTGCTGGTTCTGACCTATAAAACCTTAAATGACTCAAGATCGCAATACCTCAAGGACCATATGAACCTACCCAGACCCTGTGATCATCCTCTGATGCCCTTCTTTGTGGACCACCACCATGAGAGGTCAGGAGGGTAGCAACCCAAGAAGGGGCCTTTCCTGCAGTAGCTCCCCATTTGTGGAATTATCTCCCCAGGGAGGTTCAGCTGGAAAACAACTGTACTTGCTCTGCAACTTTTACTAACATTAGAGGGTATGCTTCTAGGTAGGAGGACATATTTCACCCAATTTTCTGTGTGTTTTGGAAAGTGGTTTGTCTGTCTATTTGCTTGTTTGTCCTCTGTGGTTTGGACGCCTCTCAAAATTATCATTGCCAAACTCTGCATGAGGGTTCCTAAGGGGGGGGGGGGGCTTTGTTAATGTTTAGACACCAGGTGCCATTTGACTCAAAATGCTGGACCAAAATGTGACTTTGGCATGAGTTCATCTGATTTTTGACATAATGGGTCCAAACTCATAAAGTACACTATCCATTTATTTAAGAAACCAGAGTAGTCATGATGTCCAGTACCACACTACTGTGACACATTTGCAGTCACATCTTTTGATGTCTATAAGCATTCTTCTGTTGTCTATTCATATGTAGGCAGGACAGGTGGTATAAATAGATTTTTAAAAGTACATCACATCTGGTTGGCTTTAGCTTCAACATTTGTCTTACATTTCGGTCATGAGCCTAAATGGATGATCGACACTGTCCTTACCATTAAACCAAACAAGCACAACTCTTGTTTATGCTGGCAAAGAGAACCACAGGCTAAATATGACTTGTTTCACTGGGCAGCATGAAACCTTGTTCTGCCACATCTGTTAAATAGGAAAACAGGTAGCTCCTAATAAATGATAGGCAAGATAAATATGTATTAAGCGAATTTGTATCTGTAGGGAACTGCTTTCTGATTCAGGTGTGTTCTCTGCAACTTATGTGCGAGAGAATAACTTTTGGTATGCAAACACTGAATTCAGCAATGTGCAAAATTTAGTTTTAGCTTGGCACACTTTCTCCTATTACAGGAGCAAATGGGCAGCAATGGGAAAGTAGGATCATGAGGGAGGTGTTTGTCAATGATAAAATTTTTGAATTGGTCACAATTGTAACTTTCAGAAATATGCAAATATCCCCGTAGTGCTCACTGAAGTTCAGCTGGGAGTTTTTCCTTACTTTTTTAAAAAAAATAATCTGGGTTGGTGCCCAAAAATCACTGAAATTGGTTGGCTAGAGAGCTCCAAGTTTGCAGCTATTTTTACTGCTTGCTGTTGGCTGCTTGTTTCCTCCAGAGAACTACAAAGACGATTTGTTCTTTTCAAGTCCTTCTTTATTATGATTATGAATTGTCCAGTGCCAACTGTGAAGGAGGAAATACCGAATAACCCACTGTAGCACTGCAAATGTGCTGTCTGGAACAAAGACTATCCAGCAAATATTTATTGCTGTTTCAGGCTTTGCTGCCTTATGATGTGACCTTAATGTTGGTGTTTTCTAGATAAATAAATGTGATTTTTGTTTGTTCGTTAAATCGCTTCTCTAGCAATAGAATGGAAAAACTCAAAGCTTATCTAATATTTATTGCTGACATACCTCGTGGACCATCTCTCCCCATATTAAATGAACCAACCCACACCCGGCAATCATAATCTGAGGTCTTTCTTCATGTGCCTCCCCATGAGAGGTCTAGAGGGTGGCAACATGAGAACGGGCCTTTTCTGTGATGACTCCCCATTTGTGGAATGCTTTCCCCAGGGAGGCTTACCTGGCATCTGCGTTGCATATCTTCAGGCACCAAGCAAAAACATTCCTCTTCTCTAGGCCTTTGGCTAAATAAACAATCTATGGCCTTTTAAACTATGTGTGGGGGTGTTTATTGTTTTGTTTGCTGTTATGTATTTTTGTGTCTCCATACTGTAAACCATCCTGAGAACCTCATTTAATTAAAAGAATAATATAAAGAATAAGACTATAAATTGCCCAATTATAATACATTGTCCAAACAAATCCCGATATTTAAATTTGTTTCATGCCACTCCTTTTGTATTCTCTCAGTATTCTCACAGTGGAATAATCTCCTGAACTGTAGCTACCTAAAATCCAGGTTATAGGGCCTGCAAGCTAGATTCCAGGGAACTGTGATTCAAGGAGTTATGTAGGCAGTGGAACTGATGAACCATGGAACCACCTACAGAACATTATTGGCATGGGTAGCTTATTGCAGACAGACATTGTGCCGTTTCCATATACTATGTAAGAATCTGATTATTACATCATTATTTCTGTTCTTCTTGCCATTCTGTCATGTTGGCTGCAAGGGGCATGCTGGGCCTGTGTGTGGAGTATGAAGAAAAGAGCTGGGCAAGCATTGCTATATGGATCTGGATTTCTAAACTGTACCTGTTTAGACAAAATAAGACAGAATCCTTTATCATCAGTCTGAATTTATTGCAACCTGATTTTTTAAGACAATAGCCTACTTCACTGCATGCATAAGACTGTAGTGATCTGCAACCAGTATTAAAATTGTTTGCATGTTCTTTTTAGACAGGGTCAGCTGCTGGATCCCAGTAATCCCTGGTGCAAATTAAAGTCACTGGCTTTCAGCTTAAATAAAATATGTGCCCCTGCTTATGAAAGTTGTGAGTATTCACCATTTCATCAGATCCGGAAAATTACATCAAATGTTCTCCAGTTGAATACTCTTCTTAAAATCTTGAAGCCACTGCCTGAACACTGTTGCACAAGTAAACAAACACCAGCGACCAACAGTGTACAGAAAACCAATTTCTGGTCTGTATGTTTATATACCTGGGGCCTGAGGCACGAGAAAGTAACTTGGCTGAAAGGAAGTGCAAGGGGCGAGGGAGGGGTTGACATGCCCACTCTAAAAATGTCTGGTTTTACTACTACTCAAGTCTTTGGAATGTTTATGAATAAGTCTGTGAGTGAATGGGATTACAAGGCAGAAAGGACACCCTTTTAAGGCCTTTACAAGCTTTGCTTAAACTTCATAATCATATGTATAGTGTAGATGTTTAACACTGTTGTCTACTTAATAAACTAATACCTCTCCTTTTTCTTAGCACAGCTGACACTCCTGATACTATCCTTGATTTCATGAACATTATTGGTTTATGATCTGCTTCGGTTGCTGTGGCCTGCACGGTTGGCAGGGAATGCAAATTATTGTGGGATTCTGTGCTTTTTTGTGCTAAAAGGTTTTTTTACATAGTGTGCTTGGAATTTGATTTTATCATTTCAGATCTGGGTCTTTCTTGACCACTTGGGCAATACAATGTCAACATCTCCCATTTAAAAAATCTTTATTCTCCCAGCAAAGGTACTGCATCTAACCATAATACAGAAACTGGCAAACCCTGGACCAGATCCTGCTCTTTGGGAAGTTTCACTTCACTCCTGCTTTTGCATTCCAGGAGGGTAACTCCCATGGTGTCATCAGAGCTTGTCAGCAGTCCACCTTGAAAAATGAGGAGGAGCTTTGCCTTCCATCCCTACCTCCTCTGCTTTGTGGCCATCTTAATACCAATTGCTTACTGGAGTCTGTAAACCGGAGTAGATTCCTCTACATAATGGTGCCAGCTTTCTTAGTTTGGGGTGATTGAGGAGAAGATTAGCTTTTGCTTGTAAGGTTTGGGACAGGCTGTTGTTGCTGTATTAGTTTCAGAGCATTATGGTTGTGTTCACACAACTGCTAAAGAGTCTGGGGGTTGGGAACCTTAGGCTTTCAAGATGTTGTTGGACTAAAGTTTTCATCCTCCCTAACTGTTGGCCGTGCTGGCTGGGGCTGATAGGAGTTGAGGGTCCACAACAACAACAAGAAGAAGAGTTTGGATTTGATATCCCGCTTTATCACTACCCTAAGGAGTCTCAAAGCGGCTCACAATCTCCTTTCCCTTCCTCCCCCACAACAAACACTCTGTGAGGTGAGTGGGGCTGAGAGACTTCAGAGAAGTGTGACTGGCCCAAGGTTGCCCAGCAGCTGCATGTGGAAGAGCGGAGACGCGAACCCGGTTCACCAGATTACGATTCTACCATTCTTAACCACTACACCACACTGGCTCTCCTTGTTTGCTGAACACCTTGGAACCTTTACGTTTCGGCTCCTGAACAATCGAAAACTGGAAGTGAGCTGGAAGGTTTTCGAACAGTTTTGGGAAGCTGATTATCCGGCGTGGCTTCTGCAGCTTCTGATTGGCTCCAGGACACTCCTGCAGCCATTCGTAAGCCACGTCTTGGTTTTCGAATGGTTCCGGGACGGAACACATTCTGTTTGAGAATCAAGGAACGACTGTATCTAGAGAGCCACACAGTGAGGATAGAAAAGCTAGGAGCCAAATGGCTTCTGGGACCTGGGTTGTGGGTGCCAAAACAGAATGTATAGTTGCCTGGGGGGGGGGTTGGCAACACTTTTTTATTTATTCTTTTGATAAGCATGAATTAATATGCAATTCACATAAGTGACACATGGTTAATATCACATTTTTAGCAGAAATTGTTAATACATGTGTAATTTGGTGTTAGCAATAAGAACATTGGTGCCATACTTGAGTTTTCAAAACACTCTACTCTTCATTGTTAAACTCCTTAACATATTGTCTATCCTTAACATTTACTTTGAGGCTTCAAAGCACAATACATTTCAGTAATCCTTGAGTGTCAGCCAGGCGCAAAAAAAGGGCACCCAGACCACAAATGAAGAATTTTTAGGCGCGAAATGCGCCTGGAGCCCTGCTAATTTCGAACCCTGGGGCCACCGGTTTCCCATCCCTGCAATAGAGTCTGCTTGCTGTGAGGCAACAAATGCCTGCTATTTCTGGCTATTGACTTTTAAGTCCCACCTGTGGTGAAATGGAAGTACTACCACTCTCTTGCTACATAGGGGAGTTCTGTTTTAAGAACATATAGCTGCTGAAAAAGGCATATGGCAAGCAGTATTGCCAGACAGCAGCTCTGTGAACACTGTGGCATTTTTTCTTCTGGATACTGACATCATGAAGCCAATTTGTAGCTAAATATATGAGATTGTTTTCCTTATGTCACAGGGGCCACCTGTAGGCAAGTGCATTGCCCCAAATAGCCATGTGCCATCTTCATGAGGCAAATTTAGCTGCTTTCCTACTGTATATAGTTCAGAGTTGATTACAAGTGTATTTATTTATGTACCAATTATCTTTATCATCATCCTTAAGTCTCTTGAGTGCAAATTAGCCACTTTTGAGTCTGTTTGAAGGACTCTGGGTATTTCAGAAGCTTGAACTCTACTAATAAATTTTTTTAAGGAAGATGACTGCCTTGCCTGTTTTTTAGATCACTGTTCCGGCCATTGTTTCCATCTCCTTTTGTATCTTTAAAAAAAGTGTACGATTATGATGGGCTACTTCACCTATTAGTTGTTGACAAGAAATGGTGACTTGTCGGAACTTGCAAGCTAATGTCTCATACCTCTGTGTTTTTCCAGCTGGAGTTGCATCAGTTTTGTTTTGTCATGGAACATACTGTTTTTTCCTGGATATTACCATGGAGGGCTTGTTTCCAGTCAGGTTATATCAGAATTTAGCCCTTGCGTGTAGAGTGAGGGCTTCTCAGCATGAGCAGAATATACTCCCTTCAGATTGAGTAGCCGCAACTAACCCCTTCCCAATCCTGGGTCAGAGGGTTAAGTTCTAAGAAAGCTCGAGTTCCTCCTGTTAGTAATAGAGTACTGTTATGTAGTGTGTAGTGTTTAGTACAATGATTTTTAGCGGTAGGAAGACGAGAGGTTGGACAGTTGTTCCAATATCTTGTTGACATAGGCATGCAAATTACCTTAGACATGTCATCTTACACTTTTCCTGGAATGGAAATAATAACCAAAGATCAAATATAAATTTGCATTGCATCTTTCAGGGTCAAAAATGTGCTTTGTCCATATGCAGGGAAAGTTACTGTGGTTGTCACAGCTCTTATTAAAGTGTATCTTGGTAAAAGGCTAAGTTGCCTTGACTTCCTAATGTGTTTAAGATGGTTATTGGAAAGCATGTCTACTCCTTGACTATCAGAAATACGGTAGGTCTGGAGAAAGGTTTTTCTAGGCCAGAGGGTTTCAGACTTTTTCACCTAAAACTTTTGTGCTTAAGGACACTTACTTGTTGCCACAAACCTCCTGCTGAGTGCAGAGCATTCTTTGACATGTTCTTGAACAGCCTTCAATACGTTGCCTTCCAAATGTTAGACTACACTAACCATACTGTCTGGCGTTCCTGGGACATGCTCAGGGCCAATGGTGCTGGTTCTTCAGATCATCTGGAGGGCTTTTAAGTTGGGGAAGGCTGCTCTATGTTACATCATCATACATGCAGGTCACTAGACATTAGACTGCGCACACCCATGTGAACTGTGTGTGTGAGCAAACACCCTCTCTGTAGCTGTGTTGTGGCAGCGATGATAATAAAATATCCATTGATATGCCTCCAATTAATTTTGGGGTTCCCCAGTTTAAAGATGATGGTCCTAGTGCCTTAATATTTTTCCTTGGCTGGGTCCAATATATCAACAGCCATTTATGCCAGTATTTCTCTAACCTTATGTCCTCTCAAGTCCCCAGACCTGTTTGCAACCATATCTTCAGCAAGCAAATGTACAGAGTCCTCACACACAGCTGTACATCTCTAGTTCGCTGCTTGTAAGGCTTTGTTGACTGGAGTGCTAATCCAACACTGGCATTCGAAGAGGAGTAGGATAAGGCATTTCAGCCTCCCTCTTAAGCTAGCCAGTTAGTGAAGGAAGGCAGGAGGAGGGAGAGCTGCGCCCACATCTTTCCTGAGCTTTCATACTTAGCATAGCACATTTGGGTGGCTGCTATGCTAAACTGCTGCTAGAAATTTGCCTTTGGCTTTGCTTGCTGTAAGATTCTCTTCTTCCATGGAGGTTTGCCTCATCTTCATTGAGGTTTTATATTGCATCTCTTAGCAAGTACTTCTGGGTTTCTCTTGATCAGTGGCTCTCAGAGCTTCAGAGGGAGCTGATTTGTCGCTACCTATCTTCTACATTGTGTGTAGAGTGGTACCTTGGGTTAAGTACTTAATTCGTTCCGGAGGTCCGTTCTTAACCTGAAACTGTTCTTAACCTGAAGCACCACTTTAGCTAATGGGGTCACCTGCTGCCGCATGATTTCTGTTCTCATCCTGAAGCAAAGTTCTTAACCTGAAGCACTATTTCTGGGTTAGCGGAGTCTGTAACCTGAAGCGTATGTAACCTGAAGCGTATGTAACCCAAGGTACCACTGTATAGTACTGGGTGTGTTCTGGATGCCTTCTCATTTTGTGCAGGTGATTGCTAGGACCAAAAGGCCTGGCTGGCACCCTGTACAAGCCCCTAGTTCTCACAAGCAGCAGGTGAGGTGATAATCCTGTGTCTAGACTTGGTCACTTCAGACCGAAGGTGAGGTGTTGCATGACTGAATGCCTTTCCATACCAAATAATAATAAATTCCTGCAGAGAACTAGGTGTCAAGGAGCAGGGTTCTAGCCAAGTTTTCTCCTTGACACATATATAGTTGTTGTTTTAAATGAAGCAGCAGTCAGTCAAGTGAGCCTCTCCTGCAGCCTGAAGAGGTCTGTGCTCAGGATTGCCATCTCAAGTGTTATTTGGGAAGGCTGAGTACATGTTCAGGAATATGCCCTAGAACCCTCTCTGTACAACATTATGCATATCTTTCATGCTTAGATGTACTGTACAGGAGTTGTCAGCAAGATGAATAGATTTGCATATGAGAGTAGGGGAATTGCTATGAAATGTGTTTCCACATGGATTCTTTAGGGGACTTTATGCAACCCCATCAGTGTATTAGATCACCTGTGACCACCTGAACTGGTATTCAGAACATTCATTATTATGTTGGAGGGCAATTCCAAGACTGGTACCTAGCCATTCTTGTGCCTGCTGAGACTTATTGGATTGGCACCGGATCACTTTCTCTGTTACGTATTTGTTGTTGCATTTTCTGTGGTCCAGAAATAAAGCACCAGTCCTAGGGAGTTCAGGATGCTTCCATGACAAGCTGCGTACAATAATGTGTTAACATGGAAAATACACTGTAGCGTTGCATTAACATGCAAGGCATGAAATAACTCGTCAACAAAAGAGCAATAATACTGTGCTCAGTCTCTGTTGGGTTACATATTATCGTGCCTTAGAAAGTTTAATTTAACATTTCCCCATGAGTTTGCTACTGGTGATAATAAATGGTCTGTTTAAACCAAAAAATGGGAAGAGGAAACAAAAGGCAATATAGTATAATGTTTTGGTTACACTGGCATCTTCTTGTCTTGAATCAGCTTATGGGGCGCATCTAGTTCAGTTATTTCTGTGCGTTTTATGTTCTGCAGAGAAGGCCTGCTGCCTTTCCTGACTATTTCTAGGACTGGAGGACTAAATCGGTACATTCAAAAGCCCAGGCTCAAACACAATGTTCTATTCAGAAGTTCCCAGTGTTCACAGAGCAGTACCGAGTGCGAGTTTGACAAATGTAGAATATTTTTAAGAGAACAATGAAGCATCTGATGCTGCAATAGCAGCTTGTGGCTAGCTGATGGCAAGAAACAGCTCGGGATACCTATAAGAAATCTTGTCTTTCCGCTCCTATACTTCAATAGTAGGAAGCAGAGGGGCTAAATTGGCAGCAAGACTCAGTGTAAATTAAAGGGGGAGGGGGTTGCAGCTGGGTTTAATTTTCACAGAAAGTATGTCCCTTGTGTGTAATCTTCCATCTCCTATATGGTAGCAATCCAGGCCTGTCCTCTGTGACTCTGGTGGTACCCACTAGTGGTATGTACCGTATTTTTCGCTCTATAAGACACAAATTTTCCCTCCTAAAAAGTAAGGGGAAATGTGTGTGTGTCTTATGGAGCGAATGCAGGCTTCGCGCGGCTATCCTAGAAGCCAGAACAGCAAGAGGGATGGGTGTGCAGCGATCCCTCTTGCTGTTCTGGCTTCTGGGATAGCCGCGCAAAGCCTCTTCAGGGCAGGGGGAGCCTTCTTCCTGCTGCCCTGAAGAGGCTTTGCGTTGCTTTCGCTGAAGCCAGAACAGCAAGAGGGATGGCTGTGCAGCGATCCCTCTTGCTGTCCTGGCTTCTGGGATTCAGAATTTTTTTTTCTCTTGTTTTCCTCCTCCAAAAACTAGGTGCGCCTTATAGAGCGAAAAATACGGTAGTTCATACACTGCTGTGGTTGCTACAAGTTTTGCTCTTGGTTCATTCATAGTGCAGCGTGAAAGATTCTTGGCTTCACATGCCCTCCATGGTGATGTCTCCAGATAAAAGGGATCACTAAACTGCTACCCTTGTACAACACTTGTTTGTTTCATTAGAACTTAAGCTAAAGAAATTCATGAACGTGCCCCAGGTGATAGATTTTAGTTGCTTTACCAGGAAACATTTCTTCAGTACATGAAAATTGGCCAAAGGAGCACATTCCAAATCACACAGGTAAAATAGTGAGGAAGTCAAAACACTCCCGCCCCCTTTGTATTATGTCTAGATTCCTTTCATAAATGAGGATTGGTTTATGACCTCATAATGTAATGTGCTTGTTGTGAAGCTTTTCACCCCACACCTGTTGTTCGGAGTAAAAAGGGTGATTACTTGGGGTTGGAGGCAACTAAAAGAAAAAGTTGGGGAGAAAAGAGGTGAATGAGGTAGTGTTGAGTGAGTTATGTTTCTGCCATATTGGAGGTAAGTAGGGGAAACGAGGTAGATGCTAAGAAATGAGAATGAACAACAACCCAATGAATGTCTACTTGGAAGAAAATCCTATTGAAATCAATGAGACCTACCCCCACATCTGTGTGTAGAATTGCACCCTATAAGAGCAAAACTTGTGCCCCAGGTGTTGTTTTTTTAAAGAATGGGTTGCTAATTGGTTAAAGTGCCATTATTCTGAGTCCTAAGATGTTCAGTTTTGATGATAGCGTAATGCACAGCTGCAGGGTTTGGCATAATATGTCAAATTTCCTCAATGCCAATACCACATCATTAATGTTGACCCTGCTGAAAATTAGTGAAAACACCCCTCAACATTCCCAGAAGCATAATCTTTTAGGCACCTTAAAGAGCTTCTGCAGCTCAAGCAAGAGCCTGCATTACATGGGGCCTAACTTACTCTTTCCCCCAATTATTAACAAGCTCAGAAGTTTGCTAAATAGTGTGGTATTCAGGTGCAGTGTTTCAGAAGGGGCTAAATACTGCAGGTGCATCACCAAATCTTCTTTTACTTGACATTCCTTTGGCTCCTCCCTCTGTAAAGCTGTTACTTATGTTTTCATGTGTATATTTTGTGTGTATGTAACACTTCTGCCTGGATCACATTCTCTGTTAATTTTAGTGAAATGGAATTTGAAGCATGTGTGCTTAGATGTGCATTACCCTTTGTTTTGCATTATCCTAAAGGCAAAAAAACTCGTAACTCTTCTTTTCTTTGTCAGGGAGGTCCTTCCAGGTGCCTCCTATTCTATTCTTTTCTCTCTGTGTGCGTGTTCTTTCTTTCTGTGTGTATAGTATAATTACTTGGAGTTAGCTAGTTGGTTGGTTAAAACAAATTAGGCAGGTGGCAATGGTAACAATTTTTTTCTTGATTTATTGGCAGAAGGCACCATTGCTGCAGCCTGTCTGTTCCAGGAAACCAATCAGTTATCCCTCTGCTGCCTTTCTCTTTTCCTTTCTGCCATAATATCTGCAAATAAAACAGGCATCCCAAGCCTGGCTTGCACTCCGCAGCCCTCAAATGTGGAGGAGGAATGCCTCACAGTACCCACTGACGCAAGCAGAAAGAAAAGTGTTCTTACACTCCTGCGTTTAGTGGTTTGGCTTTTATTTGCTTCTGTCCAAGGTCTTTTGCTCTGTAATATGCCGAAATTGCACTGTGCAGAAAACAGTTTCCCCTCACAAACTCCATATTCTTGCTGTTTGCCTTTCCCTAAATAGTGGCATGCCCCATTTTTTCTTCTGTATTTCCCAAATCCTTCCACTTTCTTCTTGAACTGCTGCAATAACCTTTCAACATGCCTTATTTAGAGAAACAAGTTATTGAGCTGTATGTGTGTTCGTTCTAGCAGGAGGGCAGGAGGATGAATTTCTGGTCGGGCCAGTAAAAGTCTGACCTTTTGGCAACCCTAGAATTACAAGCCCATCCTGCTCCCCTTCCAGACTTCCTTCAAAGGAGAACTTGCCCCGTTTAAGAGTTTTGTGTGAGTAAATTGCTTATCCTTGCCCTGCCCTTGCTTCTCAGCCCCATTCAGGAAAGGAGGGGCTCCAAATGCACGCTGAATGGCATTTCCTACTCTGGAATTGGCAGCCCTTAATGCTGAGTTGAAAAGGGCGTAGGGCTCTTTGGTTTTCACTTGTAAATCTATTAACATTTATTGCAGGTGTGCATACTTCATAAGCAAGAGCGAAAATGAGATCAATGTCTAGGGAGGGTGTATCAAAATTCTGGGATTGTAAAACTCCATTGAAACCTGAACTCTCTGGGCTATATCTAACTAAATGCTATACTCAGAGCAGATCCATTAAAATAACTGGGCTTAAGTTAGTCAGATCCATCAATTAATTGGGTCTGCTCTGAGTAAGACTTAGTTGGCTACACTCCTTTGTCTTTGGACGCAAGTCAGTAATGCTGAACTTTCCCACTACTTACAAAGGAAATGCTTTCAGTAAGAAAACATTCCACACTAGATGAAATTTGGGATTCCGCCCCCCTTTACCTGTGTGTTCAGTGGGAAAAGAATTCAAATAGGTTGAGAATTTGTGAAACGGTTAAGGAATATCTCGTGTGAGATTAGCAGAAGGCGCTTGACTGCTGGGATTATTTTTTTTTGCAGCATCTTTATAGCAATCTGGATGTTATGCAGTAGCATGGGCGTAGCCAGGATTTTTGTTGGAGGGGCATGTATTTTATGGGGGGGGGCAGAACCTCAGCTATATATTTTTATTGATTTTGTTGACTGCCCCTCCCTGCCCCCCTCCCGGCTACACCCATGTGCAGTAGCACATGAAACTTAAAATACTGTATTTGGAAACCCTGAGCTCATGTAGAAGCCTCTGCTGAGTGGCTGTTTTACGGTACTTTAGAAAACACAGGCAACTCCATATAGCACTGGTATACATCAGCAGCTGAGCTGAGCTGAGCAGGGAGCAACCTGTGATCTTCACTGCACACTTGGTTTGGTCTTCCTTTCTCAAATTGAGCAATGGAAAAGGATTTGTCATATCCTGCTGTGTGTTTTAAGGGCATGGCACTGTGTTTGGGCCAGGATTGTGGTTCAGTCAGCTATCGTCTTTTAGAGTGAGTTAGGAAGTATGCTGATCCCACCTAGTGGTGAAGGATCAGTAACAGGCTGCAGAAGATGGGGAGGTGTTGTGTGTGTTTTGTTTTTTGTTTTTTTGAAAGAATGTGGCAGGCAGGGAAGAAGAGGCTGCACAGTAAACAATCTCCTAGGTCAGGGGTAGGCAACCTAAGGCCCGAGGGGCCGGATGCGGCCCAATTGCCTTCTCAATCCGGCCCACGGACAGTCTGGGAATCAGCGTGTTTTTACATGAGTAGAATGTGTCCTTTTATTTAAAATGCATCTCTGGGTTATTTGTGGGGCATAGGAATTCGTTCTTTTCCCTCCCTTTAAAATATAGTCCGGTCCACCACATGGTCTGATGGACGGTGAACCAGCCCATGGCTGGAAAAGGTTGCTGACCCCTGTCTTAGGTCATCCATAGGGAAGGCTCTCACATTGGTGTGCTAGAATCCTTTTGGACCCCAAAAAGAGATTAAAGATGCAGAAGTTTGAACTTAAGAGCCTGCCCTTTATGGTTTCTGTGCAGTCACACACATGCAGTCTGGAGCATTTAAGACATTTCTAGAGCTTCATTTTAGTCTCTACCCTCAAGTAGGGAAACTCGGTGCCATGTGTCTGACTTGAGAGTAAGAAAAACATCTCTTTTCCTCAGCTCTGGTTTGACAATGTTGTGAACTGGAAGAGACAGCAGCAGAAGAGTGCCCTATTGTTGGACCTATTACTTATAAGGCTCAGGGGGAGCTGGCAGATGCTGACAAATGCCTCCCCGGGCCCCCACCACCTAGCAAGATATTCTGCTTGAGAAAGCCACAGGTTAAAGGGAAACAGTGTGCCCGAAGTGATCCTGCTCCTCCAGCTCCAGACCTGCCAAGATCACCCCCAGAACCCCAGAGCAGAGGTGGCAGCATGCCTGAGTGGAAGCCCAGAGCCAAAGTTACAGTGCCCATCTGGCATTATAAGCTCTCTGGGCTCTGAGCCCTGCTCTTGAGGAAGAAAACCTGAATTCCTCTTCTGCTACAGATCAGGGCCACCATGACATACCAGGAAAGGATAGAGCAGCAGAGCAGAACTTAACAGGGACTTGCCAGCTGCAAAGCAACACATTATTCTGCTCATTATTATCACATTAGTCCTTGACCCTCTTGACCTTTCTGATAAGGCAGAATTTTTGAGTCGCATACCAGGGACTGGCCACTTGGCCTTAACATTATGTTATGTTATGAGCTTCTCTTGTGAACTTTGCTCGTTCTGCTGTTGTGTCTCTCTCACACATTCCTTATCTTTCCTTATGATTTGTACAGTACTCTTTCATTGGTTTCCAGACACATTCCTGACATTTATTATACCTTTATTATTTAAAAAAGAACTTTGATCACCATGCCATATTTTGAATGCTCTTACATTTCCCCTCGTTGTTAACAATAAATATTGTGCTATCATCTCCTTGTGTGTGGCTTACTGGACTTAAAACAAAAATGTTGTTGAGCAAAGTTTCCTAGCTTGGAAGCCCACAGCCTTTTGTTCAGGAGTGTCTTATAATCACATCCTGTCTGCACTGCTTGCACTTTACCAAGCAGGCATGCCACGATACAACCCTTTGACATGGAGCTTATCTCTGAGAAATTCCCTTAATACCTTTGGATGAGATAGCTGCATCAGGGTCCCTGAAACTGAGAGTCTGGTGAGTCAATCCCTTGAGTGGATTGTAGAGTTGTGTGAACCATTTTTTTCTGTTTGAGAAAGCCTTCCACACAGCAGATATACACAGTTTAAGTAGCGTGACTAATTGGATCATGCACTTTGCAGTAGTTCCCCTCTCCCTTCATTCCCTCCCCTTACCTGAAAATAACAAGAGACAAAAGCCTGGATAAGGAGAGTTCACTAATATGCTATCTCTGCATTCATTGCTAGGACTGACAGCACTTCCTCACCCCAGGGATTGTATCAGCATGCAGTGCATCCTTGCTACTGAGTCAGTTTATGAGAAAGTTGTTTGAGCCTATGGTTACTGTGGATTTTTTGCTCGCCTTTAAAGCTGCCTTTCTTGTGGCTTTAATGTCAGCTAGGTGTGCAAGTGAGTTATTACGCTCTGACTTGCCTTACATCAGAGCTTTCCAAACTTCTCATCTTGGTGACACATTTTTTTAGGCATGCATCATTTCGCGACCCAGTAATTCAGTTTTATTAGCAAAGAGGAGGCGAAACTAACCCCTTTCCAGCTCCAGGAGCATTTGCGTGACACACCTACACCCTGCAGTTGACACACTAACGTGTTGCAACACAGAGTTTAGAAAGTTCTGCCTTATATTATCCATACACAATGGCAACATTATTCTATAAGCCGATATCCCTTTCCTAACTTGAATACAAAGTACCTTGGAATTTGTGTTTAGGAAGGATGTGTGTGAAATACTTTTTTTTTTTGTTACGGCTACACTGGGAATTTAGACTTGATTAAGAGTTTTTTGACACAACCTTTTACATTTGTATTGATGCAAACTGATTTTTCCCAACTAGATTTTTTAATGTTTTTAAAGTGGTCTTGTTTAGTACTTCAGTTGTCACTTTCTGTATCGTATATTAAAGTACAGGCAAATCCCAATTTACACGGAGGTTGCATTCCAATGCAACACACATTTAAGTGAAAAGTGAAATATTTGAGACACCATTGAAAAAGTCTGCAAGTACCCCATTCTGCCCCCACCATGCCCCGTTCCACCCACTTTTGTGATTTTTTGGGTCACTTCCGGGCTTGGCGTGATGTGAGTGTCCACAGTCACACACACATATTGAATGTGCATAAATGGGGGGGGGGGGTTGCCTGAACTAGCTTAATATTCTTCTAAAAGATGTTCCACAATAGTGAGATTGGTATTTGGAGCCTTGATAAGCAGTCCTGGTAGTAGGACTGTCATCACAACTTCTTACACATGTTCACTTGAACCTATAAAAATTGTCATGAGAGCTAGATTCTTTTTCAGTGTAATAAAAACTGGTTCTCAGGATGTCTAATTCTGCTTCTAGATAACCAGATTCTATGTTTACATGGAAAACTTGGCGGCATGTACAGTGCCTATAATCCTTCCAAATGTACTACATATGTTTTCCATACAGGCTTTCAAACGTTATTACCTTTCTGTTAGTCTGTGAAATACTTGGGTCAATTGACTAACGGGTATGATCAAAAGCAGCTGAGAAGATGTGTAGAAGCTCATGTATGCTCTTTGAAGTTAACTCTCTCTGTGTCCTTTGCCTTGCCCTGCCTAGGTTTGAAAAGGGACGGATCTACACTTTTATTGGGGAAGTGGTCGTTTCTGTAAACCCTTACAAGAACTTGAATATCTATGGACGGGACATGATCGAGCAGTACAAAGGTCGGGAGCTGTATGAGCGGCCCCCTCATCTCTTTGCTATTGCGGATGCTGCGTACAAAGCCATGAAGAGGCGATCAAAGGATACCTGCATCGTAATATCAGGTGTGTTGCAGGGTACCTGCTACCTCCAACCTGAGTAACATTCTAACAGCCCATTTGAAAGTTGAAGCAAAGGAAGTGAGTCTGGCTGCAATTGTGTTGTTTCTTCTAGTGCAGGGATGCAGCAGTCACCCTGTAGTTGTTTTTTTCTTCTCCTGTTGCCTGTTGTTTCCTGTTTACGCACGCACGCACGCGCGCGCGCACACACACACACACGGCACTCAAGTGGCAGCAAAAGTACAATCAGCATTCCTAATTTTGCCCAAAAGGACCCAGTTGAAATAATGTCACCCACCCAACACTGCTTTTGGGATTGGTTTTAATGGTGCTAATATGGTTCCATTGGGTCAATCCGTGGCAAATTAGGAATACCGCCAGGCTGCTGGCTTGCAGCTTTGCTGAGACTTGAAGTGTCAACAAAGCTTCAAAAAACATAGATGAAGCAATTCTACAAACTATGCTTTTAGCAGCGCGCCTTTCCCAACTTTCTCCCTCTATAACACCCACCCCATCTCCAGTACAGTGGTGCCCCGCAAGATGAATGCCTCGCAAGACGGAAAACTCGCTAGACGAAAGAGTTTTCCATTTTGGAGGTGCTTCGCAAAACGAATCTCCTATGGGCTTGCTTTGCAAGACGACAATGACTTGCGAGTTCCTGCTGGTTCCCCCCCTTCCCCCCCTTTTTCTAAGCCGCTAAGCTGCTTATCAGCTGATCCGATCAGCAGATAATAGCGCTAAGCCGCTTATCAGCTGATCCGATCAGCAGATAAGCCGCTAAAAGCAGCTAAGCCTCTTATCAGCTGATCTGATCAGCAGATAAGCCGCTAAAAGCCTCTAAAAGCCTCTAATAGCGCTAATCCGCTAATCCTTCAATGGGCTTGCTTCGCAAGACGAAAAAAACCGCTAGACGAAGAGAATCACAGAACGGATTCTTTTCGTCTTGCGAGGCACCACTGTATAAAACTTAGAATATAAAGAGTTGTAATCTGTTGAATCAACCTCAGCTTAGGGCCAGACAGTGCTTTTTAAAGAGCTGAACATTGCCTGAGAGCTGTTTTGCTTCCTATGGTTTTCATGTTTCATTTTTTCCACACTGGTCAAAAGGGTTTTGCAGTGCTTTGAGGCAAATCCCACCCTAAAACCTGTTCACCAGAAGCAAAAGTGGAATGAATTTACATACCACAAGTTAGCAGTTCCTCTTTCTGTCCATCTTCTACTGCCTCAACACTGTATGCAACTTTCTAGAATGCCATACAGAGATCTTGCCCACTTCTGCAGTTGATGTTCTTCAACCAGAAATGCTACGAGTTGAATTTGGGACAGTACATGGTCAACATACGTCCTTAAATTCAGCTTGCATTAAAAACTGACAAACCAGAAATGACTTAAACAGCAAAATACTGTAGTACCGTGTAGAGTGAATGCTGAGAATAAAATGTGTCCTCTTTATAACTACTACAATGTGATGGTTTTGAACTCTTGTGAAAGCTTAGAAAACATTTTTTCCCCTGCCTGTGCCCCCAGGTGAGAGTGGAGCCGGCAAAACAGAAGCAAGCAAATACATCATGCAATACATAGCTGCCATTACTAATCCAAGCCAGAGAGCTGAGGTAGAAAGGTAAGGCGACTATGGTCCTGGGAAGAGGGAACATGTTTGGAATGTAATATGGTACATGGGGCCGTCCTTTAATAATTACCTGGAAGCTTCAACAGCATCTTGCCGCTGAATTGTGTGAAGGCTGGGGTGATTCTGATAGCAAAGGACCCAATTGCCCCTACCTGGCCCCGTGGTTTCTAAGCACAGCTCCAGGTGCTAGTATTAAAGTGGCTTGAGTCCTATATGTCTTCAGTGCTGTTTCTTTCTGTATGTTCCATTACAATCTCTACTGTTTGGTTCTTTGTCCTGGCCTTTGACACCCAATATATGCGCTTCAGGGGAGGGATACTGTCTCAGTGGTCTAAACCACTGAGCCTTTTGGGCTTGCTGATTGTAAGGTTGGCAGTTTGAATCCGTGTGACAGAGTGAGCTCCCGTTGCTGTCCCAACTCCCGCCAACCTAGCAGTTCAAAAGCATATCAGTGTGAGTAGATAAATAGGTAACACTCCGGTGGGAAGCTAAATGCCATTTCTGTGTGCTCTGGCACTTGTCAAAGTGTTCTGTGTGCCACAGGTGGTTTAGCCATGCTGGCCACATGACCCAGAAAAACTGTCTGAGGACAAATGCCAGCTCCCTCAGCTTGAAAGCAGAGATGAGTGTTGCACCCCAGAGTCAAATTCTACTGAACTTAACTGTCCAGGGGTCCTTTACCTTTACGTGCTTCAGGGCTCACCCTATTCTTGTGATTGTAATGTGTTTTAACTGTTTTAAGTTTTTAATTTAAAATTGTTCTAACCTGCCCTGGGACTTGCTGATGAAGGGCAGGTAATAAATTTAAAAATAAGAAGTAGAATGGATCACATTTGGACACCAAGGACGCGTAGTGCATGCCCTAGGCTGCATATTTTCCTTCCATTGAATGTATGCCTTGGTTCAAGAGTTGCTTTGGCCTGGATTTTATTGGGGAAGAGATTGAGCTTTCAATGTGCAATGTTGGAGTTGAACAGACTGGTGTTTTTTTATGGGGGTGAGGTTTAGATACAAACAAAGAATACAGTGTCCAGCAGTGCTGGATTAAGCCACATGCCGGAGGGGAGCTTTATGTTGAGACATGTTTTGGGCTACTTTACTTGAGCCTTTCATGAGCACAGCTTTTTTAATCCCACAAAATCACTAATGTGGCCATTCCGCTCCTTGCATATAAAACATGTTGATATGCAAACTTAGAAATACATAACGTCTAGACCTGGTTTCCTGTTCCTTTTTGTTCCTGTCTGCTCTCCAAAGGGTGAAGAACATGCTGTTGAAATCCAACTGTGTCCTGGAAGCCTTTGGCAATGCCAAAACCAACCGAAACGACAATTCCAGCCGGTTTGGAAAGTATATGGATATCAACTTTGATTTCAAAGGGGACCCAATAGGTGGGCACATCAATAATTACTTGCTGGAAAAGGTAAGTTTGCCTTGCCAATAAAAAGCCATCATGATTTTTCGTGGACTTATTTTAGAAATGATGAGAAGGATTACCATATTGTATGCATCCGCTGAGGAAAGCTCATGGGATAAGAACATGCCTTACTCCCAGCAGGGCAAAAATCAAAAGAGTTGGCTTTAGCATAGTGAGCTTTCCAGAAAATAAAATCACAGCAGATG
This sequence comes from Podarcis bocagei, assembly GCF_964188305.1. NCBI lineage: Eukaryota > Metazoa > Chordata > Lepidosauria > Squamata > Lacertidae > Podarcis > Podarcis bocagei. Next base: position 15,968,641 of record NC_138138.1, on the reverse strand, counting down.
TCAAATGCCATGGTTTTAAAATAGAAGATCATGCCGCAGTAACAGAACTTTCTATTACACGTTCAGTCAGGGGTTGATGAAAACCTCACTTAAAAATGGACTAGATGGTGGGACTGTTTTGCTTTGCGTGACTATGAGAGCTGGCTGACTTTCATGTGGATTTCTGTGACAGCATCTGGCGTTTTGGGTGTGTGTGGTTTTTTTTAAAAGCATCTGCATTTGTTGCCCTCGAGCCTCTTTGCAGAATGAATGTAGTCTCAGCCTCTCTCTCCCTCCCTCTCTCTCCATCTCAGTCTCAGGGGTTATTCCATATTTGGTAGTCATATGCCCATTTGCTCATAGTGACACACTTGGGATAATTTATTTATTACAATTATATCCCATCTTTCCCCTCCAAGGAACTTAAAGTGGTATGCACAGTTCTCCTCCTCATCATTTAATCCTCACAACAACTGTATAGGTTCGGCTGAGAGGCAATGACTGGCTCAATATCACCCAGCGAGTTTTATGGCTGAGTGGGCATTTGAACCCTGGTTTCTCAGCTCCTAGTCTAACACTCTTAACGACTACATTGCACTCAATCTCAACCATTATAGCTGCGATGGCTTGCAAGGCATTTTAGTGATTTATTTTGAGTTGTTTTTTTAAAAAAGTGATGTTGGTTTCTCTCTCAAATTAAAACATGAAGGCATTTCTGCTGGTTTGGTAAGCATCCCATTTTTTAAGGAGTTGGCCCAGTTTGGTTCATTTGGAACAGGCCCTAGACAGTGGCGGAGGAAGGGGGTGCAGTCTGCCCCAGGTGTCATCACTGGGGGGTGTGTGTGACAAAATGAGTTTTTTTATAAAAAAACTGGGCTCACGAAACTTTTTAGGAATGACATGGTGACTTAGGCGCCTGCAGGTTCTGCGCTGCCTGAAACGGCAGCATGGGACCTGCGTCTGCCTATTGCCTCTCCCTCAGCTGCCCCATAGCTGAGAGGAAGGCAGCGGAGAGGCTCCAAGCATCAGAGAGGCTCCAAGCATCAGAGAGGCTTGCCCCACCCCCATAAGCGTGGATCGCCCCGCCCCCAGCTGCAGGACACAACCCCACACCAGGCACCCGAGCGGCTAGCTACGCCGCTGGCCCTAGATACAGTACTTAAGAAGAGTTCTGAAATCTTGGATTACCTAGGAAGAATGGACTAAATTTAATGATTATTTAGTTAAATATGTTAAGTTAAATTAATTGGAAACAGCTTGCAGATACTTAATTGGCTTAGGATTTTATATAAGTTAAGTGATGAATTAATATGTTCAATTTCAAAATGAAAAGATTTAAGGATGTTAAATGTTCAAGTTAAATTTTATAAGAACTATGATTTGGAAAACCGTTAAAAGGACATGCATTGAAATTCAACCAAGGGGAAGCGAGGAAGTCACTTAACAATGTTAATAAGTGTAATTTTTAATAAGGTTATGATTTACGTTTGTTTGTCTTAGTTTGTTTATAATTTTCTGAAAATCAATTTAAAAAATGGGGGGGGGGAGAGAAATCTTGGATTACCTAAATACTAATGGAAATAATACCCCATTTGGCATTGCCATGTCCTCTTTCAGCCAGCTTTTTTGTTGCTCTAAAGTGCTTAATAGTAACTTTTGGGCATTCCATCCCACCTTTAAGTGGCTCAGCAAATAGACCATAGCCGTCCTGTGCCTCTATTGTAAATCCAAAGTGTAACTGCTGCCAGTGCTGTTTACCTAGTTGCTTGTGCAATTGCAGTACTAAAAAAAACACCACCACCACCTATTTGTATTGGACTTTTCAATTTGCGGGGGTGGGGAGAGACGTTGGTGGCAATAAGTCATCAAAAATTTACAAACAGACTCAGTACATCAAAACAGTCTAGACATGTTAGTTACTAACTAACTAACTAACTAAGTAACTAACTAACTAACTAATGTTATATAGGAGGTTTCCCACTCTGGTGTTCTGGCCTGAGCCCTCCAAAACTTTGCCATGACACCACTGATGCCTTAGTCAAGAGACTTAAACTATGTTGGGGTAGCAAAGCCAACTCATAATCTTTCCCTTGTTTCTCTTGTTTCTCTCTAGTCACGGGTGATTGTGCAGCAGTCAGGAGAGCGCAACTTTCACTCCTTCTACCAGGTGAGCTGTTAGCTTGGTATGCTAAGGTGAAATCAGCAGCCGAGTGAGTGAGTGAGTGCCTCTGAATTCACAGGAAAGACCGCTTGGTTGCCTTTTGCAGTGTCCCTCATTGTGTGTAAAATTTTCAACAGATGCCACATCCCACTTTGTTCACTAATCCATGCAGGGTATATGCTTGGCTTTGACTTGCCATTTGCAGTAACTTGCAGATCATCAGCTCCAACCCCTTGCTCTGCTCAAAGGCAGGTTCTTCAAGCCTTACTCATCCAAATCTAATCCTCATAGGGTTTTTTGTTTTCGTTTCTCTTGGAAGGGTTGGTGATGCCGGTTCTAGATACAGATGGAAATAATTTCCCTATATTTCCTGCAAGCAATTAGAGTAACTGGATTCCTGTCTTGAACTCCTCAGCAGCAGACTATTCCTTTGGGGTAGTCCTTTCCAAAAAGACGACCTATGTAATTAGCTAGGGTTGGGAAGTGCTCTTGTAAGGTTGCCTGCTATAGCTTCCTGTCTTAATGGCAGTGCATTGTGTTGCTAAATCTTCTCTGTACAACTTTTTTATTGAATAATAATACTAATATAATAATTTATTATTTATACCCCGCCCATCTGGCTGGGTTTTCCCAGCCACTCTAGGCGGCTTCCAACAAAATATTAAAATACAGTAGTCCATCAAACATTAAAAGCTTCCCTAAACAGGGCTGCCTTCAGATGTCTTCTAAAAGTCTGGTAGATATTGTTCTCTTTGACATCTAGTGGGAGGGCATTCCACAGGGAGGGTGCCACTACCAAGAAGGCCCTCTGCCTGGTTCCCTGTAACTTGGCTTCTCACAGTGAGGGAACCACCAGAAGGCCCTCAGCGCTAGACCTCAGTGTCCTGGTAGAATGATGGGGGTGGAGACACTCCTTCAGGTATACTGGACCGAGGCCATCTAGGGCTTTAAAAGTCGGCACCAACACTTTGAATTGTGCTCGGAAATGTACTGGGAGCCAATGTAGATCTTTCAAGACCAGTGTTATGTGGTCTCAGCAGCCACTCCCAGTCACCAGTCTAGCTGCGTCATTCTGGATTAGTTGTAGTTTCCGGGTCACCTTCAAAGGCAGCCCCAAGTACAGTGCATTGCAGTAGTCCAAGCGAGATATAACCAGAGCATGCACCACTCTAGCGAGACAGTTCACAGGCAGATAGGGTCTCAGCCTGCGTACCAGATGGAGCTGGTAGACAGCTGCCCTGAACACAGAATTGACCTGCGCCTCCATGGACAGCTGCAAGTCCAAAATGACTCCCAGGCTGTGCACCTACTCCTTCAGGGCCACAGTTACCCCATTCAGGACCAGGGAGTCCTCCACACCCACCCGCCCCCTGTCCCCCCAAAACAGTACGTCTGTCTTGTCAGGATTCAGTCTCAATCCTCCAGCCACCTCCAGACACTCTCACAGGACCTTTACCGCCTTCACTGGTTCTGATTTGAAAGAGAGGTAGAGCTGGGTAGGGTGATTCTGTCGTAGTTTTGTGCCATCAGATAAAGAACTCCTCACCTTTTTGAGATCTCTTCAGTGTGTTTTGAAAACTGCAGAGAAACCCCTTCCCTCCCTTTCAAATTCCAGCAGTAGCTTAGTAAAATTAATTCAGGTGGTCTAAATGATCATTATTATTATTTATTAAATTTGTATACCGCCCTTCATCCAAAGTTCCCAGGGCAGTTCACAGCAGAAAAATACATAGTAAAACAAAAACACATGGACCAAGGTGCCACATTTATAGGGGCAGGCAAGGTGACCTGAGAATGGCCAGCCCTTCTGACCCATAGGGAAATTTTTCTACTCTCAACTATGACAGTGAGCTCTTGCGTGTGAAGCAAAACCCCAGCCATGCATCCGAGAGGAAATGTAATTGCTCTTCTAGTATTAAGACTGCCCCATCCAAAATCCCAGAGTTGCCAGGTGGAAGATCTTAAAGGGTGGAGCAAATACGTTATTGAACAATATTTACTGCAGTCTACACGTCCAGGGTTATAAACCACGGGAAGGCTATACCCCCTGCCTCCAAGAAATAATTTTGCGGAAAGGGGGAGACCAACCTCTTGCCATCCGTAGAGTGAGTAGTGAAGGAGCAGCTGCTCCATTTCTTGCTTTCTTCTTTCCTCCTCAGTCCATGTTCCTCTTGAACCATGTCTCTTCAGATTGTGGGCCTGTGTGCAGGAGCTGTACACAGGCATGGGCAGAAAAAAGATTGGGATCTGCTGGTAGTTCTCTGGGTCATTTGCAGTGAATTAACAAGGGTTTCTGACTGCTAATAGCTTTAGTAATAGAACCAACAAAGGTGACTTTTCCCACATAAACTGGTATTGAAAACAAATGCCTAAGCTTAGAATATGTTCTGAGGAACTCCTGTCCATCATTTCTAACTATATGTCTTTCGTACCTGGCTTTGGTAGGGGATGTAGATGGCGCTGTGGGTTAAACCACAGAGCCTAGAGCTTGCCGATCAGAAGGTCGGCGGTTTGAATCCCCACAACAGGGTGAGCTCCCGTTCCTCGGTCCCTGCCCCTGCAACCTAGCAGTTCGAAAGGAAGTAGATAAATAGGTATATCTCCTGCAGGAAGGTAAACAGTGTTTCCATGCGCTGCTCTGGTTTGCCAGAAGCAGCTTAGTCATGCTGGCCACATGACCTGGAAGCTGTACGTCAGCTCCCTTGGCCAATAAAGCCAGATGAGTGCCACAACCCCAGAGTTGTCTGCGACTGTACCTAATAGTCAGGGGTCCCTTTACCTTTACCTGGCTTAGGTATGTATATCTTGGGGTTTTAGAAACAGAGAAGGTAGATTCAATGAACCTGAAGTCTGCCCACCCCTGCTGTACAGCATTTAGAACTTTTTAAGTACTTTTGTTGATAGTAACAATAGTATAAAAGCTGAAAAAGAAATTAATTTGGACAAATGACTCTCCGACTTTCTCTTCAGCTACTCCAAGGAGGTTCTGAGCAACTTCTACGTTCCTTACATCTACATAAGGATTTATCTGCCTACAGCTATATTGGTACTGGAGTGCAGTTAAAGGTAAGGGTGTTGCCTACTCATGAAGAATCTCTTTTTATTGGTCCTTTTGAACTGTGGCATGATCAGCCATACTGTGGGCTCTGTGCAGCTCTAGTGAATTTATGCATTTATGCCAATTTAGTTAGCTGGTTTGGGCATGATGCTAATAGTTTAGCATTATAACGCTAATAGTTTAGCATTATGAGAATAAGCCTTGGATACATGTGTTCCTCCCTTCCTACTCAAGAAACCTCACACAGAGGAATTAGAAAAAATCTGCTTTTGCTCAGTTTTGGATTGACCACAAACCTGCACAAGCTGCAGTTGTTTTTACCAATGTTGAATGGAAACAGTCCAATAGATTTAGACGAATCAAAGTGGTCACATTTCCCACCCTTTCTTCCGACATAGATAATGCACCAGGGTTGACCAAGGCAGTTTCAGTTCCCAAACCAATCTGAAATTAATCCGGATAATCAGCTTTATTCCAAAATGTCTTTAGAGTTGTCTGACCACCACCCACTTTGAGTACCTCGTCCCCAAAATGCAAATATATGAGATTGACCTAGAGTTTAACAGGGTCAAGCAATGGTTTCTTAAAACAGGAGAGTGTCACAACTGCCTCCTTAAAACCACGGGAAGCACGCATTTAAAAGAGAAGGGGAGAAAAAGAATGCTGACCATCTATAGTTCGATTTTGCTTTTCTTGGATTATACCAGCATATTGTGGCTTGAAATTCTCCACATGCCTTGTGTACATCCTTTGGTAAAATAGGCTGAAACAATTGCAATTGGTTACCCATGGCTACCAGCTATGATGGCTATGTTCTGCCTCCACTGCTGGAGGCAATGTGTCTCTGAATACCAGTTAATAGGAATTACAGGTGTGGAAAATGTTTGTTGCGCTCGGGTCCTGGGTTTCCTACAGGCATCTGGCTGACCGCTGTGAGAACAGAAGGCTGCACTAGATGAACCAGAAGGCTTTTTAATGTTCTTAACTAAGTGGCCTTTCAGCACAGACTCCACAGTCATCGTGGCATGTGAAATGGATTATCCGCTATAGGTTATACAGTGGTACCTCGGGTTACATACACTTCAGGTTACATATGCTTCAGGTTACAGACTCCACTAACCCAGAAATAGTACCTCGGGTTAAGAACTTTGCTTCAGGATGAGAACAGAAATCGCGCGGCGGCAGCAGCGGGAGGCCCCCCAAAGTGGTGCTTCAGGTTAAGAACAGTTTCAGGTTAAGAACGGACCTCCGGAATGAATTAAGTACGTAACCAGAGGTACCACTATATACTGAAGACATATAGACTTCTACCTGATGATAAATTGACTCTGAGGAGGAGTCATAGTTCAAACCACACAGGACGTTTTCTGTTTTCAGAGTAAATATTGTGCAATATCTCCAGGGTTTTCTTCTTCTTTTCAACTCACCAGTGCAGAAATGTCCGCCATGATTTTTCTTGTCTAATACTGCACCATCAGTGTGCATGAAGTGGTCTTGCATCTGATTAATTTGTTGTTGCTGCTGCTTCTTTTTCAGTGTTCTATTAATGATGGTGCTGACTTCAAAGCTGTCGCTGATGCTATGAAAGTGATTGGATTTGAACCAGAGGAGGTTCAGACAGTATATAAAATTCTAGCTACCATTCTCCATTTGGTGAGTAAGGGGGCGCCATGTACACAGAGATGGATCTCTGGGCTGCTAACATGCTGAGGTGTGTGTGTTGATTTGAGGAATAATCAGGAGAGCGAGAGCGAAAGAGCACACTTTGATGGAGTGGCATTATGACAGAGCTGCAGCTCTGGGAGAGCAGACCACTTGTTTCTCCACAAATTTAATATTTCCTGTCAGTACCAAGCAAATGTAGAGATCGCTACTCTCTTTTGTCCAAATCTCATATTGGATCTGACTAAGGAAAGCTGTTGAATGCTTCTCAAATTTAATTGCCTGGGATGATTAGCACATTTTAGGCTTAGAATCCCTTCACTGGGGAAGGAATAGAATACTCTGTACTAGCATATACTTATTACGTGGGACTTGTCTAGCAGATAAGCCAGCAATCAAGGTTTCATTTTTAAATGAGTTTATGACAAATGTGTCACTGTTTTGACAAAATGGCAGAAGACCTGACTCCAGCTCTGTTCCTTCATATGGAGGTAGAAGTGGAGTTCCTAGAACACTGGAGGTGAGGGCACAAATTGTTTGTTCTGCCTCCTTTACATTTGCGTCTTGTAAATTGACTGGAAAAGTAGGTTTTGCGGTTGTTGGGTTTTTTTAAAGGAGATTGGAGTGGAGTGAAAGAATTGGAGCTTGAGCCTTTTCAACAACTTGGGAGCTGCTTCCTAACAAGGATCTTCATGAAGCTGCATTTATCTGTAACAGAAAAGAGAAACGCACCAGGAAAGAGAGTTAAAAGGACTTCTCATTTGGGATGGTTGAGGCGTCCAATATGCTGGGTTTGGACGTCCCATTGCTCAGAAAGACAGGGAACATGTAATAAAGTTCCTCCTTCAGTTTATTCCTTGCCTTTGCAAGGACAGGCTTCTCTCTAACCTTCCCACCTTTCGTTGGATGACTTCAGGATTTCCCCTCTTACCTATCTTTGTTTTACAGTTGTTCCTAGATCTCTAGTTTTTTCTTCCATCTTCTTGGTTGTAAAGGTAAAGGTAAAGGGACCCCTGACCATTAGATCCAGTTGTGGCTGACTCTGGGGTTGCGGTGCTCATCTCGCTTTATTGGCCGAGGGAGCTGGCATACAGCTTCCGGGTCACGTGGCCAGCATGACTAAGCCACTTCTGGCAAACCAGAGCAGCACACGGAAATGCCGTTTACCTTCCCGCCGGAGCGGTACCTATTTATCTACTTGCACTTTGACGTGCTTTCAAACTGCTAGGTTGGCAGGAGCAGGGACCGAGCAACGGGAGCTCACCCCGTCGTGGGGATTCGAACCGCCGAACTTCTGATCAGCAAGTCCTAGGCTCTGTGGTTTAACCCACAGCGCCACCCACGTCCCTATTTTTTTTTATTTCCATCTTTGTAGGATTTATTTCCATCTATGTAGGATTTATTTCCATCTATGTAGGATTTATTTCCATCTATGTAGGATTTCATTATTAAAAATACTAGGCTTCCAAACAACAACAGCAACACAGAATTCCTACAGCCTGTTCTATGTTCAGAGGGTTAGATCGTGCTTATCGCAGTCCTCCTGCCCATACTGAAGGAAGGCGAAACCGCAAAGGAAACAGTTCAGTGTGAGAGAATAGCTAAATGTAAAAAAAAAAATCACAGGTGCCTGAGACTGAGTTTCTAGCCCAGGGGTCAGCAAACCTTTTCAGCAGGGGACCGGTCCACTGTCCCTCAGACCTTGTGGGGGGCCGGTCTATATTTTTTTTTTGGGGGGGGGGAATGAACGAATTCCCGTGCCCCACAAATAAACCAGAGATGCATTTTAAATAAAAGGACACATTCTACCCATGTAAAAACACGCTGATTCCCGGACCATCCGCGGGTTGGATTTAGAAGGTGATTGGGCCAGATTCGACCCCCGGGCCTTAGTTTGCCTACTCATGCTCTAGTTGTAAACCTCTGTAGTCGGCCAGCTCCACTTGCAGCTGATCCAGTTTTCCTCTTGCCTTCTTTGACGCTCTTTCCTCCTCCTTTAAGATTTTCCTTTGTTGTCCTTTTGTCTCTTTCAGCCACTGTTCCCTTTCACTTGTAAATTTCCTGGAACCTTCTCCTGGCACTCCACTGTCCTGCTGCCTTTTATGGAGCCTCTGGGAGCAGCACCTGGGTAATGCTCCACACCTGCTGCTGTGCCTCCTCTGGCTCACCTGTGTCATCTTTTGAATGAGCCGGAATAACGTAGAAGGCAGCATCAGCTCCTCCGTCCTCCTGACATGCACATATAATCCAATCTCACTGCACCTTAATCAAGTCCCATAGCACTGTGATGTAACTCAAGACGATCTCTGGGATCTTTCTAGTACTGAGTTAATGTGAGTGATGACCTTTGAGTAGAACAGGGGTCAGCAAACTTTTTCAGCAGTCCACTGTCCCTCAGACCTTGTGGGGGGCTGGACTGTATTGGGGGGGGGGGATGAACGAATTCCTATGCCCCACAAATAACCCAGAGATGCATTTTAAACAAAAGCACACATTCTACTCATGTAAAAACACCAGGAGGCCCCACAAATAACCCATAGATGCATTTTTTTAAAAAGGACACATTCTACTCATGTAAAAACGCACTGATTCCCGAACCGTCCGCAGGCCGGATTGAGAAGGCATTTGGGCCGGATCTGGCCCCCGGGCCTTAGTTTGCCTACCCAGGGAGTAGAAGAACTGAGGGCCGCATACCTGGTATGTTTGCTGCCTTCCCGAGCAATGGGAGGTCTTAACCCAGCATATGGGTGCCTTGTTCACCCCAAGCAGAAAGAACATTCATGGTGAGTGGCTGGTGCTTCTACCTGATCTAAGCCACCCCAAGCAGCCTACCCAATCTCAAGTCTTCCAGCTCAAGGAAGTGAAAATAGCACAAAAGTGGAGGAGCCTGCCCAGCCCTCTTCCGCTCCCTCCATGGAGTTGTTGTGAAGTCTTCTTCTTAAACTGAAGTAGTGGAATTTTCAAGGATCTGATTATTGTGTGAGAGACATCTGTGAGGACAAGGGAGAAAATTAAAATGGCGCACATGGGGTATGGCCCCTCGGAAAATCTAAGATGGGCTGTGTGACTTTCTAGACCAGTGTTTCCCAAACTTGGGTCTCCAGCTGTTTCTGAACTACAACTCCCACCATCCCTCGCTAGCAAGGCCAGAAGTCTGGGATTATGGGAATTGTAGTCTGAAAACAGCTAAATTTGGGAAAGAGAGCTAAGTTTGGGAAACACTGTTCTATTTTTATTTTTATTTTACTTATGATTTTCACTCTTATACATTTCAATAATTTTACAATCATTTTAACATTTCAAAACTTGACTTCCTTCCTCCTCTTTCTGCGGTTCCTTAAATTAATTTTTTTTATATTTTCTGCATATTCCACATTAACTTAATTATCTCATTTATTCATATACTTTAAATATATACTCTGCAAATATATATGTTTATAAAACTGCAGATTGTTACAGTAATCCTGCCAATGTTCTTATCTGTTTACAGTTTATTTTTAAATATTCAATAAACCAGATTCAATAAACTAATAAAAAGTTTGTTACCTTGATTTCTTATTTTTCCGGTAAGATTCGTCATTTCTGCATATTCTATAAGTTTTTGTATCCATTCTTCTTTCGCCAGGGCTTAGCTTCTTCTTTCCATTTTTGGGCAAATAACATTCTTGCCACTGTAGTCGCATAAAAACAACTACCAGACTTTTAGAAGACATCTGAAGGCAGCCCTGTTTAGGGAAGCTTTTAATGTTTAATAGGTTATTGTATTTTAATATTCTGTTGGAAGCCACCCAGAGTGGCTGGGGAAACCCAGCCAGCTGGGCGGGGTATAAATACCGGTAATAAATTATTATTATTATTATTATTATTATTATTATTATTATTATTATTATTATTAATCAACATAGATTGTCCTTTGTCCCAATTGGGATGCATTAAGGAAATTGCATCTGTCTGAAAGCGTTGCCTGTATCAGAAGTGACATTTGCTGCCTAGACTCGGGGAGAATGAATGTCTTTATTTTTTTCAATCTTTCCACAGGGCAATTTGAAGTTTTCTGTGGATGGTGACATACCTGTCATTGAAAACAGCAAGTTAGTGTCTGTCATTGCTGACCTGCTATCAACCAAGGCTGACCTGGTGGAGAAGGCCCTGCTTTTTCGAACCGTTGCTACTGGCCGGGACATCATTGATAAACAGCATACAGAGCAAGAAGCCACCTATGGCAGAAATGCCTTTGCAAAGGTGGATGTTGATACACTCCTGCCAACTTGGAAGTTTTGTTTTATTCTTACAGTGGTTGTTTTGTTCTGTGTCTTCATACTTTTCACCCATGCAGATATGCCCACATAAATTGCTAGCCAGCATCTTAAGTTGTTTGCTCACACCTTTCTTTATTAGCCATTTGCCCATTTCACCTCAAGGTGATTGCCATAGGGGATCAGACAAATGTGGTGGGTTGTTGTTTTTTTTGGAGACATCTGTTTTGAGTAGTTTTATGCCTTGGGGAGACAGGTTAGTATCCTTGGAGACTTATGGAGCCTTGAGAATGCAGAACTCTCCGGACAATATAACCAATATACTTTGGGAAAGAACACCAAGCAATGTCTGAGACAGAGCAACTATTTTTTCCTCAGTGGGAATTGTCCATTGGCCAGGGGTGATGGGTGAGGGGAGAACCCGTAGACTTTACTACAGATAAGAATATTGGTTTAACATGTCTAGCATCTCCAGTGTCTTGCAAATTGACATCACAGTAAAACCTAAAGCAGCTAGAGAGCAAGCTGTAGTTTCCTTAAACCTTGTTAGGATTTTGACAGCTGGTTACATATTCCCCAGTTTCCTGTTAGAGTGCTACAGAAATGCATTACAAAGCTGAACGCTAACAAAACCTGAGCAGCAGAAACAAAAAGTGACCCTAGATATTCTTTTGGTTTGAAGGCAATATACGAGCGCCTTTTCTGCTGGATTGTGACACACATCAATGACGTGATTGAAGTCAAGGACTACAACAGCACAGTTCATGGGAAAAACACTGTAATCGGGGTCCTTGATATCTATGGCTTTGAGATCTTTGACAATAACAGGTGAGATGTCTTGAGAAGGTCAGGCATATCACTTAAATTGTTTCCAGTTGCGGAATTCATTAATTAATTCAATTTGTGTTTGCTTTAGTTTTGAACAGTTCTGTATCAATTACTGCAACGAGAAACTGCAGCAGCTCTTTATTCAGCTTGTTTTGAAGCAAGAGCAAGAGGAATACCAGCGTGAGGGAATTCCATGGAAGCATGTGAGTAGATAAGCCAGAGCGTTCCAAACTGTGTGTCACGACACTTTAAGGTGTCAGCTGCACTGTGTAGGTGTGTCGCACAGACACTCCCCATGCTTCTCCCGAGCCTGGAAACGGGTTAGTTTAACCTCCAGTTTGCTAGTAAAACTGAATTACTGTGTCATGAAACGACGCCTGTCTAAAAGGTGTGTCACCAACATGAAAAGCTTGGAAAGCTCTGAGATGAGCAGTCGGACAAAGCCAACATGGATTCAAAGATGCCAGGTGTTAGCGATTCTACACCAGCAGGTAGCTATCCAAAGCTTAAAAGAGAGGGATTTAGAATGTGAAAGCCCTCCGTCCCCAGCCACGGAGAGTCGAGTGCAGACCCATTCCATTTTGCAGGTTTTTAGTGGTGCTTTGAAACTGCAATAAAGCCATAGGGGAGTTGGATAAATGACCTGAAATACCAGTACAGTGGTATCTCTGCTTGCGAACGGGATCTGTTCCGGAGGCCCATTCGCAACATGAAAAGAGCACAACCCTTGTGATTTGCTGCTTCTGCACATGCGCGTGATGTCATTTTGTGCGTCTGCGCATGTGTGAGCGGCAAAACCTGGAAGTAACCCTTTCTGGTACTTCTGCGACGCTGCGGGACGTAACCTGAAAGAATGTAACATGAAGCAAACGTGACATGAGGTATGACTGTACAGTGGTACCTCGGGTTAAGTACTTAATTTGTTCCGGAGGTCCATTCTTAACCTGAAACTGTTCTTAACCTGAAGCACCACTTTAGCTTCGCCGCCAGAGCACGATTTCTGTTCTCATCCTGAAGCAAAGTTCTTAACCCGAGGTACTATTTCTGGGTTAGCGGAGTCTGTAACCTGAAGCGTCTGTAACCTGAGGTACCACTGTACTGAAATTGGAAGACATTTTGACAGTGAGCGCAACCTTTAGAGTGAAGATGCTCTGCCTGCATCTCTGGGTAAATGTAAAGTGGCACTTGCTCCTCTGTTTCCCTACCATTGCATGTCTGCAATAGAGAGAGAAATCATTCCTTCCTCAGTTGGATCGCTGTTGCAAATAACCCTGCTTGAACATCCTGCAGATTGACTACTTCAACAACCAGATCATTATTGACCTAGTGGAGCAACAGCACAAAGGAATCATTGCCATTCTGGATGATGCATGCATGAATGTCGGCAGAGTCACTGATGGGATGTTCTTGGAGGCTCTTAATACCAAACTGGGCAAACATGCTCACTTCTCGAGCAGAAAGGTACTCCTTTGTGTGTCTATAATAACTTCGCTTGACTAAATCAAGCGGGGGGGGGGGGGAGGGAGTTAAAAACAAACAAACAACCTATATCCCTCTCTTTCACAGTGAGAACAACGTTCAGTTTTGCATAAAATAGCAAACCAGGAGCAGCTTGCATTGCTCCTGTTTGTCATGAAGAAAAGCAAAGAACAATGCCTACTCCAGTGATTACACTGCTGGGTGTTGTCATGGACTGGCTGGATGCAAAGGAGATGTGGGAGGCGCCAGCCAGGGACCACCACCCCCAGGGAAGAGGGTTCAGAACCTGGGTATAGGTGGTGGAATGATGACAAGTGGTCAGAGGGAGAAGGAGCAGAATGGGGGGGGGGGTTCCGAAGCAGAAGAGGTGACAGGGTTTAGTGAACGAGAAGAGGCTGTGGCAGAGCACAGTTCAGACTCGGAGGCAGAAACAGAATCCAGGGAGTCTTCCCCTCCTGCTGCAACCAGCTCCCTTGCTCTACTAGAACACAATGAGAAATGAAAGAAGCAGAGCAGAGTTGGGTTGTGCGCAGAGTCCTGGTGAGCCCTTCAGCTGTTTCATTGGGGCAAGACCCTCCTAGAAAGGGTTGCCTGAGACCACTAGGCCAGAGCTGTGGTTGGTTTCCTTGAACAGAGAATTAACTTCATTGGCCTCGGTTGATTTATTGCTTTGTTGATGACCTATGCCTGCTTCCAGCCCTGACAGATGTCCACTTTGTCACCTCATATGGCATTGCCCATGTACTTTGTAAGTCCTGTCTCAGCTCTAAGGGCCAAACACTGAGATTCTCAGAATGCAAATTCCACCTTTGCAGGGTGTGCTCAGAAGAAATACATGGCACACACTGCTTAGGTAATTGACCTGTCTCCCCCCACAAGCTCTGTAGCTGATGAATAAGCATGAGAGAGTATAATTAAGGACATTCATGTGGCATAAGATCTCCAGAGAGAGAAAGATCTAGTTCTCATCAAGGTGCTAAACCTTCAGACTTCAGATGGAAGTTCCCATAATGGAATATTCTTTCATGTAATTAAAATAAAAATTAAAACTACACCAAAAAGTGTTCTAGCCTTGTCCCCCAAAACCCTATTTTTCATTTATTTTGGGGAAATTTTATATATATATATATATAATTTATTTTATATCTATATATATAAAATTTATTTTATATCTATATATATAAAATTTATTTTATATCTATATATAAAATTTATTTTATATATATATATAAAATTTATTTTATATATATATATAAAATTTATTTTATATATATATAAAAAATTTATTTTATATATATATATATATATATTTTATATATATATATATATATATATATATATATATATATATATATATATATATATATATATATATATATAAATTTCCCCAAAAATAAATGAAAAATAGGGTTTTGGGGGACAAGGCTAGAACACTTTTTGGTGTAGTTTTAATTTTTATTTTAAATGGAGGAGTATGTCATTATGTAAGCACCTCCCTGTGATCTGAAGTGGTACAGTTCAGACACATATTTCCCACCTCAGTGCTTACTGTGCCATAGTAGCAGTAAATGGGAACTTTACTCCCAGCCAAGGGATGCAGGTGGTGCTGTGGTCTAAACCACTGAGCCTCTTGGGCTTGCCGATCAGAAGGTCGGCAGTTCGAATCCCCATGACAGGGTGAGCAGCATTTCCGTGCACTCTGGCACTCACGGTCCTCCATGCACCAGAAGCGGCTTAGCCATGCTGGCCACTTGACCCAGAAAGCTGTCTGTGGACAAACACCAGCTCCCTTGGCCTGAAAGCGAGATGAGCGCCACAACCCCATAGTTGCCTTTGACAGGACTTAACTGCCCAGGGGTCCTTTACAGGTTTTTTTTTTTACCTTAAATGGAAACTTAAGCTAGGTTTGCTTGTTCTATGAATACAGCCATGCTTGTGTTTGTTAACAGAACAAGCAAACCCATGTCTGTCTCTCCAGTACCAAATCCTGTCTTGAAGACCCATTGCAGGACAGGTGTCAGGGAACTGACATCGGAGCGAGAGGCGAAGGGGAGGCTCCCAGATGATGCTGGCGAAGGACCCAGCAGCAGGGGGAGAAACAGCTCAATAGAGGGGGAAGCCAATCAGCTCAACACCGGGGATAAAGGGGGGCAGACGGGGGGATCGGAGAGAGGGCTCCAGGATTCTTCACTGGACATCAGTGAGGAGAGCCCAGGTCCTCCGCTACCCACGCCTTCCCTGCGCAGAAGACTCCCGCGCAGTGAGAGGAGGAGGAGACTGGGTGTCAAACAACTTTTATGCTGGAAGAGGTTCAAGAAACGCCCACTGACGGATTCTGCCAGTGACTGAAGCAGCCACAATGAGAAGGGACTGTGCAGTCAGAAAGGTTTAACAAGGCAAATTAACCGAGAAAGGCACCAGTTTACGCACGAGTAACTCATACCTATTACAGCAGGTAACAGGTTAGGTGTGTGATGCTGCTTGAGGATGAAATGTGAAGATGAATGTGACAGGCACTGACCAGACATCTGCTCATTCATCAGAGTTGCCTGTGGGGGAAGGTATAAGTCGATGCAGCAGGGCATCTTGGCCCAAAAGTTCTGCATGGCATCTGTGTGTGCCTTTCCCTTCCCTTCAACTGTACTGGGAGGAGGAGAGGCGAGGTAGAAGCAGGTAGCAAAACAAGCTGGAGTAGTTCTGATGGTGGAAATGATAAGGGAATTTGAGGCCGTGTGGGGCCCAGGATTATGGGCATGCATGTGCAAGGATGGTGGCTGTTTTAGTCGGCTTGGATGCTGTTTGTAGTTGCCTGAGGGGTACTGAAAATAGGTAGAGTTGACTTGGTGGCTTGTGTGGGTACTAGATGAGGAGAGCACTTGGTGGTGGTGCTCTGTTATGGTGGTACTAACTGGAGGAAGGGACCACCTGGTATGTGCAGATCTTGGACTCGAGGGTGAGAATAGCCTAAAAATGTAAGATCCCATGATCTGAAGTACTGCTGTGCATTGTTAAGTAAGTTTTGACATTGGAAATGTCAGTTTTGCACTGATATCCAGCAGAGGGAGCAGGAGCCTGCTCAATATTGCAGGGAAGAACTGGAGCATGAGTTTGGCAAGGCAATGATGATGTCACTCGCAGCCAATAGAGACCCGGTTTCAATTCATGTGATATTTCCTAAGCAACTAATTTCGCATGACACAGACAACATCAACGTTTGATTTATAGTTAAATGACTCTCCACAGTCAGGCAATGACACAGAATAGTGAGCAAGCTTTTTAAGCACATCAGGCTGGGTATTAAGTAAAATGGGAAGCAGGAGGGAGTGGAGAGAAAAAGCTGGCTTGATGTTGAGCCACAAAATCTGCATTTAGTCACAGTCTTAAGGTGGAGTGTAGGAGATTGCAGACTTACAGCACAGTCCTAATCATGTCTAATCAGAAGTAAGTCATTGGATTAAATGGGGCTTACTCCCAGGTAAATGGGGTTAGGAATGCACCCTTAATTGGATTAGGCTGTGCTACTTGCTGTGGAGATTTCAGGTTGCACCTAGGGCTGATGGGACAAAGCAACAAATAATGGCAATTTTTGAAAATATAAAATGCAGTTGCTACCTGGATCTGTCTCCTGCCCTAAGTGAAGCATGTGGTTGGGTGATAGAAAGATGACAAAACAGTGTTAACGGCTCTACCCAATGCTTGCTAGCTTCAAAACCACAAATAGCAGCCTGAATAATTTTAAGCCCAGAACAATGGTGATCCCATATTTTGGCAGTGTGCTTAAAGAAAGACAGCTCACTTGAAATGAGCCCGCAATGTGGAAAGAGAGCCTCTCACCACGTAGAGCAAATATTATTCTTAATATGCATGAATGAAAACTATGCTCAAGATAGTTAACACAATAGAACCATATATATGTATTTGTTACTGAAATTTGTATCCTGCCCTTCCTCTCCATAGGGTGCCCAATAAAACACTGAATTAGTTTGTATTGTAAAACACAAACTGAAAGTAAAGTAGGAGGGAATATCTGTAGCGGTGGCTTTATGTGTTCTTTACAGAGGGTAGAATTTGCAAGATGTCAGACAGTATGGCTGCAACAGAATCAATCCCATAAAGTATAAGCAAGCTATTTAGAGGCGAGGTGGTTTTCACAGATAAAAAGCTAGGTATCTGGGAATTTCAGCAGAAATCGTGTTGCCGCTTAATGTTATATTCAGTACCATTAGTCTCAAGTCTTCATTAAGCTGAACCTCTTAATTCTTGCACTGCTGAAACTGAATTTCATTTGATACTTGGAGGAAGAAGGGGAGTGTGTCCAGAGCTCTCCAAATTCCAAGACAAATTGTCTGTGAAGAGAGATGGCTAGATCAGGAGACATCAGGATCAGCTAGAATCTATGATGAGTGAAACCCCTCCCCCTAACTACTGCCAAAAATTGCCTGCATGCTTTTAGAATACTTTCTGCTACGTTGAGTAATAAGATATTTTACTTTGGGGGCTTCCTTTTATTTTTACACAAAAGCTCAGGCCCTCATGGCTTTGTGTGTTCCTCAACCCCTATCCACATGCTTCCTGGTGCAATCACAAACTTGCATTCATAAATGTGTTCTCCAAAACACTCTTAAATCGCTTCCTTAATATTTCCGGCAGTTTATTATAGTGGAAACCCAGGTTTCTCTGTATCCCGCAAAGCAAAACCAATCTGGTAGTGCACCACTCGGGTACCTTGCTGAAAGCAGCAACGGTGACCACAAATATTGAGGCAAGTGTTTCTGAAGAGGAAAGGACCGTGTGCTTTGGAAACCATGATCTCGGAACCTCACATGTAATTCTTCAGTACTCCCCGTGAAGCGTATTGGGTTTTGCGTTGGGGCAGATAAGCTCCGAGGGGCTGCTGTGCCCTACATTCTAGTGTCCTAGTTTACAGACAGCAGCACATCAGATACGCAGTCAGCTTGGGTTTTTTGTTTTGTTTTTGTTTTGGTATGGTAAAACCCACGCAGCAGAAGAAAGCATTTTTGCTCTGCGCTAAATAGAAATCTGAGTTACATTACAGGCCTCTTCCCTCTCTTGCCCGATGAAAGGTTCCTGCTAGCTGCACAACTTTCTGCCTTTCTGGCTTGAGTTTTCCCCTTCCTCTCCTCATCCACTCTGGAGAAGATCAAGCCTGCTTCACCCATTATGATTTCCATAAAGGAAGCATTTCCACACAGAGGGACTAGAGCAGGAGAGGAGAACCTGTTGCTCTCCAGGTTTTGTAGACTACATCTCCCACCTTTCCTGACCATTGGTTATGCTTGCTGCAGCTAATAGATGTCCAACCACATCTGGAGGGCCACATGTTCCCCATCCCTGAAGCAGAGGGTTCTTGTGATGTGTGAGTAAGTTCATGAACACATGTCACCCACATAGAGAGCCAGTGTGGTGTAGTGGTTAAGAGCGGTAGTCTCGTAATCTGGGGAACCGGGTTTGCGTCTCCGCTCCTCCACATGCAGCTGCTGGGTGACCTTGGGCTAGTCACACTTCTCTGTAGTCTTTCAGCCCCACTCACCTCCCAGAGTGTTTGTTGTGGGGGAGGAAGGGAAAGGAGAATGTTAGCCGCTTTGAGATTCCTGAAGGGGAGTGAAAGGCGGGATATCAAATCCAAACTCCTCCTCCTCCTCCTCTTCTTCTTCTTCTTCTTCTTCTTCTTCTTCTTCTTCTTCTTCTACCAATCTAGTAGTTTATGCATAATAAAGCCCATGCCATAGGTTATGCTAAATGTGCCCTTTTCTGCGTGGAGTTAATCACAAGTATTTTTAAGTGGGAAAACAGCAGGCTGGAATATAAGCTCTGAGCCCTTCCTTTCACCTACTACCTTTCTCTTGAGTTCCCCCTCCCTGGGTGAGTTCTCCCCCACTTTCTGCCAGACTAACTTCTGCTCTTGGAGCTTGGCTAGAAAAAAATGCTGCTGGGAGGGAGGGGGCCGCAGGAGGAAAGTGACAGACAGGTAAAAGGTCAAGCACCCCACTGCACTTCAACTTGGTCCCACACTGTGCCCTTTATTGCTGTCCACTGGCGACCTAGGTCATCATCTGAATGCTCTCAGCTGCCTATATAATGTTGGGGGAATGAATCTTCAAGATCAGTTTGGATAAATCTCAGCTGCCAGCTACCGTGATGAGAATGTGTCTTTTGTAGTGGGGAAGACATTGGGACACACAAGTCACTGTTGTGAAAGCACCTAGAGGAACGAAAGAGAGAGAACCAATAGTTAGCATGGTTCTGTCAAAACCCAATCATCAGAGCTTCTCCCCAATGTGAATGATTTACTAGATAAAGCAAAGGCCATTTCAGTAAGACTTTTGATCTTGTAATTCCTGCCACCACGACGTGGGTTTTATTTCTGTGCTGGGAAGGCATAATATACGATCCCTTAATATATGGGAAGGGGCACACCTCATTAGATCTCAGGTTCACTCCCCTATATACCATGTTAAAGGACTGCAAGTGCCAAGTTTGGGAGATATCCAGGAGCACAAATAAACAGTAGTGAGCTAAATGAACCAATGACTCTTAACTTTGTATATAAAGCAGGGGCAGCTATCCACATGCTTTATTCTTATCTAAGCAACCTTCCTGCCAACCTAGCAGTTTAAAAGCATGTCAAAGTGCAAGTAGATAAATAGGTACCACTCCGGCGGGAAGGTAAACGGCGTTTCTGTGCGCTGCTCTGGTTCGCCAGAAGCGGCTTAGTCATGCTGGCCACATGACCCGGAAGCTGTACACCAGCTCCCTCGGCCAATAAAGCGAGATGAGCGCCGCAACCCCAGAGTTGGCCACGACTGGACCTAATGGTCAGACCCTTTACCTTTAAGCAACCTCAACCTTTGGATTGGCTCTTTGGCTTTCCTCACAACTGTAGGACCATTACTGTCACTGATGCCACTTGCATTGACATGTGAAATGGAACAGTGTTTGATTTAATGTGTTTTATGTTCATCTTTCTTGCATATCGCTTTGTGTTTTACAACAAGAAAGACTAAATTCTGGCCCTGTTTTCACTTGAGCTAAACTACTTGGTTTTGCTTGACCATGTGAAGATTTCAGTATTCTCTTCAGCTAGCTTCACTTGTGTAATGGTTCTAGGGGTTGCTCGTGCGTAAATCGGCGCCACACCTGGCTGGGTTGCCTGAGTGAACCCTTTCTGTCTGGACAGCCACTCGCCTGTGGCTGTCTCAATCACTGGCAGAATCCGTCAGTGGGCGTTTCTCGAACTTCTTCCAGCAAAGAAGTTCTTTGACGCCTAGTCTCCGCCTACTCTCCCTGTGCGGAAGTCTTCTGCGCAGGGAGGGTGTGGGCAGCGGAGGACCCGTGCTCTCCCCGCTGGTCCCCGGCGAGGAGTCATGGAGCCACCTCGCCGATTCCCCCATCTGCCCCCCTTCTCCACTGGTGCTACGCTGATTTCCTTCCCCAGAAGATGTACTGCTTCTCTCCCTCCCGGGACGCTCTCCGGAATTCCTCTGGAGCCCTCCCTCTCCCTCTGGCTCCGATGGCAGTTCCCTGACAACTTGGTTGCTATATCCTGTGAAAACAGACTTTTCGTAAGTTTCCTATCAATCTGTTCACTTGGTGATGCAGTTTGCCTGTGTATTTGGTTAGATCATCGCACGAAAGAGGAGAGAACAGATGGCAGTGGAGACCCACGGTTCTCCATTCTCTGCAAGTTTCTGTCGCTATAAAGGAACAGTATCACTGAGTCTAAAAGAAAAGGTTGCCTTGACTTACAGATTGTCTGTCTATAAATAAATACCTTATATAACAATAGAATTCGGAAAGACATTCCATTGCTAAACCTGTATGTGAAGCAGTAGTTGAGCACACTGAGAAGCAGCTGTGCAGTGCTTCAGCAATATTGACTTCTTAACCATTTGTTTTTAAGCTCTGTGCTATGGACAAAAACCTGGAATTTGACAGAGACTTTCGGATTAAGCACTACGCTGGAGACGTTATGTAAGTGTGGTTCCTGCACTTGCTTTCTTAGTATCTGTTAACACCTCCTCAAAAACACTTTTGCAGTCGCACACTGCTGCTTCTCCACTCATATTGCACTATAGCCCAAGGTAGCCTTTCTCTTCTTTTGCTTTTTGCAAAGTCTAAGGAAATGTTTGTATATGTTTTGCTTTTCGATAGTTTTTTGGCGCTGCTGCTGTGCTATGCCACTCATAGCTTCCCATGACTGGTCTGTGAGGCGGTCTTGCATTATTCCTCTGCGTAGCCACAAAACCACTATTCAACCTCCCTTATCAAGGGTGTTAAATAAATAAATTAATTAAATTAAATAAATAGTTAGTTAGTTAGGCTATTTAATTTATCTTATTGTACTTGAACACATGTTTTCCTGGGCACCTTGTTAATTTCTTTCAAACACAAAAGCTAAATCTTTCCATAATCCCAGAAGCCATTTGTTTCACTGTTCTCCCTCAAGAATTTGCTTCTTGGCATATTTAATGTGTTGCTGCATCTGTACAATTTTAATGTAGCAACACACACATGAAAGTGTGCAATTTCTGGAGGAAATGTTAATGTAAGGGAAACATGAATAGAAATGTGGGATGAGAGGAGTGACCAGTGGTTGGGTATGATGGGAGTTAATAGCCCAACAATACTTGAAGGACCACTGGGTTAAAGTGTTTCACCGTATAACCCCAGTAATATTTACAAAAGCCCTGCAAGGTAGGTCAGTGCTATCTCTGTATTGCTGTCTTGAGAGCCCTGTTGAGCTATTTTATAAGATCTACATTTTAAAAATCATAGGCTTAGACGTGGACTGAGGTCAAGATAATGGGTGTGTGTGTGTGGGTATGTGTTTAACGTTGTCTAGTTAAGTCCACAGCTGAGATGAGATTTGACCCAGAGTCTTCCCACCTCACTGTTCCTGCCCTTAGGTGTCTCATTCCAATAACTCTCCACTTCAGAATGGATCTTCTTAAATAATACTATTATGCTGGTGAAGCAAACTTGGTTTTTTCTGATTTCAGATAGGGCAGCAACTACTGTTAAGAAATTGGCACGTATTTTTAAACTAGAAAATACGCACAGCTTTGGTTTGGTTTGGTTCTTATGTGTCTGTTTCAAGAAGTTCTGTTTTGTTATTTGGATTATATAGATAACATTTGATAAAAAATACGCATGGCTTTAATTGCTAACTAAATTCGGCCAATCATATAGTGTCCTTCGTGAGACTAGCTTTCACATCTAGTACACCTTCTCTCCAGTAGTCAGTCATCATGTCACTGTGTATGAAGTATATTTTGTTAGCTTCTGATTTAGCCCACTGGAAGTCTACCAGGGAAGAGAGAACCCCTAGTGCTGTTAATTTTCTGCTTGGTAAAATGTGTGGTGCCACAGTACTGATAACCATGTGTTGTTGAGACTGCTGTGATCCGTTCCAGACATGGTAACTCTGTCTCCGCAGTTTCTGAACACCAAGGTACTGGAAACTGCAGGAAGAGAGAGTTCTCTTTTGTACTAGGGTCCTGTTTGTGGGCTTCCCATAGCGATCTGGCTGGCCACCATGAAAACAGGACACTAGAACTACATGGCTCAATCCAGCAAGCTCTCCTTAGGTACTAAATGCCTCTCCCTTTCAGTGGCCAATTGTTACTTTTGTCACTTGAGGTTCACTGAAATTAATTCTCTCTCTTTCTCTCTCATTTACCAGCTACTCAGTCACAGGATTCATAGATAAAAACAAGGACACTTTATTTCAAGATTTCAAGCGCCTGATGTACAACAGGTAAGGAGTCAAGCTTCAGACATGTAAAAGGGTAATACTGGGAAATAAATTCGTAACGAATTTTTTAAAATGTTTAAAAGTACTCCTCCCCCCCAAAAAAAAACAGAGTCATAGAATCATAGAATCATAGAGTTGGAAGAGACCACAAGGGCCATCGAGTCCAACCCCCTGCCAAGCAGGAAACACCATCAGAGCACTCCTGACATATGGTTGTCAAGCCTCTGCTTAAAGACCTCCAAAGTAGGAGACTCCACCACACTCCTTGGCAGCAAATTCCACTGTCGAACAGCTCTTACTGTCAGGAAGTTCTTCCTAATGTTTAGGTGGAATCTTCTTTCTTGTAGTTTGGATCCATTGCTCCGTGTCCGCTTCTCTGGAGCAGCAGAAAACAACCTTTCTCCCTCCTCTGTGTGACATCCTTTTATATATTTGAACATGGCTATCATATCACCCCTTAACCTCCTCTTCTCCAGGCTAAACATGCCCAGCTCCCTTAGCCGTTCCTCATAAGGCATCGTTTCCAGGCCTTTGACCATTTTGGTTGCCCTCCCCTGGACACGTTCCAGTTTGTCAGTGTCCTTCTTGAATTGTGGTGCCCAGAACTGGACACAGTACTCCAGGTGAGGTCTGACCAGAGCAGAATACAGTGGCACTATTACTTCCCTTGATCTAGATGCTATACTCCTATTGATGCAGCCCAGAATTGCATTGGCTTTTTTAGCTGCCGCGTCACACTGTTGGCTCATGTCAAGTTTGTGGTCAGTCCTTTTTGTTGAGGTTAATTCAGATGGAAATTCCCGTGTGTCAAAAAAAGGTTATTTATGTATGCCACTACTGTGGCCTGTGTTTTTTGTTAGCCTCCAAATGGAAAATGAGCGAGGTCCCAACTAAAGAAGAATGGCAACTTAAACTGATGAAATATGTGCAGCTTGTGGACCTAACAGATAGAATAAGACAGCAAGAAGAACATATGTTTAGAGAAGATTGGAAAATGTTTATTGAATGTATTGGGGGGAAATTGTGTACACTTGAAAGCGTTGGCAGCATTAAGATAAATACAACAGTGTAAACAAGTTTTGATGGATGTAATAATAATGAAATACTAAATGGTTTAGTTTATGTAAAATATGCAGGGATTTATGATATGCAAAATGAACCATGGAAAGAGAAGAAGGGAAGCCATCAACATTTTAAGGTTGCTTCAATGAATATTTCAAATGGTAAAACAGAAAATTTAATAAAAGTTATACAAAGAAAGGAGTCAAGCTTCAGTTATTCGTATGTCTCTTCACTACAGCTGACCAAATATTACTGACCTTTCTACTCTTCCCCCCCCCCGGCTTTGTAGCTCCAATCCCGTGCTGAGAAAGATGTGGCCAGAAGGCAAGTTGAGCATCACAGAAGTGACCAAGCGACCACTGACCGCTGCTACCCTTTTCAAGAACTCAATGATTGCTTTAGTGGACAACCTGGCGTCAAAGGTAATAATGGGTTTCGGTTTAAGGCAGGGGTGGGGAACCTTAGACTCAGGGCTAAATGGGACCTCCAGGCACTCTCCATAGGACATACCCCCTCACCAGTCCTGCTCTGCAACTTCCTTGAGTGACATAGCTGAAATTCTTGCACTGTCATCATGCCTGGATATTGAAACCTCATGACTTTTCGTGTGGCTGGAATGTAGCTTACTGTTCAAAAAAGAGTCACATACTTCTCCTGTGTCCGCTCTTGCCTTTGCCCCAACTCACAATTCACGAGTAGCCTTGGCAAAGTGGCTCTCGTGATGGAAAAGGGTCCCAGCACCTGGTCTAATGTCAGTTTTTTTCATCTACCCTGTTTCCCCAAAAGTAAGACAATCCCCCCAATATAAGACCTACTTCCAGTTTTGCCTCTCGCTGTAATATAAGGCCTCCCCGATAATAAGGCCACCCCGGAATATAAGGCCCCCGAAGCTACCGTAAGGCATTGTACCGTATACAGGTAATAAATTTCCTTTTTTTGTTGTTGTTCAACAATAAATGTGTACCGTATTCTTCTTCATGGAAAAAATAAGACATCCCCTGAAAATAAGACCTAGCGCATCTTTGGGAGCAAAAATTAATATAAGACACTGTCTTATTTTGGGGAAAACAGGGTATGTAGGATTTCATTATTAAAAATATTAGCCTTCCAAACAACAGCAGCAGCACAGAATTCCTACAGCATGTTCTATGTTCAGAGGGTTAGATAGTGCTTATTGCAACCCTCCTGCCAACACTGAAGAAAGTTGATAATTTTTTTTAAAGACGAGAAAGCAGAGGCTGATAGGCTAGCTGACCCAGGACTTGAACTGGGCTCTGATGTTTTCCAGAGGTATAATTTCTAAAGATGGGTGATGGGTGCAAAGCTTGCCAGGAAACCACTCTGACCTGGAATCATGAACCTTTAGTCTAATACGTGGTAGAATTGGTTAACTGGTCTGGGGTTTGTATATGACTAGTGGCGTGCTATGATTGGTTGCAGACTTAGTTGGTATTTTTATGTTCCATTGCTGCATGAGCAGAATGAGAAAGGGGGCAGATTTCATGAGCTCTCTGATGACATTAGTGGCGGTCAAGTGACCTGTAGCCATTCTTTTGCTGTCTTAGCTTTACAACAGTAGGGGAGTCAGGACTTGCCCAGGGGTAATGTAGATAGAATCTGCAACAAGCTGGCCATTCCTTCTGATTGCCCCCTCCCTGTGCTTCTGGAGACGTCCATTTCCTCAATCTCAGGCTGGTTTAGTTACAGCAGCATAGGATTTACATCGACAATGTTAAAGGTAAAGGGACCCCTGGCCATTAGGTCCAGTCATGGCCGACTCTGGGGTTGCGGCGCTCATCTCGCTTTATTGGCCGAGGGAGCCGGCGTACAACTTCCGGGTCATGTGGCCAGCATGACTAAGCCGCTTCTGGCAAACCAGAGTAGCGCATGGAAACGCCATTTACCTTCCCGCTGGAGCGGTACCTATTTTTCTACTTGCACTGTGTGCTTTCAAACTGATAGGTTGGCAGGAGCAGGGACCGAGCAACAGGAGCTCACCCTGTCGCGGGGATTCGAACCGCCAACCTTCTGATTAGCAAGCCCTAGGCTCTGTGATTTAGACCACAGCGCCACCCGCTTCCCACATCGACAATGTTACGATGCTGTAAATTTACTACACGATCATAACCTGGGCTTATGATGGCATAGAGGGCTTAATAGCAATCCAACCCTTGTCTGGTCAGCATAACTTGAGGACAGAATGCTACTAGCAGCCAACTTTATCCCATGCAAGCAAAGATCTTGGCAAAGGGCTCTGTAAGCCACTTGTGCCTTGCACCCCCAGCAAGAATAGCGCCAGAGGGTTCCTCAGAAACAGACAAGCTTCGAAAACAAAGCATGTAAGGAAAAAGCTCTGCTGCTATTCATACAGGGTTGGCTCCTGTATCTAAGCTCACATGGGAACGGGTCAGTGCAGCGCCTCTGAGGTTTATTTCAGTTTATTTCTCCATCCTTTCCCCCCCCTTACTGACTTGAACCTTCTTTTGCATTATGGGCATTAATCACATGATGGGTAGACAGTGCTCTATGTGAGGCAAAATTAGTGAAGCTCTAAAATCTTAATTTAAAAGGCGAAGCAGTAAAGAGACCCAGGGAGAAGGTACAAACAAAATGCATTAGGAGGTCCCATGGGGATTTCTTCCTGCAGAGTGTGTAGGAAAGGTTCTGTCTTGATCATTCAAAAGTTTTATGTGCAATCTTTTCCTTAATGAAGAAGGACTGCTGAGTTCTTCAGAGCAGCAACGTGGACATTAAAGTCTGGCTCTTTGGCAGCCATTAAGAGCTTTACAGCTGTCAAGCCAATATGTTAAATAAATGGGTTATAATGGTTGCATTAAATTTTCTTTTATGAGGGAAGCGTAATATTGTGTGCTAAACAGCTGACAAAATGTGCTGTTCAAAAACTGTCCAGGCTTGAATAGCATTAACTTCATTGTTGTCTTTATTTTATTTTTGTAAGATTACATTTGTAATGCACTATATATCTATATCTATATCATCTATATCTATATCTCGCTTCTTAAAAAAACCTGCTGTGGTTGCTGATATGCTGTCAATATACCAAATTAAGAATGTTGGTACTTACCTGTAAAGACTTAAACAACTTGGGACCAACTTAATCCTTTATTGGTATAGACTTAACTGGTCGCTAAGATCTTCAGCCAAGGTACTCCTGGTTGTTTCACAACCAACAGTGATCCATCTTGCAACAACCCAGAGGAGGATCTTTTCTGTTGTGACACCCAGCCTATGAAACAACCCTCCAAGATCATGCAAGTGCCTGCCTGCTTGCTAAGAACTTACCAATTATCCTACTTTTATATCATTTTGCATAAAAATCTTAAAGCAATTCACAATAAAACATTAAAAGTACAACACGAATGTATTAAGGCCAGTGTATTGAGTTTATCTGGACTTGATTGCTGCCGTATTTGTTGCTTTGTTGTAGTTCTAATGTTTCCTAGCACAATTCAAAGTGTTGGTGCTGACCTTTAAAGCCCTAAACGGCCTCGGTCCTGTATACCTGAAGGAGCGTCTCCACCCCCATCGTTCAGCCCAGACACTGAGATCCAGCGCCGAGGGCCTTCTGGCGGTTCCCTCATTGCGTGAAGTAAGGTTACAGGGAACCAGACAGAGGGCCTTCTTGGTAGTGGCACCTACCCTGTGGAACACCATCCCTTCAGATGTGTAGGAAATAAGTAGCTATCTTCTCTTTAAAAGACATCTGAAGGCAGCCCTGTTCAGGGAAATTTTTAATATTTAACGCTGTATTGTTTTTAATACTTGATTGGGAGCTGCCCAGAGTGGCTGGGGAAACTCAGCCAGATGGGCGGGGTATAAATAATAAATTATTGTTGTTGTTATTATTATTATTATTATTATTATTATTATTATTATTATTATTATTATTATATTCTAATGTCTTATTATGAACTGCTTTGAGATTTTTATGAAAGGTGAATAAAAAGTAATTTAAATAAAGAGAAAACAGTTTACTAATAATTTAGAAGCCTGCTAATCTTGTTAATGGTCTCCTCTCGGTACCTCTGATTCTGGCCGAATATTTTTGCTTAGATTCTCCATCTGACCTTCAGACTTTCCTCTTTTCCATTCAAATCAGTGGAGCATGTAATACAGTCAAGAGTCTTCGGTCATGGAGCCATTGGCAGAGTTGTCTTATTGTTCAGAGTATAGAAGAGTCCTGATTCACAAGCTCTTATGTTGGGTGGGGGGGGGGATTACTACCCAGGCCAATTAGTGCTCAGAGACTTATTTAACAATTTGACTGATTACCCTGCAGTTCCTTCCTTAAACTAGAGATTGGGAATGGTGCACAAACTAAATCCCCACCTAAATTGTTGTCAACTACTCTGAGAATATTTGGCCTGTAAATTAGCCTGTTCAATTTTTGGAATAAATGCACTAAATTTTGCTCTGACTCTCCAGGTTCAGGATCTAATATGTCAGTTATGGCATGCCAATTAACTGCCTGTATAGATCTCAGATTTTTCTAGCACTTAACCTCAGTCCATTTGTCTGTAGGGATTTATATTCCTTTTGGGTAAGGTGGGCAAATATTCTCCTCCTTTCTAAAATGTCGTTTTGTGACTCACTAACAGTAAGAATGATGAGCCATCCCACTCAGTGGATGAAGGAATAAGACTCCATTAGAATGTTAATAACCAAGATATCAGTAGGTATGTAAAAGCATCCATTTAGGAGCATTTATTAGAAAGGATACACCCAAAGCCTTCGTTCAACCTTTATTTGTTGTTATATCAGGATCAAAACAATATCTGGGCACCATAAAAGCTAAATGTACTTTTTTTCTCCCTTCCCTGTCTTATTAAGGGGTTTGTGTGCTCTCATTTCTCGTCAAGCAGATCTTGTCAGTCAGGAAATAAAAGACAAGAGGTGTTTCCCATGCACCTTTTTAAAAATAATATCTTTGGACTGATTTATGCTCCTGCCATGTGTAATGGAGTGTGGCTGATAAATACTAGATCTTTACAGTTGCCTCTTGAGGCTTTGGGCTTCTTTCAAAAGATCACCAGGGGTCTTTCCTTAATGTTCCTTTCACTGACAGCTGTAGTGAGTGATGGACCATTGTGAGACTGGGTTTTTTAATCTCTGGGGACCCCTCTCGTTTGTTTCTTAATCTCTCATTTGCTGGCCGAACCTGCTCCCTTCTCCTTCCTCCTTGTGGTTCCATTTGTTTCCACTGCAAATGAGCTTTGTCAGTGTACTTAATTCCATCACTTAATAAACCAGGCATCTAGTTGAAATCTTAACCTCAGCCAGCATGAAATGTGTAGCATGTCGTTTGCCAAACACTTGCCATAGCAAACCTCTGAATGCTTTTTTTAAATAAATAAAAATTGTTGAAGCAACCCTTAATACAACCATTTCCAGGCAATGCTTGCTTTTTCATTTGGATAGCTTGGCCTTCCCCAAGTTATCAACCTACAGATGCTGTTGGATTCCAGCACCCGTCAGTCCAACTGGCATGGCCAGTGCTCAGGGCTGATGGGAGTTGCAGTCTAAAACACATGGAGGACATCAGGTTGGGGTAATAATAATAATATAATAATAATTTATTATTTATGCCCCACCCATCTGGCTGGGTTTCCCCAGCCACTCTGGGCGGCCCCCAACAGCAAATTAAAAGCACCAAAAAAAAAACATTAAACATTTCCCTAAATAGGGCTGCCTTCAGGTGTCTTCTAAAAGTCACATAGTTGTTTATTTCCTTGACGTCTGATGGGTGGGCATTCCATAGGGCGGGTGCCACTACCGAGAAGGCCCTCTGCCTGGTTCCCTGTAACCTCATTCTCGCAGGGAGGGAACCGCCAGAAGGCCCTCAGAGCTGGACCTCAGTGTCCGGGCTGAAGGATGGGAGTGGAGATGCTCCTTCAGGTATACTGGGCCAAGGTCGTTTAGGGCTTTAAAGGTCAACACCAACACTTTGAACTGTGGTTAGCCCTAACCATGTTTAGGACCAGCATGGAGGAAGAGGAGCATGCAATTCTCTGGCTTGTTTTCTTTGCAACGATTATCCGATTTGGAGTATTACATTTGCACTGCCCTGCCCTTGCGCCTTGGCTCTTAGCATTAAAATTGTTGTGTTCCTCACTGCCTCCCACTAGGAACCATACTACGTCCGCTGCATTAAGCCTAATGACAAAAAGTCGCCACAGCTGTTTGATGAGGAGCGTTGCAGGCATCAGGTGGAATACCTTGGACTCCTGGAAAACGTCAGGGTCCGAAGAGCAGGTTTCGCCTATCGTCAAACATACGAGAAATTCCTTCACAGGTAAGGAAAGATAAAACTGACTAGCCTTCAGCTGTTTGGGGACCATCTAGAGACTTGGCAGAAATGACTGAAATGTGTCGTGTTGAGTGGTACTGGCTTTATATACCCCCTGCTTTATTTTGGAGAATAAAATAACTTGTATAGGGATTTCTTTTTTTCTTTCAATTTTTTTTTACAAAGTAATAATCATAAGTAAATAAGAATAAAAATGTGCACCCCACCCCGAGACCAACCTCCCAAAATTTCAAAACCTCTTGTGATGGTTTGACCCATTTCCGTTTTAACAATACAAATTCTACAAACGCCTTCCATATCTCCTCAAAATCATTTCTCCTGCATATTCCCCATCTTACCTTAATAGCACATGTTAATTTATCATTAATAGCTATATCCCACACCTCTTTATACCATTCTTCCATTTTATATTCTGCTTGCCCCTTCCACTTCCTCGCTATAATAACTTGTGCAGCTGTCAATAAATTTGTGAGCGAGTCCTTCACAGCCTGCGAACCTTCCACCCCCATTGCAAATGGATAATAATGCTACCTCTGGACTTTCAGCCAGCTTTAACCCAGTGATTTCTGTTATCTCCTTAAACACCCTTTGCCAAAAAAATAGCACACATTTACACGTATAGGGATTTCTGTTGGCATTAATGAGAATAGTTTCACCAGGCCAGTTTCATAGACCTTTAATAGAGGTATGGAGAACCTTTGGCCTTCCAGATGTTGCTGAACATCAACTCATCACCCCATGCCACCTGCCATGCTTGCTGGGGCTGGTGGGAGTTATAATTCACCAGTATCTAGAGAGCCATTGGTTCCCCACCTTTAACACCTCTGCTTTAAAATATTTTGCATGTAGTTTTGTGGTCATAGCTTTGGTTTCTTAGAGAGAAGCTTGGTATCATCCCTGTAGGATAAATTCAATGTCCAGAAGTTGTGTGGTTCTCCCACTACATCTTTTCTCCCAAGAATAATTTTCCCCATCCGCGGTTAGCAAGCAGAGAGCGGGAACCAAGAGCAAGAGTTTGGCTGTCTGAATAGATCAGATATTTACGCCATGGGCTCCCTGTGGCAGAGCAGGAGCTCCTCAGCAGATCTAAATGAAAATGGATGCGCATGCATGCTCCCAAGCGCACACTCCGGTGCAAAGCTATACGCCATTTTCAGCAAAGCACCTTTCTGTATGACTGAATATGTGAGTTGCAGCTTCTTTAATTCCAAAGAGATACCGAGGTCACCTTGGACGCCGAATGCTGCTATTTATGCTGGTGATAAGCTGTTAAAGCTTGAGCAAAGAAATTCAGATGGGAGAGCAGGGCTGCCTGGTAGTGTGCCTCTGCTTTAACTTGGGGAGGGGCTGCCGAGACCATATAACACTGGTCCTGAAAGACCTACATTGGCACCCAGTATGTTTCTGGGCACAATTCAAAGTGTTGGTGCTGACCTTTAAAGCCCTAAATTGCCTCGGCCCAGTATACCTGAAGGAACATCTCCACCCCCATCATTCAGCCCAGATACTGACGTCTAGCTCTGAGGGCCTTCTGGCAGTTACCTCACTGCAAGAAGTGAGATTACAGGGAACCAGGCAGAGGGCCTTCTCGGTAGTGGCGGCCACCCTGTGGAACGCCCTCCCGTCAGATGTCAATAAAATAAACAACTATCTGCCTTTTAGAAGACATCTGAAGGCAGCCCTGTTTAGGGAAGTTTTTAATGTTTGATGTTTTCTTCTGTTTTTATTCTGTTGGGAGCCGCTCAGAGTGGCTGGGGAAACCCAGCCAGATGGGCAGGGTATAAATAGGCAGCCCTTTCCTGTCTTTGGCTAGGATTTTGTAAGGCATTCTTGGGCCATATAGACAAGTACCGTATTTTTCGCTCTATAACACGCACCCGACCATAACACGCACGTAGTTTTTAGAGGAGGAAAATCCGTAGGCATGCCACCCGTAGGCATTCCCTCCATAACACGCACAGACATTTCCCCTTACTTTCTAGGAGGAAAAAAGTGAGTGTTATGGTGCAAAAAATATGATATACTCAAAGCCAGCTGTGCATTCTCTGTCTCTTGGCTCCAGGAGACAACTGCTGGAATTCAGCAGGTGGAAGATATTGTTGTCGAGCAGGCAAGGGCAGAAGACTTGCCAATTGTTGCACCTCTGATTGCTTTCTGTGCCTGAAAAGGCCTCTGACCCACAATGCCTGTTGACTTGCTAGGCTGGTGAAGGTCCTTGTTCAGTCCCAAGAGTCCTTGGCAGATAGGAATAATTCTGCTTGATCCAGGCCCCACCCTCTTATCAACTGAGATACTCTAACCCATTGCGTGTATTTATCTGGAGTTTCATTCTGCAAATCTGGAACATCCTTAAAGCTTGGTAGTCAAGTAGCTCATTCAAATGTTCTGTCAAACAGTAAGATGACACTCCGTGGAACGTAAACCAGTTTGAACCCAGTTCGACTGAAGCCTGCACAGGTCACTGATTCCATTATCTGCATTTGCAATTCCTTTCCATGTGAAGTGGGAAAAGATAAAGTCCCATAGCATTTGCTGAGGTCATGCTGGGGATGCCCTAGTAGTAGTAGTAGTAGTAGTAGTAGTAGTAATAATAATAATAATAATAATAATAATAATAATAATAATAATAATAATAATTTTTATTTATACCCCACCCTCCCCAGCCAAGGCCGGGCTCAGGGCGGCTAACAAGCAATAATAAAAACAAATTGAATGAATACAACTTAAAAACAAAATTAAAATACAACATTAAAATATTGAAACCTCATCGCAGGAGGAGAAGGAAAAGAAAAAAGAAAGAGGGGGAGGGAATCAAATTGGCTCCAAGCCAAAGGCCAGGTGGAACAACTCTGTCTTACAGGCCCTGCGGAAAGAAATCAGATCCTGCAGGGCCCTGGTCTCATGAGGCAGAGCATTCCACCAGGCTGGAGCCAGTGTTGAAAAGGCCCTGGCTCTGGTTGAAGCTAATCTAACTTCCTTAGGGCCCGGGACCACTAGGGTGTTGCTATTTATGGACCTTGAGGCTCTCCGTCGGGCATACCGGGAGAGGCGGTCCTGTAGGTACGAAGGTACATACTGGCTCCCAGTATGTTTCCGGGCACAATTCAAAGTGTTGGTGCTGACCTTTAAAGTAAAGTAGCCCTTTACCATGATACTGATGAGTCTGCGAGTGAGCAGAGATGGCAAACACAACTCCAACAGTGCTTTCTTTTAAAATTCTGGTTTGCAGGTACAAGATAATCCCTGAATTTACTTGGCCAAATCACAAGCTCCCATCAGACAAGGAGGCTGTGAAAAAACTGATTGAGCACTGCGGGTTCCAACATGACGTGGCCTACGGCAAGACCAAGATTTTCATCCGCACGCCTCGGACACTCTTTACATTGGAAGAACTACACGCCAAGATGCTTGTGTGGGTTGTTCTCTTCCTACAGAAGGTGAGAGGCAGTAGCAAAAGCTGCTTTAAAATAGCCCAGCTCTAGCCACTGCAGCCTTATTAAAGGTGGCAGTATGGCCGGTGGCAGATTCCCAGTGCACTGTTAGCTTAATCTTTATGCTGAACCTGATTTGTAGGGAAAGGGTTCCAGTTTCATTTTGGAGTCAGCTGTTATCGCAAATCCATTTCCCACAATATGCATTAGAGAAGCAGTTCAAACACTAGCCTCCAAAGTTTTCCAAGGGCTACAAGTCTTGTGTCAGGTAATTAGTTGGTTTGTCAAATTAGCCATCAAAATCCGAATTCAGCACAGGGAAACTGGACACTTTTAAATAAGTTGGGCTAACTAAGAAGACTTCTGCAAACCTGATTTGCATCAATAAGCAGTTAGTATGTTGTAACTTTAAAACGATTATTGACCTTTGCTTACCTTTAATCCAATCAGAAAGCTGGTTATGGTACAAGAGGAATGGACAAGGCAGGGGTGGCATTTTGGAGCAAGACAGAGGGACGTGATTGGGCATAAAAGTTCCAGGGCACCCGTCTGGGGGCCGTATTTTCTAACAGAGGACACCAGAAATGAGGGCTTGAAAAGCGTGTCGTCTCAAACATAAACCGCATCCCTTGTAAATCCAACTTTGTAGCCTTTTTATGCAAGCCACAACCAAAGATAGGAATAGTAAAAAAGCACACTTGTGATGATTGCTTTTAATAACCCTTTTACCTTGTGATTATAATAAAACACAACATCGTAAATCTGCTCAGAATAAGGGATAAAATTAATGACGTTTCTTGCAGTGGGAGGCCTAGAAACATCAGCACTGGTATGTTCTGTTTTGTGCATAGCAGTACTCACAAAGTATAAACGGTTGTTACTCCAGCTTGCATCTCTGTAGGACAAAGGCAGGACTGATTCCTGTAAATGATCCCTTTTGCTATTGCTTGTATGACAGCTTTCCCCACTGCTAGAATGTCCCAGTGGGTGAGGGAGGGAAATGGTTGCTGCTTTGCAGTAGCTTGCCCCTTTTACTGTTGCTACCAGCAGGAAGTAGGAAATTAATTTTTGATGTAATGCTAGAATATTGATTCATTACAGCGCACATTAAGTAAACAGAAAAGGGGATTTATGGAAGTGTGATGGGCCTTGTGATGGCATAGATTTCTTTGGAGGGACTTGATTTTCTAAAACAAAAAAAGAAAGAAAGAAAAGGTAATTAGAGGCCTTACCTGGCTTGAAATGCTTTGGAATTGTTATTACATAATTCCTTAAAGACCTATATAGCTTAGCCTAGTTTTTGCTCCATCATTCTTCTCCTTAGGACTGCTACTTGTTTACCAGCAGATGGAGCCCTTGCAGGCTTCCAGTGAAGAGATGAAGATTAAGCTTCAAATAAAAAATAAGACAAAAAAATGAGGCAGTTCAGTTTCTGTGTCACTTTTGTGTGCTTCTTCAGAATGTTTAATAGTTAGCAACTCCCCTTTTTATTTGCTGCTGAACTAGCTTTTGTTCCTCCCCCAATCTGTCTCCGTCTTGCACATTATGTGCAAAACGTGACTGTAGAAAATACTGGAAGAAACTGCTTGCAGTCCTGCGGCGCAAGAATTTTTGGGAGATCGAGGAAAATGAGAGAGGGATACAGAATTTTGTTGATGGAATGAACCACGGCTCTTGGCTCACTAGAGAGTCTTTGGAGGGTTCTGGGTTTGCAGTCTTGTGATGATGTTGCTGTGGTTGTTGTAATATGCAAGAGAGATAGATGGTATCATGGCAACCTTGCTTTCTGTCCATCATTTTCTGTCTTTCATATTTTGTGTACTTCACAAGACTCAGGTGATGGGGCTAAGCACGTCATAGTTCAGCCTCCCCTGCTTAATGGAACTTGGAGGGTTTATTTATTTATTTGCATCTACAGTCAAACCTCGGTTCTCAAATGGCTCCATTTTCAAACATTTCGGCTCCCGAACGCCAAAAACCCAGAAGTAAAGGTTTTTGAACATTTTTCACTACCCGAATGTCCGACGTGGCTTCTGTTTTGAGTTTCCCTTTTGAATTGAGGCTTCTGCTTTCAGTTTTTGGTTTCCGAATGTCAAACGGTCTGCCGATGTTTTGGACTACCCTTTTCATCAGCCTGTGCTGTCCTGGGGCGGATAGTAACTCTGGCTCAGCATACGGAGGGCACTACATTGGGGGAAGGTGGACTTAGGGCTTTGAGTATCATCTGAAGTTTCTGAACGCTGTTCTGAAGACTTATTCAGGTCCCACGAGAGGCAGTGATGGCCACCCATGTGGATGGCTTCACAAGAGGTTTGCACAAATTCATGAAGGATATGGCTATTAGTTTCTGCTAGCCACAATGGCTGTGCTGTGCCCCCATGGTCAGAGGCAGTAACGCTTCTGAACACTACCGTATTTCTCGCTCCATAAGACGCACTTTTCCCTTCCTAAAAAGCAAGGGGAAATGTCTATGCGTCTTATGGGGCGAATGCATGGTCCCTGGAGCCAAATTGCCCAGGAGTGAAAAGCAGATCGTGCAGTGGCGCAAAAACGTGGTTACAGAGCACGGATCCACATGGATTCTCAGGATTTTTGCATTGGGCTACCCCAAACTCGCCATCAGATCACATGTCTGTGGCCACAGCATGAACCACAAAAATCATACAGCCACTGTTTCGTTCCGAATATTTTTTTTTCTTGTTTTCCTCCTCTAAAAACTAGTTGCGTCTTATGGTCAGCTGCGTCTTATGGAGCGAACAGTACAGTAGTTGCTTTTTTTTTTAAATGATATTTTATTAAAGTTTCCAAATTATAACAAGACAAATGAAAAAATAAAAAATTAAAAAACATAAAAAATAGAAACAGTTAAAAACACATTAATCTTCATAACATATCTTCATACACTTATTTCCCCAGACCTCCTCATCCCTCCCTTTTTTGTATTCCAGTTCAATTTGTTAGTTCAGCAAATCCTTAGCCGTCAAGTTTTTACCCTATTCTAATCTTTCATTACATTACCTTACTCTATTCTCCTCATTGTCTTATAAAAAACCTTAACCTAAATTTTATTTTTGATAACTTCTCTTAACCGTTATATTCTTTCCTAATCCCTTAAACTTTTATACCAGAGCCAAGCAATTTCATTTCATACATCCTTCTAATATTCATCAATTATATAAAATTGTCCTAATAACAAAAGATAAAAGTCTTCGTCCAACGTCCCTTCCCCCAGGTCCCGGGTTTGTCAGTCTATTTATCCCATTAAGCTGGCACATTAACCTGGTGATCTTATATCCGAGGCTCTTAAATCTCTTCCACGTCCCTTCCACTGTTTTTCTTCATGTTTTCTTTTCACACGTGTGGTCTCCAATTTAATAATGCTTTTA
Organism: Podarcis bocagei; assembly: GCF_964188305.1. Taxonomy (NCBI): domain Eukaryota; kingdom Metazoa; phylum Chordata; class Lepidosauria; order Squamata; family Lacertidae; genus Podarcis; species Podarcis bocagei. The sequence goes on along the minus strand of NC_138138.1, from coordinate 15,931,236 downwards.
CCTCCTTCCAACCAAAAGGCCCCTTTTCCACAGTCCAATCTGAGCTCCATGTAGTACTTAAATGCATGTTTCAAAGTCCCTCCAAACTTTGGGATCCCCATATCTCCAAGCCTCTCACAATCCACTACCACACTCGGAAAGTCCATCATCTGGTCCAACAATACGGTAGTTGCTTGTCCTTTTATGGCTATTTGAGTTGGTTAGAGTTCAGTCCCCTTAGGGGACGTCTGCATATTTCTGCATTGCAGGGCGTTGGAGCAGATGAGCCTCAGGGTTCCTTCAAACTCTGCACTTCTTTGATTCTATGAAACCACAGGAGGTTTTTGCGCTTATGCCCTGCTTGTGGGTTAGCTACTGCGAGAACAGGTTGCTGGTCTAGATGGGCCGATGACCTGGTCTAGCAGGCTCTTCTTACTATTCGGAGGCAGTCCCAGGTAGAGTGTGCATGTTGTTCTAATCCGAATGAGATGTAGCCGGGGCATTTGTCACCATGGCTAAACCGGACGTTTCAAGGAAGGGGGTACAGATGGTGCCCTGGCCTCAGTTGAGCAACAGCGTATGCTTTCTTTGCCATTGCCATTCAAAGTGTCATGAATAATTGGGGTGGGGAAGCTCAGAGGTGGAATTCTCCAGCTGCTTCATGTTCAACCAGTTATCTATTTAATAAGTGGTTTGCTTCAAGTAGCTGTATGATACCTCTATGAAAAGAAACACAAGCAGTGTTATCTCCGCGTTCTCTCTGAAAAGAGCCAGCAGGACTTAAATAGCAAATGTAATGGTGTCTCTTCAAATCAGACTTCTAACACCTTCCTCTTCGCCCTGATCATCCTCGGGTTGACTATTCCTGTAATGCAGACTCAAGCCATTTAGGACACTGCCAAGCTTTGCTTCTATCAGAAACCATTACAGTTAGTTCCCCCCTGCCACCTCGTCCTTTTATAAAGGCATTAGGTTTGGTTGCATCTGTGAGGTTGAACTGCTAGACTCCATGCAGTTGTGCAAGAAGACAGGCTTATTAATGTTTCAGCCCGGCACACAGGAATGTCCCTTTTGTTGAAAGGGCTGTGTGTCTGCCATCCTTTCCAGTATTGTGAGCTGACAGTGTTTCCCCCCCCTTCTCTCGTCTATTCCCCCTCCCTTTGCCTTGAGGCATTTTATTTCCCCAGACACTCCTCTCAGGAGGCTTGTCAATCAAGACCCTGCAGCTGCTGTTGCCATAGCAACATGGCGGTGGTGGTGGAAATAAGTAGATGGGGAGAGGAGATGAGAACAAAAGCTGCGGCTGACTTGTCATAATTTAATATTTTGCTTTTCTCTGTCCCAACATGCCCTTAAAGCTGTACATACTAGGAATGGGTGAGCTGCCAAAAAAAGAAGAAGAAGAGGCTTCCACTATTAACAAAAGACTGCATTTTCGTATTAGATTACAGTCCAACAGCTGTAATCAGAGAAGGGCTTCTGCACAGTGACCCACATCAGGGATGATATAAGGGGTTTGCCATCGATTTAGAAGGCATTTTCCTGTCTTGTGTGCTGGGGTTGTGGAAAGAAGTAGAAATGGGAATTGTTCTGTATCTGATATAACATACCTGACATGCCATTATGTAGGGATCTTCAGCCAAAATCCTCCCAACGTTTCTGAACACCCATTGCTGCATTGCAAAGGCCATTTATTCCTGCCTTTAGCCCAGTGCTTGGGCCACACATAAACTTGGAAACCAGTATGTTTAACAGGCACCTACATTGCACACTGAAGTCTGGATATATGAAGAACTCTAGTTTAATGAGTAAGCCAAGTTGCATGTGCCCTGCCCCCCAAGTATAGTATCAATTTCACAGAACCACATTTATTCTGTGTGCAGCAATACAATATCCACTTTTCTGACTCAAACTGTGGTGTCCCTAACTCTAATTAAAAATGGAGCAGGGGAACAGGCATTGTCTCTGACCCCATAATTAGTGAGGCACAGTAGGAGAACCTTCATAATTTTATCAGTTTCCACTTTGAATATAAAACTGAACATCTTTTGTGTTCCTCGTTTTGCAGAATTTTGCCCCTCTCTAAGGGCTCTTTTACCTAATTTTGGAGCCTAGCAGCTTAGAGGCAGAATTTTTCCCCCTGCTGCAATATCAACAGCAACCTCTGAAGAACAGATTCCATTTGCAACGCTCTGGAAGCCATACAGCAAAGCTCGTGCCCGTGTGGAATTTATCTTGCTAGTTTCAGTTTTGGTGCCTGGAGGATCAGCTGTGCTTTGACAGTGTGAAATGTTGTTTGCCTAGCAGCTCAGGCGACTGTGAAGCAGGGTTGGTAGGAGAGGGCACATGTGCGTCTGCTGTAGCAAGCACGAAAATATTTTTGCAAGGTTCGTACAACCATAACATGTCTCTGTGTTGCACTGTGGCATTTAAATTTCAGAATGAATTACTCGGTTTTGGCGTGGAGTTTCTGTGTATCTGTTGGCTTGGGGTTTTAGGCGCTTGGATCTAGTGGAGGAAATCTTCAAGGGCTAACACAAATGCTTTTTCCAGTGAAATTGGAGTTGTGAGGAACTTGCTGAGCGGAATCTAAATACAGACATCCTGCCTCTCTTTTCTGCCAATGCCCCTCTGTTGACAAGGACGGTAGATGCTAAAAGAATGTTTATGATTTGTTTCCTCCATGGCCCCATCCTATCAGCGTTCTGCTTATAGCCAGAGCCTCGTTACTTTTTAATGTGGCTTATTGTTGATCTCTTTAAGGTGCAAATAGTCCTATCATTCTGGTTATCCACACAAAAGCCCCCTATGAGGTAGTCTCTACTAACGCCTTGCAGTGATGGGGGGGTCTAAGCAAAATAGCACAATAATGTTATAAGGGTACCCTTGTCCAACCCCCTTTTATGAAAGGTTCATTCACCTGATGCCCCAACAACTGTGATGGGGAAAGTTGAGGTATAGCAAGAAGTTACCTTATTAGATTTATTTCCCATTGCGTATATTCAGCACTGCTAGTGGTAGTGTTGTACTGCAGCATATCTTTCTCCTGAGCCAAACCATCCAGTCTGCGAGGATTAATACAGTAGTTACTAAAAAGGGGGTGGTCTTCTTCCCTCTCCCCTTTCAAAAGTGTGGTTCATAGGTGATGGTCTTTCAGATGTTAAGTTCTGACATCCTGCACAACACCAAAGACAGGGCATCCTAATTGAAGCACTCCTAACAGATGGACGTCCATTCTTGAAAGGCTTCAGTGAAGATGCCAGCTTCCTTGTTGTTGTTGTTTAGTCATTTAGTCGTGTCCAACTCTTCATGACCCCATGGACCAGAGCACGCCTGGCACTCCTGTCTTCCACTGCCTCCCGCAGTTTGCTCAAACTCATGCTGGTAGCTTCGAGAACACTATCCAACCATCTCGTCCTCTGTCGTCCCCTTCTCCTTGTGCCCTCCATCTTTCCCAACATCAGGGTCTTTTCCAGGGAGTCTTCTCTTCTCATGAGGTGGCAAAGTATTGGAGCCTCAGCTTCAGGATCTGTCCTTCCAGTGAGCACTCACGGCTGATTTCCTTCAGAATGGATAGGTTTGATCTTGCAGTCCATGGGACTCTCAAGAGTCTCCTCCAGCACCATAATTCAAAAGCATCAATTCTTCGGCGATCAGCCTTCGTTATGGTCCAGCTCTCACTTCCATACATCACTACTGGGAAAGCCATAGCTTTAACTATACGGACCTTTGTTGGCAAGGTGATGTCTCTGCTTTTTAAGATGCTGTCTAGGCTTGTCATTGCTTTTCTCCCAAGAAGCAGGTGTCTTTTAAATTCGTGGCTGCTGTCACAATCTGCAGTGATCATGGAGAAAGTAAAATCTCTCACTGCCTCCATTTCTTCCCCTTCTATTTGCCAGGAGGTGATGGGACCAGTGGCCATGATCTTCGTTTTTTTGATGTTGAGCTTCAGACCATATTTTGCGCTCTCCTCTTTCACCCTCATTAAAAGGTTCTTTAATTCCTCCTCACTTTCTGCCATCAAGGTGGTGTCATCTGCGTATCTGAGGTTGTTGATATTTCTTGCAGCAATCTTAATTCCGACTAGGGATTCATCCAGCCCAGCCTTTTGCATGATGAATTCTGCATATAAGTTAAATAAGCAGGGAGGCAATATACAGCCTTGTCGTACTCCTTTCCCAATTTTGCCAGCTTCCTTAGGCAGGATTTTTCTTTTTGCATTTGCTTGGTTTTGGAGTTTGGAAGTTCTAAGTCCAACAGCTTTGTTACAGGCATTGCTTACTGACTCATCTCCAGAGCAGTTCTTCGAACACTTCTGTGTGGTGCAAGTCCAAGACCTGCTGACTTCACAGTAGCTACAGATTTTGAAGTGGTTCAAGGTCAGCATTTCATTGGCAAAGGCCATGCATATTCATTGGGAATCAGTGACACTGAGCTCAGTGAAACAGTTCCAGGTCAATGTACGTCGGGTTGCAGCCATACTATCGGGTCATGGCATGCCTCGGAAGTTATTTTCACGAAACTCAAGCACATACCGCTTGGCTCCTCGGGGTCAAAACCATGTCACACTAAATGCATAGTCAAAAACCATGTCGGGGAATTTTAAAAATGTAATAGGAGGCATTAAATTTTCATTGGCACCCACAGGAGCCTTTTATCTCAGGCTTCTTGTGGGTTTGATGAGTGTTTTTCATCAGAATTACAGCTTGGGAAAGGAGGTTTCATCTTCCATCTTCACATGCTGCAGTCCCAATGAAACACCTCCCACCACAAAGTATTAAAACTTTAAAAAACCCCTGACATGGTTCTTAACTACAAATTACGATCAACGTCTAGAGCCTGATCCTTCTTTGGAAGCTTTGGCCATGTACCAGTCTTATGTGCTTTGGATCCTGTGGTTTTTATTTTTTTGTAGACTCCCTGCCTTTTCCACAGGCTTGTCAAGTTGACAGTCCTGTGGGAGGCCCTGGTCCCTTTGCTTGACTCTTCACTGTCACTCCTTGCACAGCACTCGTAATTTAGGCTGCAGCAGGGAGTGTTTGCTCTTCGGCTTTTATCAATCTTTTAAATTAGCTGCCTTTTTAATGATGCATTATGGTAGGTGTTAGAATGGAAGCCACTTCAGATCCTGGAAAGCATCTCACGGCTGTCGTTTCCTTGAACTCGTCTCTTTTTTTGCTAACCATACTGGGCAGAGTGGAACTCTTCTACTTCTCTCCCACACGCCTCCTCCCTCCCTCCCCCCACCCCACAATTTTACCACCTCCAGAACCATATTTTGAGAAATAATGAAGCATGTCACACAGTGAAACAGATGGGGCTGTGCTCTTTATTTGCATATTTTAAAGTGAAATGTGTTTGTCACGAGTACAGTTCTTCCCCCCCTCACCACCACCATCACACACAGAGACAATTTTGGGGAAGGGAAGGAATTGTCCTTTGACTGTCAGTAAAAGAGAAGTTAAAAACAAACGTGATTCCTAATGTGGGGAGAGTTGGTTCGGAATTCTCACCTTAGGGCTGGGGGCTGCTGAGACTCGCATCTGGAGGCCTCCCCTTATAGCCCGATCAAGGCCCAAGCAGATAGCCAAATTCTATGAGCAGACTAAATTATAAAGCCAGAATGCAAACTCTGTTAAATGAACAGTGACAGCCTGTTTAGCATCTACCGTCGTAGCAGATTTGTGAAAATGTGCTACCCTTGCTAAATAAGAAGCTGTGTCCTAATGGCATAGCAGTGACGGGTCAAAGGGAATGGATTCAACAGCAAAGTAGGAAATATGACCTCTGAAGGCCTTTCCAAAAAAACCCCAGTGTATATGTTGGGGATAATATCCGGGTAAATATTAAAGAAGCACTAGTACTGGACAAGAGCTAAATGTATGGTAACCATGTTCCTATACTGGAATGGGAGGGAATAATTTCCACTACACTTTAAGTTGGGGAGGGGGAAGAGATGCAGTAGTTGTATTTCTGTGGGAGAGAGGGTCTTGCTTGTGACTATACTGTGATTGTTTCCGCACACCGAATCACCATGACTTATGGCATGAAATATACCGTATTTTTCGCTCTATAGGACGCACCGGACCATAGAAGGGGGAGAACAGGGGGGAAATTTTTTTTTCTTGTTCTTCCCCTCTAAAATGAGGTGCGTTCTGTTCGTTCAAGGTGCGTTCACCCGAAGCCTCCGGAGCCCAGCGCTGCTTTCCCCCACCGCCAGCCTCCAAACCAGGTCGGGGAGCTGGTGGGACTGGTGTTGCAGCCTTTCCCCCACCTTCGTAGCCTCCGCAGGGCAGTGGGGTGAAGGCACCCCACTGCCCTGTGGAGGCTTTGCGCAGCTAACCCCAAGCTAGAACAGCGAGACGGAGCGCTGCGCAGCGCTCCATCTCCCTGTTCTGGCTTTGGGCTTAACCGCGCAGCCTGCATTCACGCTATAGGACGCACACACATTTCCCCTTAATTTTTGGAGGGGAAAAAGTGTGTCCTATAGAGCGAAAAATACGGTACATAGAATGATTATTCTCTCAGGGATCAGCATCTCTGTTTGGGGCAGAATGAAGCAACACTTTTAGCTTTGCTTGCTTAACGCTTTTTGTTTCTCTGCCATTTTGTGTTTCGACGATCCCCAAATGGGCAGGAGGTGCTGGGTTGGGTTTGTGATCTATGTGGGAAGTTGGCAGTCAGGAGACTCTGGCAGGCAAGAAAAGGTCAGTGGAAGCCAGCTATCATAGAAGAGGTGAAGGAAGGAGATTTCAGAAAGCAATTGCAGAGCAGCATCAAATGGGGGAAAGAGCAGGGACTCACCTTCCAGTCTTAATGGGCAAGAAAGTATATAAGATAAGCCACCTCTGATGTATTCTGCCTTCTCTAGTCCAATCTACATTGAGTTTCTGCTCCCATCTATATTGAATCTCTACTCCATTTTGATGAATAATACCTGTCTTCTTTCTCTCCCAGAATATGGCCTTTTGACCACTCAAAAGGCCTTTTGTCAGGGGAAACTCTTGAAGCTTCCACAACTTGGTCCTGGGGACTTGTCTTTTGTTAAGGACTCCCTTTGTGAGTGTAGCCCAGAGGCATGCCTGAACTGGGTAATTGGCCTGGCTGGGAGTGAGGGGGCTGCTTTTTGTTGATCTTTTGACTCTTAGAGAGGTTTGAGTAGCTTTCATAATACGGGCTGAGAGTGTCTCTGATTTTTGAAGAGAATCCCTCTGTACTCCAGATTCGGTCCAGAATGCAAAATCCACCCAGTCAAGTGAATAATTTGCTTCAGTGTTCCCCAAACGCCGAAGGGAAAAGTGGACTCTGCTTTGGGTCCTTGTACTGACTCATCTCTTGAGTGGCTTGGGGCAGGGGAATAGCAACCCTGGCTTATTTTGGAAAGCAAGAACATCCTGCGCCCGCCCGCCCCCCCAAGCATTGACTATTATTTCTTGCTGTGCTACGTGCAGCGGCATATGAAAGGAGGAAAGGTAGCTGTAAGCCAAGCTAAAAAAAACCCCCAACCCCTGCAATAATACTTAAATGCAATTTAGAAAATAAAGCGCTATGGGCAGCAGAAAAAAATAATGCCTGTGGGGAACATGCGTGAGGGTGTAAATCTTTTTTCTTTTTTAAAAAATGGGAAGCTTGACACTTGTGTATGTTGCCACATGTATGCATACATTCATTCTTCGGCAAAGCTCACTGCCCTATGCAGACAAAGAGCTACTATGAACCGAAGAGACCTTGGACGCATTCCAGATAACTGTCATGTGCAAACTTAAAGACTAGCCGATTTATTGTTTCATGTGCTTCCGTGGACTAGAATCCACTCCATAGAAGTTTATAAATGTATTGGTCTTTAATGTGCCACAATGCTCTTTGTTGTGTTTGTTCCAACAAATACGGCTACCGCTCTGCAAGTTGTAACCCACCAAATAGCTTTGCAAGACCACCCACTGGGCAAACAGGGGTTTACACAAGTGTCGCATTACTCTTCCCGGCAACTGTGCAGAACAAGCAATCCTCAATCCCTGACTTAGAATTATGTCTGAAGAAGGTTCGTTGTTTTGTTCCAAACAAGCCACAAAGTCAAGGTTCGTTCTTGGCTTACCAGTTGTGGTTTGTTAAAGCAAAACAAAGCAAACCATCTTCCTTGGTTCAGATGTCACACTAGGCCAGGGACTTTTATATTCCATTGTATATATTATCTATTGTTTGTATTTGATGTGTTTGCCATGCTGGGCTCATAAATTTAGTGAATACATATTTGTAGCCCACCCTTCACCAAATGGTGTCCCATAGAAGAAGAGTTAAAATAAAGTACAATGTAGGGAGCAGCAAAGTAGGCATGATTTGTTCATACACAGCTAGTCATGGTTTACAGTTGCTTATCAATTTTGTGCAACTTCAAAGTATTTTACTTTAACAATGCCTGCCTGTCTGCAATGCATTCTTGATTACTTTCTGTATTTTAGTAGCAATAGACGCACCCACACACACAAATCAAAGCAGGATACAGTGGTGCCCCGCAAGACGAATGCCTCGCAAGATGTAAAACTCGCTAGACGAAAGGGTTTTGCGGTTTTTGAGCTGCTTCGCAAGACGCATTTCCCTATGGGCTTGCTTCGCAAGACAAAAACGTCTTGCGTTTTTTGCAAGTTTGTTTCCTTTTTCTTAACACCGTTAATACAGTTGCAACTTGACTTTGAGGAGCAACTCATAGAACGCAGTGTGGTAGCCTTTTTTGAGGTTTTTGGTGATTTTTGAAGCTTTTCCAAAACTTTTCTGACACCGTGCTTCGCAAGACGAAAAATTCTCTAGACGAAAAAACTCGTGGAACGAATTAATTTCGTCTTGCGAGGCACCACTGTAGCTGAAAAGATGATAATGCAACTGGTAGCTTGGGGCAAAGGCCACTTAAGTTTTGCTCTGGCTACTAAACACTTTGGAGCTCTAGCTCAGGCAGCTCACAGCTTGTGGGCAGCTGCCAAAAAGAACTCAGTTTATCTCATAACGTAGCAGAAGAGATGAGCAGCAAAAGTAGCATGCTGAAAGGAGATACCTTTGTGGGATAACAGCAACAAGCTTATGTGGTGATGCATACACCAATGCAATATCCTACTTACATTCTCTTTGACCAGTTGTTGTTCCAAATAAGGAGTGGAAATATGTGTGCGGGTGTAGCATTAATGCAGGGTCGCTCAATAGGTTGGTTAGAAAATATAGCATTTAGTCTGACCGCAGGTGGAAGGATGGATTTAAACTCAACGGAGCAGGGTTTCCCCTTGGCTCAGTTTTCGGGGTTGAAGCAAGATTGATGATTTGTTGTTATTGCATGTAGGAAGGTACCGTATTTTTCGCTCTATAAGACGCACCAGACCACAAGACACACCTAATTTTTTGAGGAGGAAAACAAGAAAAAAAAATCTGAATCCCAGAAGCTAGAACAGCAAGAAGAGTCACTGTGCAGTGATCCCTCTTGCTATTCTGGCTTCTGGGATAGCTGCGCAGCCTGCATTCGCTCCATAAGACGCACACACTTTCCCCCTTACTTTTTAGGAGGGGAAAAGTGAGTCTTATAGAGCGAAAAATACGGTCTATCCTAGCTGCTCTAGGTTGACAGAACTCTTTTCCCATGAAGGTTCACCAGTTCCTTAACCTAAGTGTATTTCAGGAGCAGAGTTTAAAAACCAATCTCTTTGATAAGGATATGATAGCTATGGTCAATTGTTCACAAGTGTTTCTTCATTTAAACTTGATACTTTGCTGTTTTCCATTAACTTATTTTGAGACCCCAAGTCTCTGGAATAGGGTAGGACAGTGGTTTTCAACCAATGTGCTGTAGCACCCTGGGGTCCCTTGAATGATGGTCAGGGACGCCATGGGCAACCACTTGCCTCTGTCCCTCTTTCTTTCCCCCCTCCATCTCCTCCCAAAGGCTTGCACAGCTGTTTGTTGCAGCAGTCCTGACCACAAGCTCCACAGGCGAATGGTGCCTCTGGGGCTGGCCAGTGGTTGCTGTTTGCCAGGAGCTGAGGCAGCCTCGGAGTAGGCAAGCAGGAGGGTGAGGGAGACCGGGCAGGCTGGCAGGCACTGCGCTGGCATTTCTTGTGCTTGCTGTGTGCAATGCCTGCCTGGAAGCTGAGTGCCCAGCGCTGAAGGGGAGCCTTTCCACCATGCAGGCCCAGCAGCGCCCATTGCTGCCTCCCAGTGAAAGGTTCTGGCCTCACGTTCACCATTGGTCAGTCTCCATTGGGCCACTAAGGCTGCAGGCATCCTCTTCCTAGGCCCCTGTGGGGCAGTGTGTGGGGCGGCAGCAGTGGCCGGCCGGAGGACTCCCAAGGAGAGGGGAGAGGAGGCTTAGGGAAGACTCCACGAGGGTGTTCAAAAAAGGGTAAGATGCTGCCAGCTCTGCAGGCAAAGGGTGACATAACAGGGCTCCTGAGCCCCACAGGGGTGCTGCAGAAAGAATGTGGACTCCAAAAGGTTGAAAACCTCTGGGATAAGATACTATCCACAAAAACATAATGGTCTTAAAACAGCGTTACAATGATTCACACATACTGAGTAGCGTTGGCTCTCGTCTTGAGTTTTCTGTAGGCGGGTAGAGTTAAAGGGCTGGATATGTTCCAAAACGGATTGCATGATCTTCTCCCAGTTCAGAATCAGTGAGGCTTGCTTATTAAATCATTGTTGGGACTCTGCAGCAAATATTTTCTCTCCCCATCTGTTTGTCCCTTGTTTCATCATTCCTAGCTTGACGTAATCTATGGTTTAGTGAGGCATGCAGGAAGGACCTCCGCTTGACACAAGCTTCGTAAAACAAATAGCTGTGGTGCTAAATTGCCTTGGGTAATTAATTAACCCTACTGTAAATGAAAGTACTGATGCACATCTGTATGGATCCATAAGATGCCAACTCAGGAGCTGAATCAATTTCCCCAGCCAGCCCCTCAGTGAATTGCAGGGCTGTCGGTTCACCAACAGGAGAAACAAAACAAAAAACCCTTTTCCGTTGAACTCAAAGAGAGACAAGTATTGCTCTACTGCAACACCAGGCAATTTGAAACAGAGTGCAACCATTGTAGAGTTGCTTGAGAAAGCTTCATCTAATATGGTTGAAATGTAATACGAGTTGCATGGTGAGAATTTGACATCCACATTTGCCATCCCAGCCATTTGACATCCATAGGGTAGAGGAACTGCAGCTATGAAACTCTTCACAGTGGAATGTTCTCCCAAGCAAAGGAAATGATCTTTTCACCAGATCATGAGAAATGACCACTGAATTTGCCAATGTGTGTTTAGTGTTGTCGTATTATTTATATTTATTGGACTCCAGAGGGTTCTCCACTCAAGCATGAGGAACTGCCGTCATCCCCTTCTGCCTCGCTGCCCTCTGCAACTGAAACAATCCCTTTCAAAACACCAGTGGGTGCTGCAGCCTCTCTCCTTCAGATCCCTCTGCCAAACCCACCTTTCTCCCTTAGTAGATAAGAGGGCATTGCTAATGGGATTAGGTCCCACCCTCTGACCTTCAAAGATAGGGATGAAAAAACTGCTTACTGAAGGACATCAGCCACCCACAAATTCACACACAGTCTTCCAACCTGAGACAGGGAGGCAAAGTTTTATTGGCACCCTTCAGGGCTTCACCCCCCCCCCCAATGGGGCAGAAGAAATACAAATTTAAAAGAGATCATGAATAAAAGACAGGGAGCCCCAATCCTAAATGCTTGCTTTAGGTTTGTCCCTGTCCTGCTGTTCTTTCCTCTATAAAGCAGTACAGTCAAACCTTGGTTGTCGAACGCAATCCGTTCCGGAAGCACATTTGGCTTCCAAAATGTTCGACAACCAAGGCGCGGCTTCCGATTGGTTGCAGGAGCTTCCTGCACTCAAGTGGAAGCTGCGTCAGACGTTCGGCTTCCTAAAAAGGTTAAAAAACCAGAGCATTTCCTTCCGGGTTTTCGGCGTTTGGGAGCCGAAACATTCCAAAACGGAGGCATTCAGGATCCGAGGTTTGACTGTAGTTCATTAGCTGTTTCTCTGGTCTATTATGACATAGAGGAGCTCTTCAGTGGGCAGCAAGGCATCCACTTTTGCTTCACTTGTTCCTTAGGAAACGGAAGCATTGCTCATGGTCAACACGACCCCTGGTGATATTCCTTCCTTTGAGTGTAGCAATGAGGTCCACATGAAAGCAGCTCTCCTAAACACTGAGGATGTGGAAGATGCATGGAGCAATAATGCCTATTCCTCCTTCTGTCAAAGCCCTAGGTCTTCATTTTTTGCTTGGGTATTTGACATAAGAGACTCCTGTTCCCTTGTTTTACATATTGCTATTAAGAATGTTGTCCTGTCCACAAGGGGAGAATTGAGCTACCCTTCATCCTTCCTTGCAGTAACTTGAATCATAAATCTGAATAATGGCTGGTCAGCCTTTTTTCCTGTCTAGGGCAGGGTTCCCCAAACTTGGCTCTCTGTTGGACTACAACTCCCATCATCCCTAGCTAGCAGGACCAGTGGTCAGGGATGATGAAACCTGTAGACCAAAAACAGCTGGAGACCCAAGTTTGGGAAACCCTGGTCTAGGCAACATTTTGCTCATGGGCAATTTGCCCTGGCTTCATGCAGTGGGTGGAGCCAAGGCTCAGTGTGGGGAGGGCCACCCATTTCCCCCCTCCTTCTTCGCCTTTTCTTCCCTGCCCAGAGGACTACTGGGGAAGGGGCTTATTGCTGCTGACCTGAGCATTTGAAATTCGGCCGAGTGCTACAGGTTACCCACCCCTGCTGTAAATAAATGTAACAACAGAATAGCTATACTTAGAAGACTGGTTTCTGTTGTCCTCGCTGTATTACGTAATTCTCCGGTTTATATAGTTGTGTTTTTAAGCGGCAGTGTCTATAGATCCCTTAGTCCTCATCCCTAGATCCTGTTGAGATTCCTGCATAGCAGGGGGATGGACTGGATCACCCTTCGGGATCCCTTCCAGCCCTACAGTTCTATGATTCCATGATCCCCAAACAAAATTAAGCCTGAGTCCACTTAACTTCACTTGTCTGTTTACTCCGTCACCTTTACCTCTCCTTCCCTCTTGGGATTTAGATAGAAAGATGCTTGGGGCAGTACCTTGTCTATTGGTACACTACTTCATCAAGGGCCATGTCTGGCAGTGGCACAATATAAATAATGATAGAGGGAGAATTGGGTTGGCACTTCTCTAACTCTGTCTCCCCACAATTAATTAACTCTGCAGCATGGCATGACAAGGGAGCACTGGCAGTAGACCTCTGTATTGTTACTATTTATTAGATTTCTTCCCCACCCTTCAGCGTTGTGTCCCGGGGCAGGTGGCGGCAATGTGAAAATGCAATATTAAATTCAGTTAAAATGATTTATCATCAGAGGAGTAGGGTGGGTCCTAAGGGGCTTCCAGGCGGCAGCTCTTCAATGTCCTGAAGAGCATTTTGCCCCTCTCCATGCGTAGCTGAAGCAGAATAAACTATGCAGATGTGATTGTTTTTTGCATAATTCATATAGCTTGTGTAAATCAGGCTTCTTGGTACAGGATCTGGACTATTTATTTAATATGAAGTATACAAGACTTCTTGCACAGTGCTTCATTTTGTGTATATATACAAGCAAAGGCTGGTGGGGTGAGTGGCAGGTGCTGTCTGGCATGTATACTCAAGTATACAGTGGTACCTCAGTTTTCAAGTGTCTCAGAAGCCGAACATTTCGATTTTCAAATGCCAAAAACCCGTAGTACAGTGGTACCTTGGTTCTTGAACTTAATCCATTCTGGGAGTCTGTTCGACTCCCCGAAACCATTCAAAAACCAAGGTGCGGTTTCTGATTGGCTGCAGGAGCTTTCTGCACTCAAGCAGAAGCAACGTTGGACATTCAGCTTCCGAAAAACATTTGCAAACCGGAACACTTATTTCCGGGTTTGTGGTGTTCGGGAGCTGATTTGTTCAAAAACTAAACCGTTTGAGAACCAAGGTACCACAGTAATTGCTTCCGTTTTTGAACGTGCCTCAGAAGTCAAACGGCTTCTGCTGTGGGGTATTTTTAATTTTCTCCACTGACTTTGTAGCCCAGCCCTTTGCACCTCAGTTGTTGAACATTTTGGAAGTCAAACGGTCTTCCAGAACGGATTACGTTCGACAACCAAGGTACCACTGTATTGTGAAAGGCATGCTCCATTTGCACTATTACTTTGTAGCGATACATGAAATATTGAGTAGGAAGAAGGAAACTACTCATACCCCCCCCCCATTTCTATTGTCCTAACTTTTTTGCGGGGGCTTCTATAGGTTTGGAGGGGCACACTGGCTCGCCTGCGCTACAAGAGAACCCGAGCTGCCCTCAAAATCATAAAGTGCTACCGCCGATACAAAGTGAAGTCATATATCTGCGAGGTTGCCCGGCGATTTCACAACGTGAAGTCTATGAAAGGCTACGGCAAGCATGTGAGATGGCCCACCCCACCCAAAGTGCTGAGGCGGTTTGAAGAGGCTCTGCAGGCAATCTATCACAGGTAGGAATTGAAGGCAGTTTGTTTCTTGGGCTACGGAGCAGGAACATTACCTGATACTGCCAGGTACAGTGTAACCTCGAAAGCCAAACGCCTTGCAACCCGAACATTTTGGCTTCTGAACGATCAAAAACCGGAAGCGATTGTTCCATTTTTCGAAGGTTTTTTGGAAGCCAAATGTCCGGCGCGGCTTCCAATTGGCTGCAGGAAGCTCCAATTGGAAGCCGTGCCTTGATTTTCGAACGGTTCTGGGAGCCGAATGCATTCTGTTCGAAAACCAAGTTACAACTGTATTGTGTTTGAGAAAGTTGCAAGCACCATTTAAGGATGTGGCGGCCGCAGAATAAAGCCAGCCTGTGATTATTTTTAGTTATGCCAATCAATTGGTGAGTGGGATTGCAGAATTGTTTGTATGAAAATGCTGATAACTATTTAATTGGGCAACCTTATATTCCAATCCCTGTGCTAGTCTGATGTGCAATTGCTTCTGGTTTCTTTGGTTTTTTCCAGGTGGAGGGCGCACGAACTCATCAAGAGCATTCCCCCCAAGGATGTGCCTCAGATCAGGGCAAAGGTGGCAGCAGTGGAAGTGCTGAAGGGCCACCGAAGTGATATGGGGATCCAAAGAGCCTGGCAGGGCAACTACATTGCATTGGTAAGTATAGCAGAACACACAAAATGTCAGTCATTGCGTTCTGTGATACCACAAAGATAAAAAGCACCACTTTAGCTAATGAGGCCTCCCGCTGCTGCCACGCCGCCAGAGCACCATTTCTGTTCTCATCCTGAAGCAAAGTTCTTAACCCGAGGTACTATTTCTGGGTTAGCGGAGTCTGTAACCTGAATCGGCTGTAACCTGAAGCAGCTGTAACCCGAGGTACCACTTCATACTGTTAGCTGGAGAAAAATAGTGGGAGAGCACAGTTCCCTTCCTGGGGGCTTTCCATGAGCTTCTGTTTGGAAACAAGGATGTTGGATTAGCACAAATGTCCTTCTAGTCTAGAAAGACATTTGTGCTTAGTCCAGTAGTGCTGCTCTTCTGTGTTCTGTGACCATGCTTGAAAAGAAGGCCCCATGTATGCAATGGGTTCTGCAATCTATTGTATGAAAAACAAACAGAACGCAGGACAGAACAAACTTGTATGCCTCCTTAAAATGCCCACTCACTCCCATCTTTCAGGGATGTAGAAACCACGGCCAAGCCCTTTCATAAGAAAAGCACCGGATCAGACTGAAGCCTGTTGTCTGGTTCTCACAGTCGCAAGCCTATGGGAAACAAGCAGGGCCAGATGGCAACAACGAACACTCTCCCCACTTGTGATTCCCAAAAGCTGTTATTCGGGAGGACACTTTATTTCAGGCTTCCTGAACCTCGGCCCTCCAGATGTTTTTGGCCTACATGATCCCTAGCTAGCAGGACCAGTGGTCAGGGATTTGCAGTCTCAAAACATCAAAAGGGCCGAGGTTGAGGAAGCCTGCTTTATTTGCTGCCTTGTTCAGAAAACCTAGGAAATTCAACTCCATAATTAACAGACTGATGGCCATCTCTTACCTGAGCAGTTCTAACATATCCTGCTCTAACATAGTCTCTGTTTAAGAACTGCAACCTTTGGAATCAAGGAGGGGCTGGGCTTGGAATACTGTCTTTGTGTTGAAAGATAGCAATTGCGGTGTTCAGTGGCATAGCGTGGGTTCTCAGCACCCGGGGCAAGGCAAGTAATTTGCGCCCCCTAACCCGTGGATTTTAGCACTTGAGTCTCTTCCGCGCCCCCCCCCCAGATGTTGCGCCAGGTGCAGCAGGCCCCCCTGCACCCCCCACGCTACGCCACTGCTCCCACCACAAGTCTTCAGGACAGCCATCCGAAGGCTGGCGCGGGGAGAAGGTCTCTCCGCCCCACCGCCAGGCTTCGGAGCAGCCATCCGAAGGCTGGCGCAGGGAGAAGGTCTCTCCGCCCCACTGCCAGGCTTCGGAGCAGCCTTCCGAAGGCTGGCGCGGGGAGAAGGTCTCTCCGCCCCACCGCCAGGCTTCGGAGCATCCTTCCGAAGCCTGGCGGCGGGAGGAGGTCTCTCTGCCCCACCGCCAGCCTTCGGAGCAGCCTTCCGAAGGCTGGCGGTGGGAGGAGGTCTCTCCGCCCCACCGCCAGCCTTCGGAGGAGGTCCGAGGACAGTGGGGTCCTGCTTCCTCGAGGAGGGCCGGCCAAACACGCCCCCCCCCCAAATGTTGCGCCCGGTGCGGCCGGCACCCCTGGCACCCCCCACGCTACGCCACCGGCGGTGTTGTTACAAATGTATATTTGAGACTTCTATAGCTGGTTGACCTGGAATGGTAAAGTTGCTGCTGCCCTTGCTTTAATGATGAAGACAAATTACCTGCCTGTCTTCCTGTTTGCTCCTTTAGAATCCAGATAACCCTCAGGCTGCAGGCTCATTCGTCCCCATTGCCAATGAGTTGAAACGAAAAGACAAGTTCATGAATGTTCTCTTCTCGTCTCACGTCCGCAAGGTAAGCACAGCAACTGCTGCAGAAGGACGATGAAAGCCTCTGGAAAGTAAGGGGAGGGGAGGGTTTCATCAAGAGGCTTTTGCATTGCTGAAGCTCAGGTAAAGGAATTTTGAAATAGTAAACAAAAATGAAATTATTTCAAAAAGAGGATAGTATTTAGAGCTAGGAAATTGAGAAAACGGTCAGCAAAACAGGTGAGGATTTGGGGAATCAAAATTTATTGTAAAGAAGTTCAAAACGGGTTGAACGTGAATAGAATAAAGTAGACCTACATTGGGACGCTGAATTTGTGTGCATTTTGAGCAGATCTACTTTTGCAATAGTCCTTCAGCTCTGCTGAGTTAAGCAGATGAGCTCAGAGAGTTACAGAGAGATCTCCTTTGAAATGCAAAGGGCAGATCCATACTAAAAAGCTTCTTCGCAGGCACCTTTGGTCTGGTGCTGGCACCATGTCCTTTGATTCCTGGGTAACTTGCTTGGGAGAGCTGCTTGATGCCTTCACCTTTATTCTGAAGAATTTTGCAGGATCCCATTCCTCCAGCCCTATGCTTTTAAAACACACTAAACCTGAGAAATCTGGAGTTTTGGGGTGAAACGTCATCAGTAAGGTGATGATATATAGTTGTACCTCCCCATCTGCTTTAGGTGACATTGCCAAGGTCCTAAATAGATTCTAAATGGGGTGGCTAATGACCAGTAAATTGAGGTTCAGTCCAGATAAGACCAAAGTATGGCTGATTAATGATACACTTGAGCAAGGAAATCAGATTCAACCTGTTCTACATGGGGGGGGTGTTTGCCCTCCCTCCCAAAGGATCATGTTCTCATCTTGGAAGTGCTTTTAAATCTGGATGATCAAGTTATCTTTTGTGGCCTCTGGCACGTCCAGCAGCTTTGGCTGATTCAGCAGCTGTGGCCAATCCTGGAAAAAACATGACCTGTACTCAGTTATTCATGCCCTTAAAGAATCTAGATTGCATTACTGCATTGTGCTCCACGTGATGTTGCTTTGAACACGTATCTAGAAACTACAACTGGTGTGAAATGCAAAACCTTGTTTGCCAACTGCCTCGTGCCCTAGGAAACATTTCTTTACAAACTAAGCTGACTGCCAGTTAGTTTACAAGCAGAATTCAGAATTTCCATTTTGTCATTTAAAGCCTTAAATGTCTTAGAACAATAGTACCTGAAAGATCACCAGCTCCCACATAAATCTGCTCACCTCATAAGATTCTTGTCTGAGGCCCTGCTCTGTGAAGCAAGATGTGCGGCAATAAGGAACAAGGCCTTTCCAGTTGTGAAGCTGCTCTTCCGGGACACAATTCATTCCTTCACAATTCCCGCTCTATGTTAGAAAGAGATTGAAATCAGTACTGCTCCCCTCAGTTTTTATTGAGAATCAGTATTGCTGATGTTTTCACTGCATCGTATTTTGTTTTAAGGTATGTGTTTTTATTGTGCTAGCTCCATTGTGAATCAGTTTTGTTTGAGAGGTGGAATATAAATAATTTAAATATATATCCCTTCACCGGGGATGGCACCCATAATAGCTGGCCAGCGCAGACACAATACTGCATATTCTCCTGACTGAGGTTAGGAGATCAGTAACCCACCTGAGATTTGAATATTCCTTTCCCCTCTTATCTCTTACCATCAAGGTTGCAAATTCCCCCACTTATCTTTTGGGTATCAACATGGTTAGCATACATGAATTAACCACGGTTAGCTGCCACTCTTCAGTTTAGAGACGTTGTTAGAACCAGATTAGCAAATTCAGGTCTGAGCTAAAAATGGTTAGGGTTAAAATCTGTTTGCATGTAACACTAACCATAGCTTGCTCCAGAAATGGAAGGGAGAAAGACTCACATTCAACAGCGGAGGGCAAATTATAGGATACTTCTGATTTTGTAATCATGATCAGCTTGGGTTGTGTTTGCCTTGCACTAGCCTGGCTTGTTGTCTAACCTTGGTTAAGATTTCAAATGTGTTGTGAACCCATGGTTTAATTTGCTGAACCCCACCCTGCCCCCCAAATGGTGTAAGGGGATGACCTGCTTCTCCCCTTTTAAGCAGGAGTCTGGAGAGAACACAAAATTGCCTTAACTGTGGCTTGCTCAGTGCTGATATAACACACAACCATAGCTGCACATCCCAATTTGGGGCTAATCCTTAACTGTGTGTAGTATTTAATTATGGTTAAGTTCAATGTCTGTATAAGGGCATTTCTTAGGTTTGGTAGTATTTTCTTCAGCTTGGGTGTATGTAGAATATAGCAGAGGGTCGTAAAATACTTCCTTGGTTTATTCAGTTGACATTTAGGAAGGGTGTGTGTGGATCAGTGCAAATAGTGCTATATAGTAATTACTCCCCCTCCCTGCAAGGTAGAAGAATGATGAGCAAAGGAGAATTCATCTGCTCTCTGTCCTTGAGTGCCTCTAAATCCCTTGCATGTACCTGCTTTAAAGGATGCTTCAATCTGAATTTGTGTTAGGACTGACAAGCCGCATCTTTGTCAGGGAGTTTTTCTGGAATGTATTTTCTCTCTGTGTGTTACATAATTTTAATCTCTTTAAATCTTTTCTCACATCCTTCCTGATTCAGATTTCCAAGCATAATGTAACAAAGCCCTTTACCCCTTGAGTTGCAAAAGATTTGTTTGGTTTTGATTGGTTTAAACTCTAATGAAAACGTACTCGAAATAGACAGCCAAACAGAAAGCTTTTTGTGATTGGCGATGTAGATCTTGATTGATAATGGGATCCCTCTACAGATGTGAGTACAAAAATGTGTGTTCACGAGATGCACATCTCCAGATTTTTCCTCAAGGAAGCAACAGTGCTGTGCTTTGAATACATTGTGCAGATCTCTAATGGATATGCAATTTTTTTTTGCTCTGTTTGCATTCTTTCTTTTTTCAAACTGTGTTTTTGCAGGAAAGGATAAACAAAGGAAGCAACTGGGCTACATCAGGGAGAAACAGAAAGTCTGTATAGGGCACAGAAAGTTTCCTCCCCACATCCTGCCTAAAGACTAAGATAAATATGACATCTTTCCCCAACTTTTCTACCACCAGCAGCACTCTGAGAAATCATTGCTCTGCGCACGTGTAACATGTGAACTGTTATGTGGCCATAAAACATTAACTTTGCTTTGAAAAGATAAATTTATTAATTAAAAAATTAATTAATTATTTTTATTAATTAAAAATAAATTGCATTGGCTGGTTGTTTGCTTCTGAATCCTGAACAGTTTGACACTAAATTACTTGGTGGACCACTGGCACCCATATGAGCCTGCTTCAAGCCCCAAGATCGACCACAGAGGTCTTGCTCACAGACCCACCAGTAGTATACAGTCAGGCTGGTGGAAATACAAGACAGGACCTTTATGGTGATGACCTCTTACCTGCAGAATTCCCTCCAACAAAAGGTGCATTTGGCCTCATCCCTGCTTTCTCTTAGGCAGGCCATGAAAATGTTTCTTTTCCATTAGCCTTTGGTTAGGTAGCTTGTGTGGGTTTTAAACTTGCTTTTAACATTATTAGTACAGTCTTACCTTGGATCTCAAACGCCTTGCGACTCAAACGCCTTGGCTCCCAAACGCCGCAAACCCGGAAGTGAGTGTTCCAGTTTGCGAACATTCTTTGGAACCCAACGTCTGATGCAGCTTCTGATTGGCTGCAGGAGCTTCCTGCAGCCAATCAGAAGCCACACCTTGGTTTCCGAATGTTTTGGAAGTTGAATGGATTCTGTTAGATAACCAGGGTACGACTATACTGTGGTATCTGCTGGCACAGGTTGGCTGGGTGTTATATGCTTGTTTCCTTTTTATGCTGCTCTGTTTGCTTTTAGATGCTAAAAGTGTATCATTGGTGTTTGGCTAGTGGTTGGATTGGTAATGCTGTTTTATTGCGTTTTTTCATCATTATTTGTGAGCCACTTTAAAAGGGCTCCAGTTTTTAAAAGCAGCGTAAAAATCACTTAAATAAATAATAATAATAAAAAGCGGCCACAAGCAAATCTGGCCTTCAATCCCAAAATCTCAAGGCTCTTTTTCACTCTAACTCTTTATTTCCATTTCAGTCTCCTTTGCTCTGCATAAGCATGTCTTCTTTCAACTGCTATTGTTCCCTTCACTCTTTCTTTTAATGCATTTGGCTATGCTGCTTCCTATGTTGATAACAGCCTGCTTTTTCACATCAGTCCCACAGCCTTTCCCTAACAGCCAAAGCCAAGTGTTTTTTGCATCGTCGGCTCAGTTCCCCTTCTCCCCCCCCCCCTTTCTTCATCGCTGTCAGGTTTTGTCCTTGCCCATTTTGTCCTCTCCATTTAACAAACAATAACTTCACACTCTGCAAAGATGTAAAGAGGAAAAGGCAGGCACAGATTCCTCACACTCACAGTGAGCATCTGCTGTTCTGCTGCTGATTGGGAGTTCCTGGTGTATGTCCCTGCATGTTTTTAAAGGAGGTATCTCTGCTTTTCCCCATTTCCTACATTGGTATGTTGGGGAAACACTGGTGTCACTGCTTATTGTGGCTAAAAGTGTGAAGCACTCCTGAAACAGCAGTGATGGTGTTAACGGCTGTGTACTGATCAGCATGCAGGGCACACTGTCAACACTAAGTAGATGCTTAGTCAAGAACTGGCCAGGTTAGGGGAATTGCAAAGCAGAAAGCAGGCTGCTTTTCTGCTTACAGACAACAAATGAGAGAGAAGAAGTGAAGGGTATAAAAAGTGGAATATTGGGTGCTTAGTATCTGATGTATGGAAGTGAGAGCTGGACCATAAAGAAGGCTGATCGCTGAAGAATTGATGCTTTTGAATTATGGTGCTGGAGGAGACTCTTGAGAGTCCCATGGACTGCAAGAAGATCAAACCTATCCATTCTGAAGGAAATCAGCCCTGAGTGCTCACTGGAAGGACAGATCCTGAAGCTGAGGCTCCAATACTTTGGCCACCTCATGAGAAGAGAAGACTCCCTGGAAAAGACCCTGAAGTGGGGAAAGATGGAGGGCACAAGGAGAAGGGGACGACAGAGGACGAGATGGTTGGACAGTGTTCTCGAAGCTACCAGCATGAGTTTGACCAAACTGCAGGAGGCAGTGGAAGACAGGAGTGCCTGGCGTGCTCTGGTCCACGGGGTCACGAAGAGTCGGACACGACTAAACGACTAAACAACAACAAGTATCTGTTGCCTTCAGGCAGAATTTGCAGTTGCTCTTTTGCTTGATGCTCTTGTGCAGGGGTCAGCAAACTTTTTCAGCAGGGGGCCGGTCCACTCTCCCTCAGACCTTGTGGGGGGCCAGACTATATTTTTTTGGGGGGGGGGATAAAAAATGAATGAATTCCTGTGCCCCACAAATAACCCAGAGATGCATTTTAAACAAAAGCACACATTCTACTCATGTAAAAACACGCTGATTCCTGGACCATCCGTGGGCTGGATCCAGCCCCCGAACCTTAGTTGCCTCTTGTGGAAGTGAGAGCATGTGTTTGGCATGTGTGAGGCCTCAGTATCTCCAGTTAAAAGGTTTTTTAAAAAAGAATAGTAAGACTGGTGAATATTATGGCATGGTCTTTAGGGCACATGATGAAGCTACTTTGCTAAAGCTAAGCAGGTTTGAGTCTATGCCCAGGTGGGAGAACCTGGAAACTCCCTTGCATATTGCTTTGAGTTCCATGAAGGAAGAAGGGTGGGACAGAAATGTAATAATAAGAATAAATAGGTAATATAAAGATGCCTACCAAAATTCAGCAGAAAGACTTAGAGCAGTGTTTTTCACCAGTGGGCCTCAGTTCACCCAATGCCTTCTCCCTTGCCTGCCCCATCCCTTGGCCATGCCGTATAGCCTTTTGTTTGGACCACTGCCAGCAGCTGAATGAAGGTGTCCGGGGGACAGAGGGGAGAATGGATGGGAAATCTCCCTCTGAGAGGATAGGACCAGAGAGTGCACTGGAAGAAATTAGAAAGAGAAATACATGGTTAAGTTGAAGCAAATGAAACAAAAATAAATTAAGAATAAAAAAGGAAAGCTGTTGTAGGAAGATGAAGTAAATAAAAGGAGCAGCAAGAAGTGATGAAATAAACCAACACTGGTGGAAGGAAAGGTACAAATTAAGTGTGAAAGGAGAAGGGGAGAAGAAATTCAGGAGATGAGTAAAAATACTCTGAGATGCATGGGGACAGGGGAGAAAGAAATATAATAAATAAATAAATAAATCCTTTTCTATTTAAAGACTCTGGATCATCATATTCTGCCTAAAATGAAGTGGCTGTCACAATACCTCCAGGATCAAAGTCTACTTTGTTTGAGAAAAGCGGAGTTATACAACTCCTTGCCACAAGGAAATCACTAGGCAAAGAATTTAACCATATCCAAGGAGGAATTAGCTATAATTAGGAAAAGATGTTGGTAATTGCCAGCTGATTATGCCAAACTCTGCCTCCGTCTGCCACCATTTTGTGACTGGTTCCACCCCTGTAGTGCCACTTTTTGGCAAGTGGGCCTCAGTAATTTTAAGCTTTCTCAAGTGAGAAATGGGGTTTGAGAGCCCCTGACATAGAGTATGTTATTATTCCTAATTCTTTTGAGCCACCCAGAAAATAAATATTGTTGATAGCCATAAAAATGGTTCATTAGTTCTAAATAAAAAAATTAAGTGAAAATAAATATAATACTGGCCTGGATGAATATGAATTCTCTGCCCCACACGAGCCTCCTCTCAAATTTAAAAATTGGCATCCAATGGAACATATATAAGTACAGTGGTACCTTGCAAGACGAATGCCTCGCAAGACAAAAAACTCGCTAGACGAAAGGTTTTTCCGTTTTCGATTTGCCTCGCAAGACGAATCTCCCTATGGGCTTGCTTCGCAAGACGAAAACGTCTCGCGACTTTGTTTCCTTTGTCTAAAAACAAAGACATGTTTTGTTTATAAAGTTAATTTATTTTCCCTTCAATTTTTGAACTGCTCTTTACAGTATGTGTGACTTTAAAGAGCAGTTAATAAACTGTTGTTGTACCAAATTTGGCTTTGTTTGGACTTTTTTTGACCATAGGAACGCATTAATTGATTTTCAATGCATTCCTATGGGATTTCGTGCTTCGCAAGACGAAAAATTCGCTAGACGACAAAAATTGCGGAACGAATTAATTTCGTCTTGCGGGGCACCACTGTATCTGAGTTAACTCATAAATGATCTGCTTTGTGTTTGAATAAGTGGTTCTGTAGCCCCTTGAAGAACTAAGATTTAATCAAATATTCCTGAGATGATGCAGTTTTCTAACACCCTCCTTGTTTTCCAAAACTTTCCTCCAGGTTCCTACAAGAACCAGCTGCCCATAATTAGTAACCCATGATTTAGAAACTTTATTTTACACACTTGCTGGGGGCTTATTTTACCCAACAAACATCATGCCATCTTGCCCTTATGACTGTCAGCTGGTAACAAGAAAGACCTTGAAAGGAATGCCCTACCTTCCTGCACGAGCTGCTTTTCATACTGTATATGTTTAACTAATCTCTTTACCCAATACCTTCCAGATCTCTTTCTGGGCAAGTCTCCTATTGAATGTGATGCTTCTCTCTCGTCAAATTGATTAGTTGTGCCGAGTAGAGTTAAGCTATAGCAGAATTGCTGGAGGGTGTGACATTAGAGAACCAAGCTAGAACTGCCATGTTCTGTACAAAGTCGGCAAGACTGACAAGTTGAAAGAGTGAATGACATGTGCTTCGAAATGTGAGAAGAATATGGGTGAGCAAGCTTCCAGAATCTTGAAAGGTTATTGTCAAGAACATAAAGAACCACCCTTTTATTTATTTCTGATGATGAGGACAGATTTAATTTGTTGCAAAGAGGAAAGAAAAGATCAGCAACTTGGCTCACTTGTTGTTGTTTAGTCGTTTAGTCGTGTCCGACTCTTCGTGACTCCATGGACCAGAGCACGCCAGGCACTCCTGTCTTCCACTGCCTCCCGCAGCTTGGTCAAACTCATGCTGGTAGCTTCAAGAACACTGTCCAACCATCTCGTCCTCTGTCGTCCCCTTCTCCTTGTACCCTCCATCTTTCCCAACATCAGGGTCTTTTCCAGGGAGTCGTCTCATGAGGTGGCCAAAGTATTGGAGCCTCAGCTTCAGGATCTGTCCTTCCAG
Organism: Podarcis bocagei; assembly: GCF_964188305.1. Taxonomy (NCBI): domain Eukaryota; kingdom Metazoa; phylum Chordata; class Lepidosauria; order Squamata; family Lacertidae; genus Podarcis; species Podarcis bocagei. The sequence goes on along the minus strand of NC_138138.1, from coordinate 15,906,075 downwards.
TGAGTACTCAGGGCTGATTTCCTTCAGAATGGAGAGGTTTGATCTTCTTGCAGTCCATGGGACTCTCAAGAGTCTCCTCCAGCACCAGAATTCAAAAGCATCAATTCTTTGGCGATCAGCCTTCTTTATGGTCCAGCTTTCACTTCCATACATCACTACTGGGAAAACCATAGCTTTTACTATACGGACCTTTGTTGGCAAGGTGATGTCTCTACTTTTTAAGATGCTGTCTAGGTTCACTTGCTCTGCAATATTGCTCTGCAATAGAGTCCATTTGCTCTGCAGGTGTTTTGTGCAGTTTGGCAACTCTGCTTGTCGAGTAGTTGAGTTTGGATAGTTTGGATTTTGTTTTTTGCGGTGCTACAAACGTTGCATTAAAGTAGAAACTTGGAACTTAACGGCTTTGAGATCCTTTCTTGGTCTTCTGGTCTCAAAGTCAGCAGGTGTAGCATAAATCAAGATACTGGGCAAGATACTCATTTCTGCTGTGCTCAGAATCTGCATGGGGGCTCTGATGTGCATATAAAACTCAGCATGAGTTTCCCTGTTCTCTTCAGTACAAAGGACAGCTCCGTGTGTGTAAGGCAGGATGCTGTCTTTAAGAGAAAGTTACTACATTCTTGCTTTCATGGCACTCTTCGAGTACGCTAGTTACTGGGCTAGAGCTACAATATCTGTTGAAATGCTTGATCTAATAAATTGGTCTGCTGTCTCTGAGATGCTCTTGCAATCTACTTTGTCACCATTTTGTTGTTGTTTAGTCGTTTAGTTGTGTCCGACTCTTCGTGACCCCCTGGACCAGAGCACGCCAGGCACTCCTGTCTTCCACTGCCTCCCGCAGTTTGGTCAAACTCATGCTGGTAGCTTCGAGAACACTATCCAACCATCTCGTCTTCTGTCATCCCCTTCTCCTTGTGCCCTCCATCTTTCCCAACATCAGGGTCTTTTCCAGGGAGTCTTCTCTTCTCATGAGGTGGGCAAAGTCTTGGAGCCTCAGCTTCAGGATCTGTCCTTCCAGTGAGCACTCAGGGCTGATTTCCTTAAGAATGGAGAGGTTTGATCTTCTTGCAGTCCATGGGACTCTCAAGAGTCTCCTCCAGCACCATAATTCAAAAGCATCCATTCTTTGGCGATCAGCCTTCTTTATAGTCCAGCTTTCACCATTTCAGCACCAGTTAAATGGCCATCCGTCTGAGATTACTACTGCTGCTGTTACCATATCATAGATAACAATGGCCAGGGTAGTCCGGAGATTGAAATTGCTGCTGGTGAAAAGCATTTCATGCTACAGAAGCCACTTGTACCTTCAGAGATGAGACTGGATCTAACAGCATCCCCAAACTACAAACCTGACCCCTAAGCGGTTGTGCAATTCTGCCCAAACAGACTGAATCTTGTCTCCCTGGGTAAACAAGCCATTCACCCAAAGTATCTGTTTGCTAGTCTGGAGTTAGTTTCTGTTTACTGACCCTCTCCCAGTCCAGTACTGATCTCAGGTACTGGTTCATTGCATCAACTGCATCACCTGAATTGGCAAACAAGGGTGAAACAGAATTACGTGTCACCGGTATACGGACAGTGCACTTCAGTTCTCTGTTCCACTGAGAAACTAATCAGTGGTTCCATGTAGATTTACTGTAACTGCAACTTTTATACCATAACCTATACGGCTGTATCCAATGCTAGTCATACTCTGAGTAGACACACAGAAATTACTGAACAGGTTCATTATTTGCCAGATTACGTTGGAGCACATTCTGTAGCAAGAATAACTCCTCCCATTGGAACTTGATAGGTAGAAGAAGAAGAAGAAGAGTTTGGATTTGATATCCCGCCTTTCACTCCCCTTCAGGAGTCTCAAAGCGGCTAACATTCTCCTTTCCCTTCCTCCCCCACAACAAACACTCTGTGAGGTGAGTGGGGCTAGGGCCTTCAGAGCCATACATCCCATAATAGCTAGCCTGTACACTTGATACAGCATTGACTTCTTCTCCCTTCCTCCCACCCACTCCACAAACATGGGACACATCCTTAAAATAACACTGGTCAACAACAAATTTGTTGTCTGCATTTTTTCAGTTGATTTAGGACGAATCTGATGCGCTGAATCCAAAAATCACATTGGTTTTGCTCAGTCAGGTCAAGTTTTTGAGCTATGGCCACATGTAGTTTTTTTACGTTTTTGTTCACATGTACGCTTGTGTGGAGCATTTTAGAAGAAGTTGGTGGGGGTAAAATGCCATGTCGAATAATTGTTTTGATTGGAAATGATTATTTTAATGACAAGAAGTATTCAGGTCCGATAGTTCTGGGTGATTATGTCAAAAAGGGATCAGTTTGAAGTCATAAAACCTCGAAATCTTCCATAAATTGGTACGGCTGGGATCAACAGAAAGAACCGGAGCAGCCTCAAGTATCCTGATCTTCAATCAGCATGTCGTCCTGTAGGTCAATTTGATGAAATTCCAGTGCCTATCTTCAGAGAACTTCCTGACATTAGTTACGAAGATGCCTCCAGTGTTGAAGGACATGAAGAAGAAGAAGTGGTTCTTGAAGATGATGTTCCACATCCATTTTCCCAAAAGGAGTTGAATGATCTAGTTCGCGACCTCAGCTTGTCAAAGGACTCTGCCGAACTGTTGGCATCCAGATTGAAGGGAAAAAACCTCCTCTTTGACAGTGCTCGCATCAGCTTCTTCTGCAACAGGCATCAAGAGTACCTCCGTTTTTTCTCGGAAGAGAAGGACTTGGTGTACTGTGCAGATATTGCACAGCTTCTGCTCAAGCTTGGAGTGCCACAGTATGAACCCAAAGATTGGAGACTGTTCATTGACAGCAGCAAGCGATCACTGAAATGTGTTCTGCTACACAATGGCAACCAGTTTGCCTCTATACCCCTGGCTCACTCGAGTACACTGAAGGAGAACTATGAAGTGGTGAAGTATGTGCTGGAGAAAATTGGTTATGATCAGCATAAGTGGTTTATTTGTGTTGACCTGAAGATGGTGAACTTTTTGTTGGGACAACAGTCTGGCTTCACCAAGTACCCATGTTTTCTGTGCATGTGGGATAGTAGGGACTGTGCTCAGCATTACACGAAGAAGGACTGGCCTGTGCGGGAGGAATTGGTGCCTTGCAAAGAAAGGAACGTCATCAACGACCCTCTGGTGGACAGAGACAGAATACTCTTCCCACCGCTGCACATCAAGCTCGGCTTAATCAAGCAGTTTACCAAGGCTCTGGACAAGGATGGTGACTGCTTCACTTACTTGTGTCAGGCTTTTCCAGGATTGACCATGGAGAAGTTGAAAGCTGGCATCTTTGACGGTCCTCAGATCCGTCAGCTCATCAGAGATCCAGAGTTCGGAAACTCAGTGAACAAAGTGGAACTGGAAGCGTGGAAGGCATCTGTTCTGGTAGTGAAGAACTTTATTGGCAACAATAAGGCCAGAAACTACGCAGAACTTGTCAACAACATGCTGACTGCTTTCAGAAACCTGGGCTGCAACATGAGCGTCAAGATGCACTACCTATTTTCACATATGGACCGGTTTCCTGAGAAACTGGGTTCAATGAATGACGAGCAGGGGAAGAGATTCCATCAGGATATGAAAGAGATGGAGACCAGGTATCAGGGTCGCTGGGACGCAGTCATGATGGCTGACTACTGTTGGATTCTGAAGAGAGACCTCCCTGCCACTGAGCATTCCAGGAGTTCCAAGAAACGGAAGTTCAAGCCCTGAAGTTTGAAAAATGGTGAAACAACATGCAATTTACGTGCACTTACCTTTATCAGTGCCCACCATTCAGTTTACAATAAACCTGACCTGATGGAGAGAAACGGATGCCATTTCCTGATTCAGCAGTGCAAAAACACCCTAAATCAGTTGTAGAAATCTAGACCACATTCAAAAAGTAAAAAATTGTTACCCGGTGTAATTAGTCATTTCATAGTGGCTCTTGTGAAATCACCTATGGTCAAGACACTTTTACTGTGTGTGTGTGTGTGTGTGTGTGTGTGTGTGGATGGTAGTAATCATGGTGAGATATTCAGTCTTGTGGACTAAACAGTGTAACAGACTTTGAAGATTGCTGTTGGAAGCGAAGAAGGCAATCCCCTGACATGGTCAGAGCAGCTGTATGTTTATGGCAATCAATAAGCACACAAGTGTTTCACTTGTTTGTCAGTAGTACATTTTCCACTTGGCCATAGTGGCTGAGGAAGCCCATCTTCGTGAATGCCTTGAAGCAGCAGGGACAGAGCAAATCAGGTGTTGATTATTCATAGCAATGGAAGAAGTGGTAATCAAAGAGAATCAAGGCTTCCCTTTGCTCTTCTTTGTCTTTCTGTGTTTCTGATTGATGTAGTGGAGCTTTCCATGTTGAAGATGGTGCTGTTAAATGCATAAATATATGGCATGTGCAGTGTGTACTGGCAATTAGTACTGCTGCAGAAGACAAGACCTAGTTTCCCATCTGTCATCTCTTGGCTAGATGGTTCTTCAGAGCATTGCCTACTCTCTGTGTTTGACACCTAAACCTCTTAGCTGATTTTGAGTTACTGATACAAGTGACAAGCTACCTGGAAAGGGTGAGGTGTCCTACCTTTGCACAGATTTAAGGGATTATTTGACTCTGTTAAAGAGAGCATGCTGCTTGTCTGAAGGACTCAAGTTGGTTACCAATAAAGGAGATACTAATTGTGTAATTTGGGCTCCTGCCAAATAGTAGGATGAAGTCAGAAAGGCTTTATGCCTTGGAGAGGGCTTCCTTGTTCATCATTATCTCCACAGGCAGCTGGGTTTTATTTTTATTTTTAAATTGTACAGAACCTAGAAAACTGTAGATACATTATTATTATTATTATTATTATTATTATTATTATTATTATTATTATTATTATTAACAATAATGTAATTTATGCATTGCTGCTTGTCCTATTCTCATTAGTTAGGGTGAACAATTCTTCTAAGATTTATCCTTCTTTTTTTTAGTGAAAATGATTTCTGTACATATGCGCGCGCGCACACACACACACACACACACACAAATATACCCCTCTGATTTTTGGGCATGGGGAAACTTGTTCTACATTCCAAACCATCTCTTACTGAAATCCATTGGAGTAGTCTTTTGTTCTTTCTCCTCCTGCTACATCCAGCCATGTGGAATAGATAGATGATAGATATAGGCAACCCGTCTTCAAGGCTATGCTTTGAACTATCATTTTAATTCCGTTTGCCCAGCTGGATGCCTGTCAATAGCAAGTTGGAAGGGAAAACTGATCTAATGGTGCATTTCTCAGCAGGGGACTCAATTGTGGTTTACTGAATCCCAGTGGCATCCTCAATTAATTTCAGATTTGGAGTCTTTAGCTGTAAAAGTAGTAACAAGTGGGCTTCCTTTCACTGATGGAAATGGTTTCAGTCCCATTTTGGAAACTGTTAGCAAACAGTATGCTTCACGTTGCTAGCATTACAAATGTAATAGTAATTTATAAATGGTGCTGTTCTGCCCTCCCACACACTCCCAAACACACACACACACACACACACACACACACACAGCAGAATACCCTGCCATTTGCTATCTTTAGAGTTGTCACAGCAAGGCATGAGTCTTCCTGTTACAAAAGGCATCCAGAGTTGACATCTTTAGGGCATTCCCGGATAATGCTAGTTTACATAGATGCTGTACATATGTGAAGCCATGTTACTTCGCGGTGGCCATAATCAAAACAGTAAAAACTTCAATGAAATCAATCTGAAAAACTAAGTAGCCTACCATAAACCAGTTAACAGAAAAGTGGGGTTATTGCACTGCATAATAGCAAGGGCTCAGACAGCCCCCCTGAAAGCCTCATGACTAGGTGACAAAACAAAACTTAGGGGGAGGCCATGCTATGATGTTGATGCCATGATGTTATGCACTGTTCCTCTCGTCCACCAGCTGCAATTTAATCAGCTTGGGAGTCTGGAGCAGTACCCCCAATACTGATCGAAGGAGAGAAGTAGCCAGGTCCCAAGCCATTAGGGCAGGCGTGGGGAAAGAGTGGGGAATCTTTTTTCAGTCCAGGGTCTGCATTCTCTTCTGGGGCAACCTTTCTTTTTCTTTTTCTCTTTTTTTTTGAACTTGAAGGTTCTTTATTGAGTTAAAATAAATACATACACACTGTACTGTCTGGGGCAACCTTTCTAGGGCCACGTGCAAGCGGTGGACAAGGCCAAAGGCAAAAATGGGCAGAGCAACAAACGTAAACATCACCTTTGTATATAGACTAATTTCTTTTTAAAAAAAATATTTTTATTAGTTTCTATTAACCAAACAAGAACAAACGAAAACATAACAAGAAACAAGACAAACAATAATTAACAACGTAACAATGATTGACTTCCCTCCAACTCGGTTTTGGACTATATAACAAAAAGTTTTTTTCCTGCAGTTTCTTTTTATAGCGTATATAGACTAATTTCTACACACAGTCGTACACCTTGCTCTTTGCTCCATCCAAGAGGAGCAAGAGGCAAGAGTCATTATTAGAGCAAGAGGCATTATTGGAGTTCAGGGATACATTCCATCCAGGCCAAAGCACTCAGGGTGAAAAGCAGGACCAGTGAGAGGTGTTGCCTGGGAGCATCACCTGGGCAAATCTGAGGGGCAAATAGAGAGGCATTGGGGCCTCATTTGGTACCCAGGCCTGAGGCTTCCCACCCCTTTCTTAAGGCTGTAAAGGAAAGAAGTAGGACTTGAATTGAGTCCAGAAATACATGGCTAGCCAATGAAGATAAGAGCACCAGAATAAAATCTGTAACAATCTGGCAGCTGCATTTTGGACTGATTTAAAGCTTCTGGATGTTTTCAAGTGCGGCCCCATGTAGAACAACAACTACCAGACTTTTAGAAGACATCTGAAGGCAGCCCTGTTTAGGGAAGCTTTTAATGTTTGATGTATTACAGTATTTTAATATTTTCCAATATACCAGAGAAAGCCGAAGCTCAGGTAAGACCTGCCTTTAAAGCAAAGTCCTACCCTCTTGCAATCAGCCATGCTCTGTTTTTGGCAGTTTATGTGGTTAGAGGGCTGGTCCCTGTCCCGCTTTAGTGAACAAATACAGGCAGCAACAGGATCATCGTGTTTGGGCTGCTATCTTACCAATCAAAGTTAAGCTAACGGAAGTACTTTTCCTTTCTTTTTTAATCTCATTGTTTTCAATTACTACTTTACTGTTTTCTACACAATACCACCAAGTTGAACTCATCTTAAATCTGGACCATTTTTAATCCTTCTGTCAGTTAAAACCTGATGTGCTGTGGAAGCAAAATGCAAACATCTTAAGGAGCCAATAATTCTACTATCACCCTGTTCAGAGTGTGTGAAGTGTGTTTTGTTTTGTTTTGTTTAAAAAAGGAAATGACTTTTAATTCCCATGGGGATTTGATTATTTGCAGATAAACCGCTTTAGCAAAGTGGAAGATCGGGCAATTTTTATCACTGACAGACACCTTTATAAGATGGATCCAACAAAGCACTACAAAGTGATGAAAACCATCCCACTGTACAATGTAAGTATTGGAGCTGGAGCCAGGACTCCACAGTACGAAATTGCTAATGATCCAATTTCTCTGTTGTAAAATTGATAAGAACTCTGGTCAGAATTCTGTGAAGTGCATAGAGGTATTTTATCTGTATTATCTTCCACAAGTACAGTGGTACCTCGGGTTAAGAACCTAATTCGTTCTGGAGGTCCGTTCTTAACCTGAAACTGTTCTTAACCTGAAGCACCACTTTAGTTAATGGGGCCTCCCGCTGCGCCGCCGGAGCACGATTTCTGTTCTTGTCCTGAAGCAAAATTCTTAACCCGAGGTACTATTTCTGGGTTAGCGGAGTCTGTAACCTGAAGCATCTGTAACCTGAGGTACCACTGTATATATATTTTAAAAACTTGCAACCCACTCTTTGTCAAAAAAAACCAGGGTGGGTTACATCAATAGTGGGAGTGCAGTTCATAATTAGCATATTGTTGCTGGGAAGTTTCAGTTGGTGGTGGAACTACCAAGAGGAGATGCCCAACAGATCTCAAGTTGCAGACAGAATGGTATAAATGCCAGCTCTTAAGGTAACAGGACTCTAAGCCATTCAGGCTTTATAGGTCAGTACCAAAATCTGGACTCAGGCTCAGTAGCAAATAGGCAGTCAGTGCAGATCTTTAAGCACCAATGTTTATGGTCTTTAGCTTTCAGGACCATCAGAATACTGACAACCATATTTTGCGTTATCTGCAGTCTCTAAACCATGGGTAGGCAAACTAGGGGCTGGATCTGGCCCAATTGCCTTCTAAATCCGGCCTGCAGACAGTCTTGGAATCAGCATGTTTTTACATGAGTAGAATGTGTGCTTTTATTTAAAATGCATCTCTGGGTTATTTGTGGGGCACAGGAATTCGTTCATTTATTCCCCCCCCCCAATATAGTCCGGCCCCCTGTCTGAGGGACAGTCGGCCCCCTGCTGATAAAGTTTGCTGACGCCTGCCAGGTCTAAACCATATTCAAGGGCAGCTCCATGTAGAATGTTTTGCAGTAGTCTAAACAAAATGTTTCTGGAACCAGGATCACTCTGGCCAGGCTATCCCATTCCTTGTCACCAAAGTCATTTGTGCTCCCAATGACAAAGTATCCAGGAGACCTACCAACTAGAAACCTGGTTCTTCAGAGGGAATGCAGCCCCATCCAGAGCAGGCTGCCTCCCTAGTTCCCAGACCCAGAAACCACCAATCTGCAGTACTTCTCGTATGTCAGGATTGAGCTTCGGTTTACTGGCTCTCGTTGCCTCCAGTACTGGTCAAGATACCTTCATGATGCTCTTGTCAATAAGCCTGCATGATGGCAGGAGAATAGGGGGCGGGGGACTGTTGTTCTTCTTCCTTCCCTAAAGACTTAGAGCAGGGGTCAGCAAACTTTTTCAGCAGGGGGCCGGTCCACTGTCCCTCAGTCCTTGTGGGGGGCCAGATTGTATTTTGAAGGGGGGGAATGAACCAATTCCTAGGCCCCACAAATAACCCAGAGATGCATTTTAAATAAAAGCACACATTCTACTCATGTAAAAACACGCTGATTCCCGGACCGTCCACAGGCCGGATTTAGAAGGCGATTGGGCCAGATCCGGCCCCCGGGCCTTAGTTTGCCTACCCATGGCTTAGAGACACAGAGGAGGTTTGGAATCTTGTTCTGTTGCAGTTTCTACTTCCAGCATTTGCAGAAAGTGCTAATGGCTCCTAATCTCATTCTGTAGCACAGATAGGAAGTCTCTACAGCCAGCCGAAGGGCCAAACTAGATGGCATGGAAAATCCATGAGCAAAATTTCCTGCTGCCTTTTTGAAAAAAAAAAATTACTTGGAAAGCCCCATGTGGCTTCTTTGAAAATCAAGGAAGTAGGACTAGGTTGTTCTGAACTCCTTTCCTCCTGAACAAGCAGCTGTTAGCTGTGTTTCCACACACTGAGCTATCTGTGTGTTCTTCCCCTACCCTCAGCCCCAACCTGCGAACTAATTCTTTCCAGAGGAGTGGTGCAATTTATATTGGGGTAAATGAAACACTCACATTGCTGCTTTCGCAACCCTCAAAGCAACTGCCTGAGCCTGCTATTTCAGTATTTCTGAAAGGGGGTAAGATCTTGATCATAGCTCTCCCTTCCCGTTGGCCACTGACTCACAACTGTGTTTCTCTCTTGTGGGTCAGCTTGTCCCTTAAAGAATTTCTTTCAAACGTGTGATACTCAGCTGGGGGTTTGTGCCCACAAGGCCTGAAGAAGTTTAACACGCTGAAAGGCTGGCAGACTGGCTGGTGCAAAGGAAGTCACAGCTGGGTGACCTTGGGCCACTCACCTCACAGAGGCTTTGTTGTGGGGGAGGAAGGGAAAGGAGAATGTTAGCTGCTTTGAGATTCCTTCAGGTAGTGATAAAGCGGGATATCAAATCCAAACTCCTCCTCCTCCTCTTCTTCTTCTTCTTCTTCTTCTTCTTCTTCTTCTTCTTCACATGAACAGTGGCTGTCATATAATGTTTGAAACACATTACTTTGCCTATGATGGCTAGTACCTTAGCTTCACACATGCATTTGGTAGTATAATCAGATTTGGCCACTGAGGCACCCATGGGAACTCACAATGAATTGCAAGCCATCTCAGCTTGCCTTGCTTTCAGGGATGTTTTAACACGGTAGAAAAAAAATTAATGTAGGAAGGAATTTCAGTTAGCTCATAAAAACCAACAACCAAATTTGTGTATGCGAGGACCAAGGAAGTGGGAAATAATGAGGTACAGAGTGAACAAAGGGCAAAAATTAAACACTCTGCATGGTGCTGGAATGTTGGGAGTTTTATTTTACCATTCCTGCTTGCAAAGAAGCGAAATGAATTGCCTAGTAATAAGTAGATAGTATGCATATTGCTGATGGCCTTCCTGGAGGAACTGCTCTTTTCATTGTCTAGTACTTTTAAGGACATCTCAATGAAATAAATGTAAATGAGACAAATTAGCTCTTGTTTTGTGCTGGAAAATGTTTCCTGAGCTGCTATGTCTGTGGGGGTGGATTTGAAAGGAAATAAGTTTTCAAAGAGCCACCCTGATTCAAAGCTCGGTAGGTCACCAATGGGCCTATGGATCTGTGTGAGCCAGTTTTCTGCATGATGGAGGTTTCTCAAATGCTGAAGAGCACGGCCAAATTTTCATTCATGCACACTTCCATCAATATTTGTTTGTTTGTTTACTATCCCATCCTTCACCAATCCACAAAGGGTGGGTTACATCATAAAAGGTAAAGGGACCCCTGACCATTAGGTCCAGTCGTGGCCAACTCTGGGGTTGCAGCGCTCAACTTGCTTTATTGGCCGAGGGAGCCGGCGTACAGCTTCCGGGTCATGTGGCCATCATGACTAAGCCGCTTCTGGCGAACCAGAGCACCACACGGAAATGCCGTTTACCTTCCCACTGGAGCGGTACCTATTCATCTACTTGCACTTTGTGCTTTCGAACTTCTACGTTAGCAGGAGCAGGGACCAAGGAATGGGAGCTCACCCCGTTGCGGGGATTCAAACTGCCGACCCTCTGATCGGCAAGTCCTAGGCTCTGTTGTTTAACCCACAGCGTCACCCATGTCCCTCATAAAATATATACAGTGGTGATAATACCTTGAGGGAACTGGTGTGTGAAATCCTTCCAGCCTGCTGAAATTAACCTTACTTTTCTCATCAGTATTTTTGACGTTTTGTTGCCCACATTATCAAACTCTGCTTGTTTTAGGAGCTGCCTATTGCCGCTGATTTTTTTTTTTTTACACATACGCCCTCTTACCTAATACCTTTTATGTAGTGAAAGTGGGGGAGCCTCGAAATCTGCATAATGGTGTGGGAGATGGGTTTCCCACTTGCTCTTCATAGAAAAGCTCCATTATTTGGACTGATGCTTTCACCAAGAACCCGGACCATTTATATTTGAGCCCCGGTGTTTATTTCTCTGCCTCACCTGAAAAGATGAGTTTCCTTTACATCTGTAAGATGGATTGGCCCTGTGAAGGTGTACAGGAGCTAGCCTCCTCCAAGTGCATCTGCATGCCAGCAGCGCTCACAATCACTGTTTGCAAAGCTGCCCTGTCAACATAGCAACATCCCTTGGGAAGGCGTTGCCATGGAGATCTCAGGCGGTCAGCTGATGCCTGGTCCTGCCGAAGCTTGTTTTCCCAGCTCAAGAAGCCATTCTGTCACTCCTAACCTTAAGGGGAAAAAAGCAATTCCAATATCCCACGGTGTGCCTTTGACTTGTGGCAGTAAAAATCCCCGTGATTTGAAACCTCTGGTGGAGTTCTTTCTTGTGCCTGGTGTTGCCAACCAATTTGGCATATGCCAGGAACTGACGGATAACAATAAATAAATCCATTAAGATGGGAAGATATTATCCTAGGGTTGAGGAAGTCTGTAGCTGGTGTACAGATAACTAGAAAATAATAATACATTCTGGAAAACAGAGGAAATGAAGATCATTTTCTCTTATTTCACACATGCCTGTTACTGTCACTTTGCAAGCTTGTTTTGTTAAATTGAATCAGGATGCGTTCCTGCGTCCAGTTGTGGCATTTTGAGAGTGTAGATTCAGTGGATTTGTGCAGAGTTTGGTACCTCACAAAGCAGTGGTACAATTGCTTCACCATGCACCTGCCTTACAGGGCAAATCACAATTACCCACGCCAAGATGCCAAAAACAGATTTAAATCAATTATTTAAACTAATCTACCCTGCTGAAGAGGCCCCCTGTAGCAGATTATTGGAGCTAAATGTGGGTTGATAGTCTGTTGCATACCAACCATTCACTTTTTTATGTTAGAGGTAGCTCCTTGTTCTAAAACTAAGTAGCAAATGTAGTACTATCCAGAAGTCACAGTAGTACAACTGACCGTTGACTTATTGAAGGTCACCAAATTCACTTTCCCCATTCTAAAGGAGTATAGTTTTTTCATGGCTGAAACCTAGAGAACAATAACTTTGTCCCAACTGTTTTCTAGGGGACACAACAGTTGGCACTGGCCATTGCCTCTGGAATTGGCCTGGATGGAGAGGGGAAGGAAGATCAGGAGTGGGTATTGGGTTAGCATTCTCTTTTTTTAAAATAATATTTTATTAGGTTTTATCAATAGAAAGGTTTAGAAAAATACAAAAACGAAAAAGATACAAAATTACAAAATACAAAAATACAGACATTAAACACAAAGAAAGAAAAAGAAAAAAACACATATAAAAGAAAAACAAAAATTCCCTCTTTCTTAATTTCTCATCTTTAGTTAACTTATTTTCCTGACTTCCTCACGTCTCCCATTTTTGTATCCCTTTTAAAAATTGGTTCAGCAAAGTCATGTCCTATTAGTTTATCTATTATTAATCCCATCTTACATTTTACCTTGTTGCTAGAACCCCTTCAATTCATTTCAATGTCATCAGCATTCAAAAATTTTACAATATTTCTGCAAATAAGTTTTAAATTTCCTCCAATCTTCTTCCACCAACTCTTCTCCCTGGTCTCGGATTCTGCCAGTCATTTCCGCCATCTCCATATAGTCTATTAGTTGCATCTGCCATTCTTCCAAGGTGGGTAGGTCTTGTGTCTTCCAATGCTTTGCGATAAGAATTCTTGCTGCTGCTGTAGCATACATAAAAAAAGTTCTATCCTTCTTTAACACCAATTGGCCAACTATGCCCAGGAGAAAGGCCTTGGGTTAGCATTCTCTTCTGCCTGACCCCAGCTCATAACTCCCCATATTTGTTGGAAGAAGGTGCAGGCCGAACACAGCTGGGAGCTGGGGGCACTGTTATACGGTGTTATACTCCTTTCTCCTGGGCCATGTCCAGAAAGTGGTGTTGGGGGATGAGTGTTCAGGCCCCTGGGCTCTCACTTGTGGGGTGCCTCAGGGTTCCGTCCTCTCCCCCATGCTTTTTAATATCTATATGAAGCTGCTGGGAGAGATCATCGGGGGGTTTGGGCTGGGTGTTCATCAGATGACACCCAGCTCTACCTCTCCTTTAAATCAGAACCAGTGAATGCGGTGAAGGTCCTGTGTGAGTGCCTGGAGGCGGTTGGAGGATGGATGGCGGCTAACAGATTGAGGTTGAATCCTGACAAGACAGAAGTACTGTTTTTGGGGTACAAGGGGTGGGCGGGTGTGGGGAACCCTGGTCCTGAATGGGGTAACTGTGCCCCTGAAGGACCAGGTGCGCAGCCTGGGAGTCATTTTGGACTCACAGCTGTCCATGGAGGCACAGGCTAAATCCGTGTCCAGGGCAGCTGTCTACCAGCTCCACCTGGTACGCAGGCTAAGACCCTATCTGCCCGCGGACTGTCTTGCCAGAGTGGTGCATGCTCTAGTTATCTCCCGCTTGGACTACTGCAATGCGCTCTACGTGGGGCTACCTTTGAAGGAAACTGCAATTAATCCAGAATGCGGCAGCTAGACTAGTGACTGGGTCTGGCCGCCGGGACCACATAACACCGGTCCTGAGATATCTGCATTGGCTCCCAGTACGTTTCTAAGCACAATTCAAAGTGTTGGTGCTGACCTTTAAAGCCCTAAACGGCCTCGGTCCTGTATACCTGAAGGAGCGTCTCCACCCCCATTGTTCAGCCCGGACACTGAGATCCAGTGCCGAGGGCCTTCTGGCGGTTCCCTCATTGCAAGAAGTGAGGTTACAGGGAACCAGGCAGAGGGCTTTCTCGGTAGTTGCGCCCACCCTGTGGAACACCCTCCCTTCAGATGTGAAGGAAATAAGCAGCTATCCTATCTTTAAAAGACATCTGAAGGCAGCCCTGTTCAGGGAAGTTTTTAATATTTAATGCTGTACTGTTTTTAACATTTGATTGGGAGCCGCCCAGAGTGGCTGGGGAAACTCAGCCAGATGGGCGGGGTATAAATAATAAATTATTATTATTATTATCATTATCATTATCATTATCATTATTATTATTATTATTATTATTATTATTATTATATGTGGGGTCTCTTGATCCCTTGCAAGAGAATGCCTGGTCACAGAGCGTTCAGCCTTCTGCCTGCTTTCAGTCTCATCCCCTTGATTAGAATCCTAGAAATACAACTGAACACACCTAGACCCTGCTTTTGGAGGCTTTTATAACAACAATTTCTAAAAGTACGCACTGCTGTTTGGGGAATTCCTTTTTACATGAGCTTTCTGGTGCACTGAAAATTTCTTGAAGTCTTAACCTTTCTCTCCCGCAAGGGGGAAATGGCAGAGAGGTGTTGAAAGGTGTCAGAAATGAGACAGCCTCTTTTTTTTCATGCTAAAACAAAGAACAGTCCTTGAAGGTTGAGTTTTTTCTTAAGTTCCTTGAAGAAACTAGCAGTCAGTCTGATCCAATTATAGCCATTCTAAATAGCTAGGAATTCTCATCTGAGTACACTTTTGTCAATGCTTGGCGTTTCACTACAAAAATAAATAGCAATTATTGGGTTTGTGCCTGAAGAATTGTGCTTTCCTCTGGGATGTTTGAGTGATCAAAGCTGTATCAGCTTTTAAAATTTAAAGTTTATACTCTCTAATACACTATATTATATGTATGTGTGTGTATTATGTATGTGTATGTAAATAAAAATTCTGGGGCAAAGCTCTTTCAAACCTTTGCTTAATTTAATCCCTGATTATTAGACAAAAGCTTGTGTGTGCCAAACACAATCCAGAATATAGAAATGTATTGGCTTTTTCTACGGGTCTGATTAGCAGAAATGCACTGTAAGCAGAATCAAAGCCCCATCACCAATACTTGGTCAATCAGCAACCTCTTTGTTATTATCAAGAGAGCCATTGTATGGTAGCATGCGCAGATATTTCAATCTTTGTTCTGTCTCACCTGATTTATTGCTACATTTGCACAAACCTTTTAACTCGTTAGTATTTTTTAAATAAAACACATATGCCTCTTTTAAAAAATGAATAGCGAAGGGAGGAGGATTAATTTGCACTTACTGAACCAAGACACGCACTGAAATGTAGTTATCCTTTGGAGTTGACACTTACCTAGATTTTGCAATGTGGTTCTCCAGTCAAAAGAGCATAGAAAATGTCTGCATTAGTAAAAAAATGTATACAGCAATGTAAGATTTCAGGGGGAAATGCTTCAAAAATGGATACATCAGAAGAGTATATGCACGCAATTTTATATGAATTTTCATGTGCCAATGCAGAAACAGGATGGACTGAACTGAAAAATGGAAAATGAGAAATGGAGAGAAACCAAAATGGGCAGATTTTACCCATCCCTACCCCAAGGCTGTACAGCTGCAGTATATAGTCTGGGGGGGGGGGTGTACTGTTCTGCTACAAAAAAAGGTCTCCATACTGTGTTCAGAATACGTATTTTTCGCTCTATAGGACACACCCAACGATAGGACGAACCTTGTTTTAGAGGGGGAGAACAAGGGGAAAAAATTCTCCCCCTCTCTGCTCAGCGCCCCTTCAGCGAAGCGGCAGAAGAAATGGAGCCCCTTCCATTTCTCCTCCCGCTTGGCTGAAGGGGCGTTGCACAGCTCTCCCTCTCTGCTGAAGCCAGGGGAGTCTTGCTCTCCCGGCTTCAGCAAAAGGAACCTGAAGCCTGTGGAGCGCAGCGGGAACTTGCGCTGCGCTCTGAAGGCTTCAGGCGGCGATCCCTGAAGCCTGGAGAGAGAGAGGGGTCGGTGTGCACCGACCCCTCTCGCTCTCCAGGCTTCAGTGAAAGCAATTTAAAGCCTCTGGGGCGAAGAGGGAGCGCTCCCTCTGTGCTTTGGAGGCTTCGTGTTGCTATCGCTGAAGCCAAGGAGCCTGCATTCGCTCCATAGGATGCACACACATTTCACCTTAATTTTTGGAGGGGAAAAGGTGCGTCCTATAGAGCGAAAAATACGGTATGCTGTGCTATGCAGATACATTTTCATATATTGTTATCAGTTGTCAATTTCTGTGTTCTATGTGATGAACACATTTTGTGGGAAATGTGTGAGTAAGTTTGGAGATGAACTAAAAATTCATAACAACATAGTCTTGGTAGCCCAATCTGGTCCAGCAGTCTGGTCAGGCAGATGCCCACAGGAAGATACAGTATGGGTACAGTGGCGCTCTGATCATAATCCCCAGTGCCTAGTGTTCAGAGACATGCTGCTCTGATGCAGGAGATGAAATATGGTCATCATGACAAGTAGCCATTGATAGCTTTTACGGGGAGCTAGATAATTTCATGGAGGGATAAGGCTATCTAAACTGGTAGCAAATTCCAGAGTTTAACTAAGTGTGAAGAAACACTTCCTATCATCTGCTCTGAATCTCTTGCTGTTCAGCTTCATTGAATGACTCCAGAGTCTCTTATTTTGTGTGTATCTGTGTGAGAGATGCTACCTATCCACTTTCCCCACATCATGCAAATACATCATTATCCCCTCTCCCCATATTCATCTAAAAAGCTCCAAATGTTGTAAACGTTCCTCAAAGGGGAGTTGCTCTTGCCCCTTGGTGAGTTTGGTTGCCCTTTTCTGCACCACAGGCAGAGAGTGGGACTCCAGATACTTTTTATAAACGGCTCAGGGCCGCAATGCCTAACCGAACCCTGAGATCATCTTCTGATGCCCTTCTTTGTGTGCCTCCTCCTCGAGAGGTCTGGAGGAAGACAGCACGAGAACGGGGCCTTCTCTGCAGTGGCTCCCTGTCTGTGGAATGCTCTCCCCAGAGAAGTTCGCCTGGCGCCTTCATTATACACCTTTAGGCGCCAGGCAAAAACGTTCCTTTTTAACCAGGCCTTTGGTTGATTTGATTGACATCCGAAGTCCTTTTAAAATGTGGAGGGGTGTTTTTTTGGGGGGTGGGGGTTATTGGGTTGTTGTTGTTTTTTTATTCTATATTTTATGGTTTTGTGTTCTGGTTTTGTTCTGTGAGCCACCCTGAGACTCTGGGTATAGGGCGGTATATACATTCAATTAGTAGTAATAATGCTAATCAGTACTTTTTTCTGGGGGGATGCAGGGATATGCATACCCCTAAACATTTTGTGAATCTATAAGTTTGGCCTCATTGAGGGGCCATGTTTCAATATGAATAGGAAACTGAGAGTACCCTTAATTTTTTTTTAGAAAAAAACCCTGATTCTAATAATTATAAATATATCATGCAGTGCAACTGAAACAAAGCTTCCTAATATATTTCTAGTACGCTTAGCATGCTTCCTAAGTACCGTATTTTTTGCTCTATAAGACTCACTTTTTCCCTCCTAAAAAGTAAGGGGAAATCTGCGTGCGTCTTATGGAGCGAATGCAGGCTGCGCAGCTATCCCAGAAACCAGAACAGGAAGAGGGATTGCTGCTTTCACTGTGCAGCAATCCCTCTTGCTGTTCTGGCTTCTGAGATTCAGGATATTTTTTTTCTTGTTTTCCTCCTCCAAAAACTAGGTGTGTCTTATGGTCTGGTGCTTCTTATAGAGCGAAAAATACGGTACTTGAGGTGCTACTGTGAAATTTAATGTATGCCTTGCTTTTAAGGTTCTGTTCAATTGCTCAGCTGTCTGTAGGCACTTCTGTATTATACAAAGTCATATTTGAAATACTAATGTCAAAACATATAGTGTGCTGCTCGTAGTAAATGTACCTGTGTCCCTGTGTTATTTCTGCTTTGAGGTCACTTGAGAGGCAAAAGCCAGGCACTTGCCCTGTTAAAGTCTGGTTAATCAGACATGGCTGTCATTCCAGAAACGGGTGGTAGGGGGAAGGTGTCTGTATTTGTAATCTAATTTTCTATGACTACTGCAGAGCATCCACGAAGGCATGGAACCTGGTGAACCTTAACGTTTCCCTTCTTTCTTCGCTCAGCTGACGGGATTGAGTGTCTCCAATGGAAAAGACCAGCTTGCAGTTTTCCACACAAAGGACAACAAGGACCTAATTGTGTGCCTCCTCAGCATGCATTCAGTCAATGAGAGCAAGATCGGAGAGTTGATTGGAGTCCTGGCAAATCACTTCAAAAGGTGAGTTTGAGTACACATCACCAAGTCTTGCTTTGGCATGGCTTTTGACTCCATTTCTGTAAACATCTGGATATCTCTCTAGAGTCTGACTCCTCAGGGCTTGCACAAACCTGTATTTTGACCACGTAAGTAGTTCTTTTTGGCTACCCAACAGATGTGTCAACTGTAAACCATGCATCTGTATGTCCTTTGACTGTGTAGGGCCAGAATGAGTGCTGATAGTTGTCCCATGTCTGGAAAGAAGCAGTATTTGGTCTCAGCTCGTCTGTGCCCTTTAATTCCCAACAGGCTATTCCACTGCGCCTTCTATTTTCCACTTGCACCCACTAATTATGTGTATAATTTTAAAAGCACTCAGCTTTTGTCGCAAAGTTCTTTCACACCCAGAATCATTTTGACTTGATTAACAATAGCTGCTACTACAGCGGCTCTCCCGTTTCTTACTCATCCTTGCTTTTCCTTAATCAGGCATGGCCAAACTTGGCCCTTCAGCTGTTTTGGGACCACAACTCCCATCATCCCTAGCTAACAGGACCAGTGGTTAGGGATGATGGGAATTGTAGTCCCAAAACAGCTGGAGGGCCAAGTTTGACCATGCCTGCCTTAAGTGAATTCCCTTAAAAGGTTCAAGTTTGAAATATGACCAGTTTTGGTCAGTACAAGTTGGCATCTACTACATTGTTAATAGAGTTCAATATAATATGTTGTTATGGATGGAAATCCAAAATGGTCCTTCTTGTTGCAAAGTGGAGTTTGGTCTCCTACATCTTTGACATGGTTTCATAGTAATCTACTCTTTATTAAAACATACCACAGGAGCTCAGTATAACTTATGTGGAACCTTTTGCTGAACCTCGTCTCAAATTTAAATTAGTAGCAAATACTATGATATTTGGAGGGACGCGGGTGGCGCTGTGGGTTAAACCACAGAGCCTAGGACTTGCTGATCAGAAGGTCAGTGGTTCGAATCCCCACGACGGGGTGAGCTCCCGTTGCTTGGTCCCTGCTCCTGCCAACCTAGCAGTTCGAAAGCACTTCAAAGTGCAAGTAGATAAATAGGTACCACTCCGGCGGGAAGGTAAATGGCGTTTCCGTGTGCTGCTCTGGTTCTCCAGAAGCAGCTTAGTCATGCTGGCCACATGACCTGGAAGCTGTACGCCGGCTCCCTCGGCCAATAAAGCGAGATGAGCGCCACAACCCCAGAGTCAGTCACAACTGGACCTAATGGTCAGGGGTCCCTTTACCTTTACCTTTACTATGAGTGCCTCCTTCCAATTCACTGGGGTTTCCCCACTCCAGAATATACCATTGGGTGTGGGAGAGAATACCACGTGAAGCAAGCTTTGACACCTGTCTCAGTCCAGTGCTTGAGACCTGTGCTAGATGCTTTGTCTGTGTGATTTGTGCCTCCATAGTTGCATAGGATGTTAGGGGAGCAGGTAGTACTTCTGGTGGGGGACATGTCATGTTCCTTCTGGGGTAGTTTGTCCACCTTTGGTCACTACCCTGCACTCAGCTCTCACCAGTGGTTCCTAGAAGCTGTCAGCATGTGACAGCATCCCCAATCTGGGAATGGCTTTGGCTGGCCAACTAAACCAGGTGAGGGTAGCTGATGAGTCTCAACCCCTCAGTGAGTTAGTGACTTCCCCTGCATGCAAAGACAGGCTCCGGCAGATTAAGCAGATGTGACCAATAATGGGTCCAACAGTCAAGAAGGTGGTTTCCGCACATGCTATAGAAGGAAGTGAAGGGCTTTTCAACCGGGGAAGCTGGCGCATCTAAGAGAAGGAAAACTCTGGTCCTAAACGTCTGCTACCTTGTGGGATATTTTCAAGAGTAAACCCTACACAAATCTGGAGTGGAGTGGAGTCCCTAAGACGGTTGGATGGCGTCTTGTATGCCTCTTTCTGGCAAATCTTGCAGCCGGGCTGCTGCCAAATGTATTGTTCTGCTTTCCTTTGGACCATATCACCAAGGCCAGAGGGGAGACTTGTTGTCTGGGCCACCCAGGACCTCCATACACACCTCCTAGGCTTGTGCCCCAGAGAGATGCTAACACAGTGGTTTGACTTCACCCCTGGAGGCGCACTCCTTTGTCTCTTGAGACGATAGATGCCAACAAGTTTGTGCTGCAGGAAATTATACAGATACCCAGTAGAGGGCGCTAGTGAGGTGGGAGAAACTGCAATGATGGGAGCTTGAGATCTGCTAGTTCCTGACTTTCTTGATTCCAGCTACCCCATTGCCTTTAGCCTTTACCTATTAATTTACTATGGCATAATTCAAGGTGTTGTTGTTGTCGTTTAGTCGTTTCCGACTCTTCGTGACCCCATGGACCAGAGCATGCCAGGCACTCCTGTCTTCCACTGCCTCCCGCAGTTTGGTCCAACTCATGCTGGTAGCTTCGAGAACACTATCCAACCACCTCGTCCTCTGTCGTCCCCTTCTCCTTGTGCCCTCCATCTTTCCCAACATCAGGGTCTTTTCCAGGGAGTCTTCTCTTCTCATGAGGTGGCAAAGTATTGGAGCCTCAGCTTCAGGATCTGTCCTTCCAGTGAGCACTCACATCTGATTTCCTTCAGAATGGAGAGGTTTGATCTTCTTGCAGTCCATGGGACTCTCAAGAGTCTCCTCCAGCACCATAATTCAAAAGCATCAATTCTACGGTGGTCAGCCTTCTTTATGGTCCAGCTTTCACTTCCATACATCACTACTGGGAAAGCCATAGCTTTAACTATACGGACCTTTGTTGGCAAGGTTATGTCTCTGCTTTTTAAGATGCTGTCTAGGCTTGTCATTGCTTTCCTCCCAAGAAGCAGGCGTCTTTTAATTTCGTGACTGCTGTCACCATCTGCAGTAATCATGGAGCCCAAGAAAGTAAAATATCTCACTGCCTCCATTTATAATTCAAGGTATAGTTCAGTAAAACCATCTCTCTGGTCGTCTCACACAGAACAATATTTGCTTCAGTCAATAAGCCTTAGTTGACCTAAGTCAGTGTTGGCCAACATTTATCCTCCAGACCAGACAGTGTTCCTCCTGGAATCAGGAGTTTGCAAACTGACCCCCTTACATGTGTCCATGGCCAAGCTCCATAGTTAAGTTGGTGCCATCAATAATAGCTTCGTGGTTATGAAGGCATGGCTGGAGCATGGCACAGGAACAAAGGAAGTAGCCTTATACTGAGTCAGACCCATCTAGCTCAGTGTGGTTGGCAGTGACTGGCAGTGGCTCTCCAGGATTTCAGACAGGAGTCTCTCCCAAGCTTAGCTGGAGATGCCAGGGTTGAATGTGGGACCTCCTGCTTGCAAGACAGATGCTCTACCTCTGAGCTACAGCCCTTTCCCATAAAAACATTCCAAAATAAAATATTACTTGAAAGCATAGATAGAATATCTTACCTTTAGCCAATCAATTTCCTGAAAAGAGAGGAGCGTTGAAAGATATTGATTAAGGAAGCCTATGCATATGACAGTATCAGGAGGGGAGGAAAAATGGGGACCACAATTGAAAAACAAAACAAATATCTGATTTGATGGACCCATCTTCCAACTACCCTAATAATGTGGATTTCACTGAGCTTTGCCACACCTGTGGTGGGGGTGAGGAGATTGTTTCCACTGCAGCTGCTCTAGAAGCCCTTCAGCAGCCAAAAACATTTTCAGCAATTTGCTTAATGGAAACAGTGGAATGCAAACCTCCACTCCCTTAAAAGAAAAGGGGGGTTCATATTGCATAGCAACTCCAGACAGAAATGCTTTTTGTCCCTCTTTCTTCTACAGTCAAGTTTATTGTGCTTTTCTGAACTGGGATCCTGATGCTTAATTTATATATTGCAGCACTTAATTGCTATGTCCTGTTGCCTGTTTTGAGAGCATGGAATCCCAATGTACATAAGTAATGCACAATTAAAATGCTTTAAAGATTTTGAAGTTGCCCCACCCAATCCAAGGACTCAGGCTCATAACCATGTCCCTGATTACTGTCCCGAAGGCTTGCAAACTTAAGAGCAAGAAATAATGAAAGTAGGGAATAGTTGGAGAGACAAAACATAAAATCTAACGGGATACATGCATTTCTACACTGACGGGGTGTGTGGAGAGGTAGGCCAGCTAGACTGAACCAAGGTATTAAGCAAACAATGAGTCCTATTCACTTCATGTGGCACCCTAGTGGATGTGGTGAGAAAATGACTGTGTTGGTGCATCATGCCAAACCATGGTTTTGTGTAATGTGCAGAGGACACAGTGAGCCTCAGGCTCCTGTGCTCCCCATTCCTTCTCTTCCCACATGGTCAGGAGAAGGACTTGGGGAGCTTTTATTTTCCATTGCCCTTAAATGAATCTGTTTGTTTCATTTGAACTGATGAGCATGGTTTCACACCATGATCATAGAATCATAGAGTTGGAAGAGACCACAAGGGCCATCGAGTCCAACCCCCTGCCAAGCAGGAAACACCATCAGAGCACTCCTGACATATGGTTGTCAAGCCTCTGCTTAAAGACCTCCAAAGCAGGAGACTCCACCACACTCCTTGGCAGCAAATTCCAATGTCGAACAGCTCTTACTGTCAGGAAGTTCTTCCTAATGTTTAGGTGGAATCTTCTTTCTTGTAGTTTGGATCCATTGCTCTGTGTCCGCTTCTCTGGAGCAGCAGAAAACAACCTTTCTCCCTCCTCTATGTGACATCCTTTTATATATTTGAACATGGCTATCATATCACCCCTTAACCTCCTCTTCTCCAGTTTTAAAACAAGCCAACTTCAGACCATGGTTTATGGAGCTGACTTGTTTCAAGAAAACCTAGTTAGTGTAACCCACGATCTCCAGTACAGATGAAATGACAAGCCACATTTATGGGAAACCAAATGTAAAAGCTGTTGAAATCCTCCTCCTGGCTATACAGGGGGAGAAGTGTGTATTGGAGTGGCAGGGAATGAACAAGCGTTGAATATTGCTACAATTTATGCGTCTCACTAAAACCACGGTTTAGTGTGACGTGCAAGCACAACCAATGTGTTTTGCTTTGTTTGCTTGAGATCTACCTCCCAGCTTTCAGATTCGTGGAAGATGTCTTTAAAAATATGAAGTCAGTATCTGCTTCTGAGGGGTGGGCTGCTGTTTGGCCCTGAGGAACATGTCATGAAGAGATTTGATGTGCTATGGCTAGATTTGCAAATAGTAACCGCTTATCAAATGGAATCCTTGGACATTATAGTTTAGGACATGACCAAATTACAGCTGATGTATAAACGTAAGAAATCAAGAGAGCATTAAAAGAAAAGGGAAACTAAGCACCTTTTGTTGCTTTGGGAAACATATGCTGTGTAACTCACCAGTACTCACAAGGATTATCCTGCTACCTTTTGTGGGGTGAAGTCCCTGGTGCATACAAATGGTTTGTGAGTGACGGGCAAACTTTTGACAACTCCTGTGTTACAGGTCAAGGTGCAGAAAGGACTGGGGAGCAGGTTACATGTTGGCACAGAATATTTGTGCCTAGCAGACGGTCCCTCTGCTGTTGGCTCACTATGCTGTGCATACAAAGATCTCCCAACTATACCAGTCAAAACAAATGAGACTTGCCAGACACTTTCATGCAATATTTTCCTCATTTCTCCAATGCAGTGTACACATGCCTCTCCCCTTGCCTGTTTGTTTTTCCTTTTCTTTAACCTCTGTAAAATGGGGCCAGTCCACCAGGCTTTTTCATAAACAAGTGACACACGGAATAACATGAGCCACCTGCACACGTCAGACTAGCTGAGTCAGCTGAAGCTGTTTCAGGTGAGCCTAGTCTTGGGTCACTAAACAGCCAGTATGCAAGGAGATGAAACTGAAAGGGTTGGTGCTGAAGGTACAGGAAAAGGAAATGGGTGAAGCAATTGAAGGCAGAGGGAAGACAGAAGCAGACAGCAGCCATTTCAGAATGACTTGAAATACGAAACATTCACCAGCTGTGGATGTTGCGGCTTGTGGGTGTAGTTTTCTGGTCTGCAAATGGAGATATTCCCCAGCCTAAGGACTACTCTCATTTAACATCAGATTTACACAAACATTGTGGTGGTGTTTTTCATCATTCTCATCAAAAGTACTTTTAGAAATCCCACCCTCACTCCCGTGCTCCAAAAATATAGTGGAGCTTTTGTGCTCAGCAAACAAATGCTATGTTCTTGTAAACAGAGCTGGTTTTGCGTTGTGGTTAAGAGTGGCAGCCAGGATCCCTGCTTCAAATTTCACCTTAGCCGTGAGCTCGCTGCGATCTTAAGGAAGTCACTGTGTGTTAACCTCAGGCCCAGCAACTGCAGAATGGGGAAAATAACTGGTGTCAGTTGATTGGCAGAGCTGTCAGGTTCACAAGATCCTCAGATGTGTAGCACTTCAAGAACGAAGGCTTTTCGCACTCCCTAGAAGCAGTGCTTTCTTTGTGATGGTACTCACCATTACAGAGTACTGTCACCTCTCCCCCTCTGTCTTTGGCGACCATTCTATGCTGGAACTCACAGCGCTCTTAGCAAGATATGGGCTCATTTTACCAAAATAATAACAATGAAGCACTTTCTAAAAGCAAGCCAGATTCAACACAGTAGGTGTTTTCCATCCACAAACATGCTTTGGGTTGCACTGCACATAATACAGTCATACCTCGGTTCTCGAACGGCTTAGTCGATGAACAAATTGGCTCCCGAATGCCAAAAACCCGGAAGTAAGAGTTTTGGTTTTTGAACATTTTTCGGAAGCCGAACATCCAACGTGGCTTCCGCTTGAGTGCACGAAGCTCCTGCAGCCAATCGGAAGCCACACCTTGGTTTTCGAACGGTTTCGGGAGTTAAACGGACTTCCGGAACGGATTAAGTTCGAGAACCAAGGTTCCACTGTATCAGAATGCTGAGTATTAGTACTTCTTATTTACTCTGCTTCTTTTCATATTGGCCCAGAGCAACCTTGAGGGTGCCTTTAATGCAGGAGTGGAGATCTCAAGGCTCTGCATATGTGATTGGACACCAACTCCCATCAACATCAGCCAGTGTGGCCAGTGGACAAGAATTATGGTAGCTGTAGTGCAGCAGCAGCTGGAAGTCCACAGGTTTTACATCTCTTACTTTAGTGTGTTAGATGTCCTTGCCCCTTGGACTCCAATGAGATTCATTCACAACATCCGCTGCTCAATTTTTGGAACTGCTTTTTAAAATCTAGTTTTAATATTGTCGAACCCTTCAGCTTAAAAACCGCAAAATCTGCCTCCCTCCCTCCCTTCCTTCCTTCCTTCCTTTCTTTCTTTCTTTCTTTCTTTCTTTCTTTCTTTCTTTCTTTCTTTCTTAATTTTAAGCTTGGATTGCTTCCTTCTCCTCCATTAAATGCTGCCCTCAAGAACAGTATGGCTACCAAATGAGCTCCGACTTAGATAATTTATTTTGCAGTCTGTTAAACAAGTGCAAGTTTCAGGATTATTCCCACCCCCCATTTCAGCAAGGTTTCCTCTCTATTTGAGAAGAAACACTGGAGATGTTGCTGAAGAGGAATATGCATAATGCCAGAGTGTCTTTCGAGACAGATATAGAGACAGGGCAAGGTTTATAGTTTCCCCTTAATGTTAATTAGCAAGCATCTTCCCGAGGAAATGGCTCTCTGCAGAAGTGCAGAACACCTCCACTCGAAACAGCCATTGAAAACTTGCTATTGTCAGATTTATCTGTCACTTAAGCATTTGTAAGCTGTTGGAAAGTTGATTTCTGCTGACAAAGGATGCCGGTAAAGGAGGCAGCCAAATCCTTGCTAATGACAGGGCCTTGTCTGCAAGAGTATGTGAGGCAAAGCAGCTTGCCAGAAAAGACCCTTTTCCCCCTTTTTTTAAAAAGTTTTTATTGTTCAAATAATTCAGCATTGATACACACATATTGCGAATATACAATCTTACAAACATACATTTCATACAATCCTTTAAAATGTTCAAGCATACCTACACTCAATCCCACAGATAATTCCTTTTCCCATCACCATCCACCACCCCTCACCCCACCTTTGTGTTAGACTTCCAGTCTACTCAGTTGCAATTTCTTTCCACTTCTGTTACTTTCTTTCACACACCTTTAACCTAATTTCATGCTTCTTTTCCTATTACACATTGTTATCCATCTTATTTAGTATTTCAGTATTTAAAACGGAACTTGTTTATTCTAATAGGAGTTCTGATTTTTCAATATGGCTTTGCAAGTATCCTTTAAACACCTTCCAGTCCCTGTCTATCTTCTCTTTTGAGATCTTCCAATTTCTCCCATTGTTTTGGATATATTGTAGTACTCCAATCATTTGGCAAGCCACTCTATTTTTGTCGGTATACTACCACTTTTCCAATTTTTTGCAATCCCTCCCGAAGCTGCGCGTCCCTCCCGAAGCTGCACGCTCGGTGGAAGAGGACGAAAATCCCAGATAGAAGGAGTGTACCGTTCTTCGGTCAAGGGTATACGATAGCTGCGCTCCCCTGCTAGAACCTCCAAACAAGCCAGAAAAAGACCCTAACTACCCCTTTAAAATATACATTTCGTTTTCAATTTGTTATTTTATCTATACATTACTTATAAAAAGCACCCTGAAATCATTACATAAACCATCACAAATAATTCAGCCATGAAAGTAATGTTGAAGGGCAGTTCAGGTGTCGTAATCTCTGTTCAGCAAACCATTGTTTATTAATGCAGGCTGCATCCGCCTTTCCTTCTCTCATATGCTGGCTTTGATGCTTCAATCAT
Organism: Podarcis bocagei; assembly: GCF_964188305.1. NCBI lineage: Eukaryota > Metazoa > Chordata > Lepidosauria > Squamata > Lacertidae > Podarcis > Podarcis bocagei. The sequence goes on along the minus strand of NC_138138.1, from coordinate 15,878,788 downwards.
GGCAACCCACAATTTCCTGTTACATGTGAAGCTGAGATGGATTAATTTTAGTTTACTAACCATTTTATAGTCCTGGCTTCATAACCTTATTAGTAAACCAGGATTAACTGAGATCTGGTTGTATTAGGAAACCATGGTTTAACAAACCACTATAGAAACAGTCACTCCACTGTGGGAGGGCAGGAACAAAGAGGGGAGTAGCCAGGCACAGTACTTGTTCTCAGCTTAATAAACCATGGTTTTATTTCGTGGAGATCGTTAATGTCTGAACTAGTCCACTTAAATGAAACGCAAGCAGATTAGAGGATGTGAAAATATTTTATGGGACAAACCTTTCTAAATGCCTGCGTGGTTGGCTATAGATAAGTTTGGTTTGGAAACCTGTTCCACAATCTTGCAGTTGCTGTATACAGTGGTACCTCAGTTCTCGAACAGAATCCATTCCGGAAGCCCATTCGGCTTTCGAAACATTCAAAAATCTAGGTGCGACATCCCATTGGTTACAAGAGCTTTGTGCACTCAGCGGAAGCTGTGTCGCACGTTCGGGTTCCAAAAAACGTTGAAAATGAAAGCATTTACTTCCGGGTTTTTGGCGTTGAAGAACTGAAACGTATGACAACGGAGACATTTGGGAATCAGGTTAAGAACTTGATTCGTTCTGGAGGTCCGTTCTTAACCTGAAACTGTCTTAACCTGAGGTACCACTTTAGCTAATGGGGCCTCCGGCTGCCGCTGCACAATTTCTGCTCTCATCCTGAAGCAAAGTTCTTAACCTGAGGTACTACTTCCGGGTTAGCAGAGTCTGTAACCTGAAGCATCTGTAATTCGAGGTACCACTGTACCATATTCTGGCATTCCAGGGATCTAAGTTTCTTTAGTTCCTGAGCGTACACGGTGACTTAAAAACCCCCAAAAACCAAACAATGCGTGTCCTACGGCAACTAAAAGCAAAATTCTGAACGTAACACACTTATGACCTCAAAATAAAGCTCCATTCATGGCATGTTGCTGCCTGATAATGGCTGTGCAATTG